>NC_080474.1:8880000-9208333 GCF_030265055.1 Doryrhamphus excisus
TAATGTTACATGCGTCTTTTTGGACTGTGAGAGGAAAACCATAGAAACACACACAGAACATGCAAACTCCACACACACAGGTCCAATCTGAAGTTCAAACGTCAAAATGTCACTTTGCCGGTGCGCTGCTTGTACAGTTCATAACATTTTTGATGTTGACAGTTTAACCCTGGTTTATATCTTCTTAGTTATTTCCTATTCAAAACAATGATACTAAATACAAACAAGTCGGAGGTCAACCACTGAACTGGAATGGATTATCTTTGGCCTTCAAAGCTCCAGAAAATATTCCCATGCACTACTGCCATCTCATGAAATTAAATCATTGTAAACAAATTCTCTCTTATTATTCCAGCTTCAATAAACAAACATATTTTTAAAAGGTATCTCATTAAGGTTCATGTTGTCATGCCAACATTATTTCCATCTTGCCTCAAGCTGCAATACACCAAAAGTGAAAACAACAAAAATATAATATCATGCTGCTACATGAGGTGATGGTCAATACAATTCACCTGCGTTCCTTGTCCATAACACACACCTGCCCATACCGTAATTCCACCTCCACCACGGGCCACGTCTTACGTAACCCAGGACAGCATTTTTTAAGCACATTGTTGAAATAAAATTAACAGCAAAACTGGAAAAAATACTATCAAAAAAATCACCATACAGGGCACTGTTGTCCAAACTTTTTCCTCTCAGGGCCACATTTCCTTTTAATATTGACTATATTCTTGTAAACTTACTGTCGATTGTTCCATTTTTGGTGTTTTTTTTTTTTATCTGATGACAAAAGAGCAGTTTTATTGACAGATTACTATCACTGTCCTGCTTAACCAAAAAACTAAGCATGTCATTCCTCCTCCGTGCCATGCAGCTTGTCAACACAACAGAGGGGGAGCAAGAAAGACACACACAGGACTGGACTTATGACTTTATGTAATGTTCTTATTCTTATCATGTATAAGATCCACTGTGGTGACGCCGTAATCCGTATTATTAGTATTATTAGTATAATTGCACTACACATATAGGGTCTTTTTCTCATTAAATATGTTTTTCTAGCCTTTTTACACAATGAAAAAAAATATCTATTAAAAATATCTGTTAAAATCTAATTGCATTCTTTGATACACACGTGTTAGACGCATGAGCAATTAGGATGATTCACTTGGAAAAGTGCAACGCATTAATAATACTAAAGATGTTGCATTCATCATGCTGAGCGAATCAGATGAAGGCAGCTGAATAGGAGTAGAAGGGTGGAAAAGTGTAATCAGGGAGGAGAAAAGCATCATAAAGTGTTGTGTGATGGCGACTATTCAAGACTGCCACCTAGTGTTGACTGAATGAGTTACTTCAACTTGTGTGTGGTGGCCCGGTGCCCAGATTCCTTAAATGCACTCAGAAAGATCAGGAAAAAAGCTCACCCAACTCCATTTTGGGTCCCTGAATAACAGTTGAAGAGACAGTGATGGAAATGTACTTCATAAAATAATTTATTTTATTTTATTCTATTTTTTTTTTTACTATTTATTCCATTAGCTGAAATGTGCTATGAAAGAAGCTCCACTCTCTACATCCATCACTAATCATTATTGCATCTTAGCGTAATTGCCCTCCCCCTGTTGTGTGTGCACACTTGGCGGCCTGAATGCCATAATTTCTTTGGCAGGGCCCGTAAGTGAGAGCGAAAGAGAGAGCGAGCGAGAGAGAAAGCTATATGCATAGCCAGCTCATTTCCACCGCCAATCAAATTACTTGACCCAGCCGCAATACATCACTGCCAGACTGTTTATTAAACAAAAAGCCATGATTAAATTATTAATGGCAGAGATTAATTAAGACCCCACGCACAAATACACATCAGAGAGTGGAGTATGTACACATACAGTAGCCGCACATACCAATTTTAGTCATCTTTGGCATACGTGGAATTGGATGTCAGGTTGAGGTTGATGTCACTTACATGACAACAGCAGGATGTGTGCAGCAAGCGCCATATGACGCAACATATTAAGGACCTTGTCAGCACACTGTTCTTCATGTTTCCTGCAAGTTGTTGTTGAATGCTAATGCTAATGCTAATGTATACTATTGTCAATATTAGGCTACTCACAATAGTTTGTTCAGTAAGCAATAAACAATATAAAATACTAGAAATTCTAATTCAGTCGACCCTTTATCGTGGCGTAAAAAAATTAATTTGACTGTGGGCTATCATTAGTCACACAATATTCAAAGATAAGTCAAATATAGTATTCTGGTCAACAACAACCTGCCAACATATACAAATTTATAGTACTCCAAAAAAGTGCCCCTCCCATTCCATGTGGCACAATTTTGGCTTCTTACTTCCGTACTACTTCCCCACTGTGTTTCAAACCCAAGCGTGGAATAAATAATTTGGAGGATGACTGGTTAGCGCGGTAGCTCGTCATGCTGAAAGAGGTGGCCATCGTTTCTGTTCTTTCAGAGGTCCCGTAACCTGCGTGTAAGAGTTATGCAAATGTGACTATAGGGGTGTTAATCCCTACAGTTCTCTAATAATGGTTAAAACCCTATTTACCCTATTTAAATGTACTTATTGCTGTAAGGTTTGGAACAAATGAATGCATTTTTGTACAATACTGCAGTCCTTTTGCTCTGTACTGCAAAATGGACTGCCCAAACAAAGCAGCCTTTGCATTGCTGACACAGCAGCTGCACATTTCTTATTGCGGTTGACTGCTAAATAACACGCCACGGGGCCAAAGAAGGGAAGAGAAGAAGAGAAGAAACACTGTGGAATTCAATCTCTCCAGGATGGATGGGAAGTCTGCCCCGACCATAAATTCCATTGGTCATGGAATTGTCATTCATCATTTTTTTGCATTGTTTTCTGCATGTATTAATGTATTCATATTTATGGCTGTCTGGAAAGGATTCTTGGGATTTATATTATTTCCTGCTTGTTTTTCTACATTTCGATTTTCGTCTGACCTTGATTCTGCACTTTCTGCTTGAACCTGCCAGGTGCCGGTACTTAGGGCATATGAGTTGGCAAATGGCAACAAAAGGTACTGTGGAAAAACCATAAAACAGGTAAGTCAGGTTTACGTGACCGCAGCCATGAACGATACACAACAATGAACCAGCGACACCCTCACCAATACACGGAGCTTGAGAACACCACTAATTGTACATTGGCGCCAGCTGCCACACACTGCCACACCCAGCATCAATCGGCTGCACATTACACTGAGCAGGAAGCAACTCCAAAATAAGAGCACAGAACAGGAAGTGAGCCCGAACTTTGCTTTGCGTTTTATTATTCGATATAATGGGCATCGTATCTCATCCACTGCCAGTTCTTACCAATGGGCCAGGACGATCAAATAGTATGATCAAGACCAAGAAATCTTGCTGTTTTTGTGCTGTGGCAGGACAACTCGTGGCTGCTTCGCCATGACAACACACTTGCACACATGGCCCTGAGCGGCTGACAGTTCCTGGCTTTGAGGACAGGGCTGCGGAGGATCCCAAAGAATCCTTCCAGGAGTGCAAGAAAGCATGGCCGAGAAGGCTGGGAAAGGGCTTACTTTAAAAGATAAAACTTGTGGTTTGGATTGGTACTACTCAGAATACATTTTCTATGTGCAATAAATTTTTTTTTTTTTTTTTTTTTTTTTTACCATGAAATTTTATTTGCCGTTATTTGATGTCTTTGTTATGCCATTTGGGACGACCGGACCGGAGCAATAAGAAGAACAGAAAAGAAGAAGAGAGAAGAGAAAGGTGGGGTCGGGGGGGGGGGGGGGGGGGGGGCAGTAGAGGGAGAGACAAAAACAGCAGCAACAAGAATTCCCAAAACAACAACAGTGACAAACAGAACAGTTAAATGTCAATGATGGCTAAGGGTCACACTGGAGATGATATCAGTGGAATGAAACAGTCCAACTTACCAATAGCAATAGTAACAATGAGGACATGACCCATGATAGTAAACACAATTGCAACCATACAGTTACAGTAATTAAAATCTCATTGCTTGACATCATTATTACTGTAATAATAGCATACCAATACTATATAAACATCAGGGATAAGAGAGTAGATTGTATAGAGAAGCACCCATGTGCTGTGAGTGCCCATATGGAGGTGTGTTGTGTATGTGAATGCGAGTGTGTGAATGTGTAATTGTCACTGAGAGTGACAAAAGGAGAGAGACTGCCTTCTACCACCCAGCAAACCCCGCCCCGCGCAGCCAGGTCAAGCCCCCACCGCCAGAGATCCTCCGGCCCCGTGGGTGTGGGCAAAGCCAGGGCCGACTCCCCAAGACCCGCCCCCGAAGCAACTCCCCGAAGAGACCAGCAAGAGGCCATGGAGGAGCAATCCCAACCGGCAACAGGGCGCCAGCAGGCCGGAGGAGAGCCGCACCCCCGAGACCAGCGGGAGACCATACCCTACTAGGGCAGAAGGGCATCGAAGGCCACACACCCGTGGGCACAGGGGCGCCCCTGCCGACCGGAAGGGAGCCCGTCCACGGCCGGAGGCACCGCCTCCCGCCCCCCACACACCCCCAGGAAGCAGAACCCGGCCCGCCCCAGGCAACCCCAGGCCCGACCACCGACATAGGACCGCCCCGGCCAGGACAGAAGAGGCCCGGGCACACTGCCCCATGGAGGACCGGGCGGTTGAGATGGAACACCCTACGCCAGACCCCCGCAGAGCCCCCCCCCCCGTATATCTACATGGCCATATACCCACATACACATCCACACATATACATATATATATACATATATATATAATTATAATAAAACTAATCATTAATTATCTAAGTATTTAAAACAATAAATACATAAAATAAACTCAGACACATGCACACCCCATCCACTCAATACACACACATGCTGTGGACGTCCCCGGGTGGGGCGTCCGGGGCATCACAGGGTGGGGGACCCAGGGGTCCCAGACCCACAACCAGGCCCCGAGCCCAGGGAGGTACGGACCGCCAAGGCATAGCACCCCCAGACTCCCCTCGACCACGGCATCAGGGCTACTGCAGTGTGGCAGACAAAGGAGCGGGCGAGGGGAGGAGGCCCGCACATGAGCAAGCGGAGGGGGCGAGCAGGCGAGTGGTGAGGCGCCCCACTGCGCCGGCCGACATCCACCGGGCAGCTCACCCCCGTGAGGGAGAGCCATAGCTCCAAGTCACGGGGAGGCCACGCACCAGAGCCGAGGAGTTAAGACCAGCGCAAGGCCCCCGAAGGACCCCACCATCCACCGGGAGGGCCAGCCCCCCCCGCCCCCAGAACCAGCAGCGCTCCGCCCACGTACCGGAGAACCGTCCCCGACGAGCCCTAAGGCAAGACTGGGGATGGGCAAAGACAGGGACAGCGATGCGGCAGAGCATAGGACCAGTGGCAGCAGACACCCAAACGCCCGAAAGAGCACCGCCCCCCCAGCAGACCCCACCCCGAGGAGCATGCTCCCCATCCCCACACGCCACCCCGGCCCCCGTACCCACGAGCAGGATCAGGTCCCCTCCCAACACACAGCCCGGTCCCCGCAGCAGCCACCACAGCGCAACAACCCCAAGCCACCACCGTAGACTTCAGGCCACCAGCAGCGCGGACCCCACTGCCTGGAGGCCGGTGAACGCCCCCCCAAGGGCACGTTGGCGCCCGCGACCCAGGACAGATCCAGGGAGGTAGTGCCAACCATGACACCAGGGCAAGCCCCGGCGTCAGCTGGTTCCAGCGGGACCCCCAGGAAGGCCAGGCAGACCAGACCAAAATATCCTGCAGCCCAGGGCACCCCGAGCGAGCCGCCAAGCCCCAGCAGCCAGCGGGCCAATCGCGGGGGCAGGCAGTAGGCTCTCCGGTCCAGCCCGCTACACCTGTGTGTGTGAAGATGGTATTGTGTAGATAGTGCAATTAAAAATAGGCCTGTCCCATAGGGCTGACCTATGTGTGTGGTGTATGTGTATGTGTGTGTGTGTGTGGAAGGAAGCTGAGCAATGGTGGGTCCCCTGCCTGCCCAGACCCCCCCCAGAACTGAGTGTCTAAGGTGCGGTTAAAATTGAAGGGTGACCAGCCAGAGGAATGCCGAGGACAAAAGGGCATCCGCAAGGAAACCCTTCGCCCCCGGCAAAACCAGTTGCAGGCCACCCCCCAAAGTCCTACATGTATGTGAGGTGGTGCAGTGCAGCAGGGAGGATCGGGGCCCCACACACGCCCACCCCGCACTACCGGCCAACCGAGCCGGGCAAGCCAGCCGCCCGGAGCAAGCCCTGGGCCACAGGACCAACCACGGGCCCCACCCAGCCCATCGTGGCGGCCAGTCCGGCCCGCCAGCTCCCCCCCGGAGGGCCCCACCAGAGATTGAGCCAGCTATGCCACCCCCGGACCACCAGGAGCCGCGGACAAACCACACGCCCCGAGGCTGCTCCTACAACCACCAGAACAGCAGGAACCGCGCCCCGGCAACACATCCGTCACCATGGCAGCCCAGGGAGTGACACCACAGAGACCGCAGGAGAACCGGGACCCGCATGGGGAAGAGCCCAACCCCACCCCCCGGGCTCGTGAGCCAAGAGTGCCAGGGCGGGACAGAGACACACACACCAGGCAGCAGAGCCCACCAGGCAGACGATACCCCAACAGCCGCAAAAGGTGAATGCCCCCCCCAGTCCCACCCTCCACCACAGCGCCGACCCGTCTCCACCATATCTCCCATCCACCCACGGACCCGCCAAGTAGGACACCCCGGAGGCGGGAAGACCGCCACCAGACCGGAGACAGAAGGGGCCAACCAGACACCGGCAAATAGCAGGGGCCGCCCGTGAGCCACCGGCCAGCCCCACCCCCCAACCCTTGGTCGAGGCCCCCCCACGACCCAGAGCCCACCACCCCGCCCCCCAAGCAAGCCCCCCGCTAATCCCGGCCCACGCCGCGCAGAGCACCACCCCCACCACTATCCGCCCCGCTACCCACGCACCCACAGCCAGCCCCCCACCCGCCCGCCCCACATCCACCACAACCCAGCCATCCCTCCACCGAAGGGAGGGAAGCAGGTAATGCCCCACCCCAGCACCGCACCTCCCCACCCAGAGCCCAAGCTGCACAAACGAGACCCCCCCTCCCGTATGAGCTTACCAGGCGCCCCACCCGGGGCCATACACCTACCATACACAAAAATTAAAATTGAGAATAAAAATAATGAAAAAAATATAATAATAAATAAATAAATAAATAAATAAGAATAAAGTAAAGTAATTGATAATAATAATAATAATAGTAACCATAATAATAATAGTAGTAATAATAATAATAATAATAATAACAATAATAATAATAATAATAACAATAATAGTAATAACAATAATAGTAATAATAATAATATTTATTGATAGTTATGTATGTATAATAATGATACTACTATTGATACTTAATATATAATAATTTATATAAAATATATTTTCTAATAATTTAGATCTTTTAACTATTTTAGATATGATAATAATAAATATATACATGCATACCTACACACACACATATATAGCCATGTACATACCTAAGAGGGAAGGCTCTGCAAGGGCAGCGGGGTATAACCACCCGTGCCCACACCAAGGGCAGGGCCAAAGCCTCCCATGCCCACACCCCACGGTCCCACACAGTAGCCAGGCCAGAGCACCCAGGGCAAACCCGGCCCACCCCCAGGGGCGAGGGAGGCCGCGGAGGAACCAGCGCCACCGGACGCACACAGGCCCCCCCCAGCAGCAGCAGGCGCCCACCACCCACAGGATGCGGCTCCCCGTCTACCCACCACCCCGAGGGACGGCCTGCACCACCCCCGGGACGACCACCACCACCCCACCCACGCCCCATCCCCAGATCCGGACAGCCCCCCACCAACCCCCACCTGAACCTCCAGGGGGTCAGCCCAGCAGGAAGGGACAGAGATACACGGCACCCACCCGCTCACCCCCCAGACGCCAGGGCAACCCGGCGACCAAGACCATGCCCCAAGCCAGAGGAACGAGACCGCCAGGGGCAGAGACAGGCACACTCAGCCCTTCGAGAATTACAAAAAGAGATTAATTTAAGAGATTAATTATTGGAGCCCATATAGATTGAAATTCTGACAGTTGTTCTTTGGATTCAGCAGACATTCTCTCAATTGCTATATGATCTAACAGAAGATTTTTGTAAGAGGCTATGTTCAGTTTTTTTTGGGATTTCCAATTGATAAGAATGGTTTTCTTGGCAATGCTTAACGCTGTGATGAGGAGTTGTGTGTGATTTGTTTCTACGTTGACTGTAGAAAGATCACCCAACAAGCATAATACAGGTGAGGAAGGAATAGAGGTCCCAAGTGCCAAAGAAAGGTCCTCGCACACTGCTTGCCAGAAATTACTAATGGGGGCACATGCCCACATGGAGTGTAAATAATCATCTACTACATGATCTGGGCAGTATACACAGATGTTGGAGTCGGTTAGACCCATTTTAAACATTCTCTGCCCTGTGTAGTGTACTCTATGAATGGTTTTGAACTGAACCAACTGTAGGTTGGGATTTTTTATTAAACGGAACGAATTAAGGCATATTTGCTTCCAGAACTCAGGGTCACAGCTTGTAGATAAATCTAGGTTCCATTTGGAGACTGGGACCCCAACGGTGTTGTCACACTTTGACAAAAGAATGTACAACTTGGATAATGTTTGGGGAGCGGATATGTTTAAGAATTGGTCAATGGTGGGATAGCTTTCCCAAGATATGTTACGAAACCTAGCTCTAATTATGGATTTAATTTGTGAGTATTCAAGAAATGTATTCTGGCTTAACCCATACTGTGTAACAAGGTAAGTGAATGACACAAACTTTCCCCCCCTTATGATATTTTCCAAGCAACTTATTCCTTTGTCATGCCATGTTGTAAAATCCAAGGGTTTTTTTTAAGCAATATATCAGGGTTATTCCAGATCGGAGTGTACTGGCAAGGATTGAGCGAGGACCTGGTTATTTTTAAAAATTCCCACCAAGCTGTCAGAGTGGTTTTAATATTTATGCTTTTAAAACAATCGTGTTTCCTAAGGATTTGACTTATGAAAGGTAAGTTAAAGATGGGGATTTCTTGGCTAAATGATTGTTCAATGTCTAGCCATAACTGATCCAAGGGGTTAGGTTTTATCCATTTTAAGATATACTGTAGCCTATTTGCCAGGAAGTAATTGGAGAAATTTGGCAGTTCTAAGCCCCCACATTCTTTAGATTTTTGTAATGTTTTTAGGCTTATTCGTGCTGGCTTATTTTTCCAAAGAAATTTATTTATATATGAGTCTAATGACTTAAACCAAGTTATAGATGGTTTGGTTGGGATCATAGAGAACAGATAATTGATCCTTGGTAATATCATCATTTTCACAGTGGACACTCTGCCCATAAGAGAGATCGGCAAAGTTCTCCAACGTTCAAGATCATCCTCAATCGATTTCAACAGTGGGGTATAATTCAAGCTGATCAGGTCTGACAGATTGGAGGAAATGTTGATGCCCAAATACCTGATATTCCCTGAACGCAGTGGTATAGAGGGGGTGCTCTGGAAAACGAAATTAATGGGCAATACTATGGATTTAGACCAGTTAATAGAGTAGTCCGAGAAGGTGCTAAAGTTATTGATGAGTGTGATAGCTTGGTGAAGTGAGAAGTGTGAGTTTTTTAGGAAGAGTAACACATCATCAGCATAAAGGCTTATCTTATGATGAACATTTGTTGTCTGGATCCCTTTAATATTTCCATGTTGTCGAATAGCAGCTGCAAGAGGTTCAATAAAGATAGCAAACAATGAGGGGGAGAGTGGACAACCTTGCCTAGTACCTCTTTGTAAAGTGAATTCTGGAGAGATCAGATTATTGGTTCGAACGGAGGCCTTTGGGATGCTATATAATATTTGGATCCACGTTCTAAATGACTCGCCAAAGCCAAATTTCTGTAGGGTTGCAAAGAGAAATTTCCAGTTAACTCTGTCGAATGCCTTTTCAGCGTCTAGTGAGACGATTGTGGTTTCCAAATTATGGATGATAGAGTGATCAATCAGATTGGTTAAGCGGCGTACATTGCTAACTGAGTGTCTCCCCTTGATAAATCCTGATTGATCGGGATGTATTATATGAGGGGTAACTTTTTCCAGTCTTCTAGCTAATACTTTGCATATTATTTTAAGATCCGCATTAATAAGTGAAATTGGACGATAACTGGAAGGTAATGTTGGGTCCTTTTCTGATTTTAGCAAAAGACTGATTGTAGCAGAATTCATATATGGGGGTAGGCGTGCATTGAGCATTGAGTGCAAAAATGATGGTCTTAACACGCTGATTACTTCCAGCTCCAATAACCCTCTTCCTCATTCTTTAATTACCATTATTTACTCACAACAAAGGAAGCTAACAAGCTAAATGTCCTCATGTTAAGTCGCATGGTTGTCCAATGAGTTGACCCTCTGAGAAACACTGCCCTAAGCGTTTTAGCAGACAAATGAAGATCACACGCTCAATCCCGACAATGAGCTACGCTCAATCCTGACAATGAGCTATGGAAGGATGAAGATGGCGTCCGCTGGGGCGGCGTAGTGCCGCCCAGATAGGCTCCAGCATGCCTGCAACCCTCGTGAGGATAAGCGGTTTAGAAAATGGATGGATATTGGGTATTACAAATGTAGAGGTGACTGTAGGGGTGTTATTTCATATCTACATGACTCTAATATAGTTAGAAAACATACATCGATGCCACACTACTAGATACAAAAATGTTCCATAAAAAATTAATTCTACTTTGCAAAGTCCACTTTCTACAATAGTTAGTTATAGTTATAATGGACAAAAACCCTGTCCATTTGATTTTTTGTTTTTAATCCAGAAACAAGAGAAAAGTGTGTGACATTGGACAGCAGCAATATTAATACTGTAGTGTCAGGGGCAATCATATGATATCACAATATGGACATGATATAAAAGTTTTGATGCACCGTCTACTGTAACTGTGAACATGGGTATAGATAAAAAGATTGATAAATATCACATCCTTACAGAAGACAGTATAAGAACATGGGAGATGATTACGAGCCATAAAAAGCTGTACCATCACATAAGAGTTATGCCAAATCTGTTATGATTTTATGTGGTTCAGCTGGAAATCCTGTTGGACTTGGAAATTGTGAATGAAAGATAAAGAACATTATTTTCTATGTATGGATGGATCGTATAAGCAGAGGGGGTGCACAAAGGAGACCCTCCATCATGGCCTCTGCAATCTCATTGCTCACCACACTTGATGATCATCCACATCTATGACTTCTGATTACTCCCAGGGCAGACCAGCAGACACCCGCCATAAAACCACACACAAGCCATAAAAGAGCGGTAATGCGTGTCCATGTAAAAGAAAGATTTGCATTTTGCGTGTTGAAGGTGGGTGTTTATGAGAAAGGCGAGCGCAATGGTCCAAAAAAGCACTCTGTACTTTATGGAGGAGAGTACTAAATTACTGTGACAACAAAGGCAGTAAGAGCGTAGTATGGTGCTGTAAAACACCATGATCGTTAGCACAGCTGGTTAATTACCTGGCCAAGCCTCTCCTGACGCGCACATACATATTTCTTTGACGCCATGTTGTACACTTGTGCACCGTATTGTGCTTGCAAACAAACAGAGCATCGGTTGTCCACGTCTACATCCTCCCCAAAGCGGCCGTAAAGATGCATGATGGGTGAAGCCAGAGTGCGTTCGCTGCAATCATTCAAGGAGACAAGGTAGCGTTTGGATGCGGCTGGAGTTCCAAAGCAAATTCTTCACAACGCAATTCGTCTGCAGTACAACAACTCTGCGGTGGCAGTAGTAGTAGTAGTTTAACATCCAAACGGGGCTGCTTGGACCAAACAAACCAAACAATACCAGACTATTTGCAGTCATTTTGTCACTTGAGAAAGACAATCAATAGATGTGATAGATAGATATGTAGAGCCATACTTGTAGATATTGTAGATCCATACTACTTATGTTGCGGGACCACCAGGAAATGCCAACAAATTGCAAGTAATTGATACGCCCATAAAAATGTCAATTTTCGACACCCGTCTCGCTCCTCCCCTACAAACTGTTAGCTTGACGTCAATATTCTCCAAATGAATAATAATGGATGATGATCAATGAAGAGATGGAATTGGACAAGTCATGGTGTCGAAGCTACTTGGAAGTTTCATTTTGGGGTCTCACAGCAACTACGGTGCTTTCAGAGACCACCCAACAAAGTGCCAAATCGCAACACTTGATGAAAAAACAGTATCGTGAACAATAGAGACAAAAACATGGGCTGAATGGTGAGAATGGTGTACATTTTTCCTGTATTATCAAGTCTTTATCAAGTGTTACCAACTTCCAACGTCCTACTTTAGAACACAAGAAAAAATTGGGGTGTGAATGCTGTGCAAAGATAGACTATATTCATCATGGTCATGGCAAACTTTTGACAAAATAATGAGTCCTTTTGATTGTTTGGAAGGCTGGGAAGCTGCAAAATTGCATTACATCATTTCTAAAAATCTATAGTTTGAAAAAATATCACATTTACACTTCACTCTTTTTCATTTTCATTAATGCCTGTGAAATGTCAATTCTAGGGAATGAGCCGTACCAGTTTATAAGTCCCACCCACTTAATTTAGAGGAAAAAAATGATTTGTTCATATATAAGTCGTCATAGAAAGACATTTTGTGGCATGCCTGAGTCCGTGAGGACCAGCCAGCAAATCAAGAGCTGTGAAAAACTTGCAATGTTGGGAAAATGCAGGAGGTCATTACTCAATACAACAGTCTGACTCACGGTGTCATCTTACAAACAACATCTCACATTCAACTTAACACACAAAAGATACCTAGGAAATATACATTTCATGTACCAATACAAGTTTTAACATCAACCCGAAATACATTAGTCCCAGAGGAGCAGTTCATTCGAGGACAAACAACATAGCTGGATGGTGCTGCAATGCCGCCTTTGTCCACAAGACAGAGCCGAAGTAACCTGGAGTCCAGAGGGAGGCTGATGTCATTACAGCACCTCAATGAATGACTCACAAGCAGCGCAGAATTTAACCAAATAAATATAAATATAAAAATATAAAAAACTTTATTATGCATTTTAATCCATTCTACCACAATGCCGGGGACCAGATCCAATGCTAGCTGTGCTTGCGATGTTTTCCGGGTAGACACCAAAACTCAATTGTTATTAAATAATAAATGCACTAGCCTACCTGGGTCATTGAGAGGTCAAGGGGGTAAAATAGTTAGCTAGCTAATTCTGCAGAGCCTTTGAACAAAGAAGATGGTAAAAAGAAAGAAAGATAAGGAGTACAGTGCCGAAGCGTGCTGCACCAGAGGTCACATTAATGGTAAGAAGAAATCCTTCAAATAAAGTGAAGGCCATAAGCAGGATTGGCACTAGGGCCACAGCTTGTGGGGACTGTGAGGTGCCACACAGACGTACCACTTATGGACAAACAGTGCTGTCAAGAAAAGGAATGAAATATTGGAACAGCTTACCATTACCAATAATTCTCAGACATACACAATCTTCAAAACCAATCAAAGTGGACAAAAAAAAGTCTGTGACCACTCAGTCTGTTTAGTTTTGTCTTTTATAGTTTATTGTGTGTGGTTATTGCACTAGGCCCAGCCCACTTGGGCATACTGGCTTCCTACGGTACCAGAAACCGCCACTGATCAAAATTACGGAGGAAATCACTAACGCCATAGATCATAGGAAGTATTCATGGATCTGACAAAAGCCTTTGATACAATCAATCATGACATCCTAATAACTAAATTAGAAGGGTACGGAAGAAGAGGATTAGTTCTGAACTGGGTCAAAAGCTACTTAGCTGACAGGAAGCAATACGTACAGCTAGGAGAATACACATCTGCAAGTTCATATATTACGTGCGGAGTTCCCCAGGGGTCAATACTGGGGCCAATACTGGGGCCAAAACTGTTCAACTTGTACATCAATGATATCTCCAAATTTACGAAAGACTTAAAGTTGGTATTATTTGCGGATGATACCACTGCTTTTTGTTCTGGAGGGAGTACAGACAAAATCAATAGAAAGGTCAGAGAAGAAATGGTCACACTAAAAAGATAGTTTGATGATAATAGATTGTCCTTGAACCTAAGTGAAACTAAAATCATGCTGTTTGGTAAATCATGCATGTTCAAATGAAATAAAACCATTACCTTTACCATTACTGTAGTTCCATATGCTATGTAGTGGTTGTGTGTGTGTGTGTGTGTGTGTGTGTGTGTGTGTGTGTGTGTGTGTGTGTGTGTGTGAGGGGTTTGATACATCAGCCCCAGGCTCATGAAAAGCATCTGTCATATAACTTTCTATACACTTTTACTGTTTTCTCACAGGCGGTGAGAGAGCAGTACAAGAGTTGACAGCGTAGTATATGACCTATAAATCAGTGTAACGCCATGGTTTGAGTCAACATGAGTCAATATGAGTTAAAAAGTTATTTCAAGTGTACTAAGTTAGCAATCACAGTGTCACACCATCATTAAAGACTGGGCTGGTCCAGGGTGTTTCACCCAAAGTCAGCTGGGATAGGCTCCAGCTTACCCGCATGAGGGGAAGTAATATAGTGTAAAAAGTGGATGCATGAATGAAGCCTTGCCTTGATGAAGAAATTCCTTGGTGGCTGGATTCAATTCCAATTGGATTCATTCCAAAAACATGCTAGGTTAATTGGCCAGTCCAAATTGTCCATAGGTATGAATGTGGGTGGGAATGGTTGTTTGTCTATATGTGCCCTGGGATTGGCTGGCCACCAGTCCAGGGTGAACCCCGCCTCTCGCCCCCCGCGACCCTCATGAGGACAAGCGGTACAGAAAATTCTCCATTGAGAATTTATGTTAGTAATGAGATCAAAAATTGACCAAAATATGCTGTTGAGTAAATATGAGAGAATGCATTAAAATGCTTTGTGTTGCTGTAATTACTATTACAACACAAACAATATCAGACATGTATTCCTGTGCAGTGCAACAAGTCATTGTTGCAAGCATTGTCAGAATCAAACCCAAATCCACTGATCCATCCTGCAATGAGTCAAAGGTCTGGCTGCCAGTTTAGGATCCATCCTAGTATCCATCCTATAAATCCCTTTAAAATCCTTTCTGCTCTCTTGCACTACAGCGGGAATGGTTGATTTGCATTTGAATGTGTGATGTGTGTGCGCTGCTCAAAGTCATCCATGTGTGTCGTGTCAGCCAGTTTATGGCCAGTCAGCACTAATGCAAGCACTCAAGCATAATGAGTAATGAAAGGGCATCAATAACAGCCATGAGTGACATAGCTTTTAATAATAGCCACTGTCGGCTGATGGGAGAGGGGACATGGAAGGAAGGAAGGAAGGAAGGAAGGAAGGAAAGGGGAAGAAAGAAGTGGCCGAAGATGGATGGGTAAAGATTGAGGAGTCGTGGAAAACAGGGCGGTGTATGAAAGGAGAACAAGTTGTATGGTGACGATACTAAAAAAAAAAAAACACAGTGGAGGTGTGATAAGCACGTCCTCCATTTCCCTTGTAGCAAAGCATTGCTTTGTTCAAATAAATCGTATTTACTGTGCCAACAAGTTATTGCTCTTGCTTGCTTGCCATCCAAATGATTTGTGAGGCTAATATAAAAAAACGTGACCTTTTAGGTGGAGGTCGTGTTGCCCTGTGTATCCTGTGTATCAAACAAGGAAGTCACAGCTTTACAAGACTCAAAGGAACCACAAACAATTCCTCCACTTTAGTACAGCTTGTGTGTCACAGAAGAAAAAGGAAAACAGTATCTTTCTGTTGGAGCTCGACTATGCATGCTTCATTCATTTTCTACCATTTATCCTGTGTCACGGCTGAGCTGGAGCCTATCCCAGCTGTCTTGGGGCGAGAGGCGGGGTCCGCCCTGGACTGGTGGCCAGCCAATCACAGGGCACATATAGACAAACAACCATTCCCACCCACATTCATACCTATGGACAATTTGGAGTGGCCAATTAACCTAGCATGTTTTTGGAATGAATCCAATTGGAATCATGCTTTGTTTTCTACATATAATGTTTTTAAGACTACTAGATAAACTATCTACTAGATTAAAAAAATATTTAAAAATGTCAAAGTGCTCCACCATATTCTTTGTTTTTTTCTTAATACCCATGAGATAATACTTTTTTATTTTGGGGGATACATTTTTGTAAGCATAGAAAGTGGATGGAAGGATGGATGATACACATATTTAAATGGATATATATATACGTAGTTATAGTATATTTTCTGGATGTAATTACACAGTTTACTAAGTTGTTCACGTTGAACTGCCACATTAGTTATAAACTTCAATTTTCTTTTCTTGCTCAAAGTGATACAAAAGAAATGTAATCCAACTACTAACAAGGTCTTTTTTTCGGAAATATAAACAAATAATTAATTTTCCCAAATTCAAAAACATGCATATTTACACATGAAACAAAAAATACAGAAATATTTTTAGTATAAGCATCTTTATTTCAACTATCCACATTTACTAAATAACACAAATTCAGGGTATCAGCAGCAAAAATGTACGGCAACATAACTTGGGCATGTTTTATTGCTGTATGAAACATGATTTAAGTTGCAATTTTTTCTGTAGCCAAACATCCTGTCCCATAAGACCACATCCTCTTACATAAATGACAGTAAGAGGACCAGAAACATTCGGCAACAAATGTCCTCAGAAACTAGCAGCTTTGTAAAGATCCACGTGTGAAACGGCCTCCCGCTGCCTTTCGTCATACGTAGATCATTTGTCCAACCACAAAAACTCCAATCAAACCAAAAGTGCTCAAGTAGCAAGTGCGTGAAAAAAAGAATCAAAGACAATGATCCTACGTACCAGCCGGGGGTACTAAGCTATTCCACTTGGTCAAACCCATTGAACCACACTGACAAATGATACATGGAGTACCTGTGGAAGGTTTTGCATCAGGATTGGTCCTTCAACTAAACCTGCATGAACACACCAACACACATCTTTTCAGAAACTGACATACGTAGTCTGCCCATACGAGCATACTGGACAGTAAAATGTTTGGGCCAATCAGAAGCCCTGAAAGATCAACCACAGTTGGCTTGGTCCGGCATTATAACACCTCTGTTCGTCAATATCGGGACACATTGGATGTTAACTCAGCGACATGGCGCCCAGGAAACATCATGAATGTCTTTTTAATCACATTTGTTGTTTCTCTTTAGTCTTTCTTCCTGCTTCTTTTGATATCGGAGAAGTAGTCGATGATCACACAATTTTAAATTAGATTTTAAAAATTAGATTGCTACGTCGAGACATTGCGTGTGAATGCCCCAAGAATAAAAAAAAATAAACATTCGGAAAAATAATGAAATGAAAATGATATGAAATGAAAATGATATGAAATGAGAAAGGCCAAAAGATGCTACTATGGTCATGTTAGCATGATATGTGGATAATAGCACAAATGTGCGGAATGACTGAATTTGGATCCAAGCATCCAAGACAGGATGCTTCTATAAGAAGGGGGCCATGTTTTGTGTGGGAATTTTTTTTGTGGGGTCGCTCGGTTGTGAAATTCAGAGCTGTCATTTAGGAGACATGCCCTGATATATATGGTTAACGTCTTGGTTGAAGTACATACTGTCAGTGCTGTTTGCAAATCAGAATCTTCATCATACATTGCATGTCCCATGTCTGTAACATGATGATCCAAGTTCCATATAAAGTTGTCTGGGACAGTTCTCCTCCGTCTAGCAGTCTGTCCATTCTGTGTGTTCCGTGTCCATTGCCATATTACGATATCACAATAAGGTTATCTTCACACTTCAGACCATTTCTCATATGTGACCTGTATCTGATTTTCTAAGGTTCAAAGCTCAGTTTTACCTGTACACACACACAAACCGAAGCCAAAAATCTGAAATAATAATAAAAACAAAACCTGTGGACAAGAGGCAAAACTATCCGTATTTGTGTGGACATGGCGGCAGTATCTCCCGATGTGATGACTGTGTAAGCAGACCTGACGAACGGGCCAATGTATGGCCAATGTTATCAAAGCAATGAGCAACGTGTCTACCAAACAACAACACTAAAGCCAAGGCGCGAAGCTGCATGGACAATGGGCATCCATTGGCGTAATGCTGAGGACATCTGGTGTTGTAACCTGTTTATGTACTCGGGTGTAGTCGCCTGCCGGTGCTTTTGGTGTGCGCTTGTGGTTTGTGTTACTTGTTCAGTCAATGTGAACAGTCAACAGTGATATCGGATATGGACCACTGGATTTTTATAGGCAATAAACATCAGGGATGTCCGATATTATTGTCCGACATTGACATAAAAATGCTCGAGTTATATCAGTATCGTTTTTTCTGCCTATAATGATCATCTTTGTGCGAGTGTTGACATTGTGCTCTACTCAGTATGTCCGGAGTCTTGAATTATTGGCAAAAAAAATTTACTTGGGCAGTGAAAATGAAGTGTAAAATTGCCATAATGGTATTTCCTGTCTGAACAAGATGGATACCTGAGTCAAAATGAATACAGCTAAGCCTTAAAAACATTGGTAGAATGTGAATGTGCATCCTACTTTATTTGGTAGAAATTGGACATGGTGACGTAATCCTCCTCTTTTTGATTCGCTCCAACGACGTAATGCGTTGAACCTCCACTGCTACATTCTTGATCAGGCGCGGCATCCTCCACCAGCAACGATCTGGAGCTCTGCAGGCTGGAGGCTCCATCAGAGCAGCTGCTGTTGAGCTGAATGGAAAGCTCCAGTTCTTCAGTGTTGGCGCTGTCGTAAGAACTTTGGTTGGAACAGGGATTATTGGTTGAAGGACAGATTTGCATAACTGGTTCCTGTTCGTCTTTTTCCACCGGTGGGTAGATTTTAAGAGCACTGAACTCGTCAGGTTTTAAGTTGAGTAGAAGAGAACTCTGAAAACAAAAAAAGTATTTACTTTCAAGCTGCATGTGAAATAAACCAAATGATCTTGCTCCAAAATAAAACTCACTTTATTGGTTTTACAGTTTTGCACCAGTGTAGGTTTAGGATGTAGAATGTTGGGCCATATGTATGGGAAGATTCTGTGGAAAGATGACATTTGTTCATTTTTAAATTGCACTTTTACACACCAGAAGCCAGAAAAGAGAATTTACCTACTTTTTCCAGAAGAAAACAAAACCCAATGTTAGCACGGCCAACGGGATGAGACACACAATCAGTCTTTTCATCAATTCCTCTCTATCATCGCTTTCTGGATGGACTTTTGTCAAATTGAGGATTGAAAAAGATAGTTACTGTCTTGTGTCCGAATGAAAACCAAAACAAGCTTTTCTCACCATCGGGAATGGAGAAGTTAAAGGGGTAGCTCCACTCGCTCCAGCTACCCTTCAGATAACGAAGTGGTATTGCTCGCACTTTGACGTGGTACTTGGAGTTTTTAAGAAGATGCTCCATGTTGACAGCCATCATATCTGATGATGACACATTTTCAATCTGCAGGAAAAGAGTTTGGCATTCTTTGATCTCATGGTGAACGTGGACACTCCAACTCCGATGAATTGTTACCGTCGTTTTGTCGGAGGTCCAGATGACCAGCTGAAAGAGCTGATTTTGAACCGTCAGGTAGTCCTTCTGGTACGGAATCCGAATGTGAAACACAGCCTGGTTTGACTCGTGGTTGACAGTCACCTTCCACACCTCGGGACTTCGAGGTTTAACTGCAGGGACAGAATGGAATCAGGACATGCAAATCAACTTAGAACAAGAACAAGCGCTAAGTCTTTATCAGCTTATTGAGTCTTTTACGATGGGAAGGGCAGTCAAACCCCGGCTTTCCAACGTTCTAGTTTTCGTAGGCTTTCGTTTTCCCTGAAAATGTTTGCAAAAATTGGTACAATGTCTCAGTTTATAGTAGAAATTGTTGTATTTTACCCATTGGTATGTTTAATCTTATTAAAAATGTCTTGGATCACACACCCAACACCAATCTCGCGATACTTAGTTACCCTGTAAGGCACCTTCATCGGGAAAACACACATTAAAATGTTAAAATATGAAAATTTATACATCATGTCACCAACCCATGATGAGCAAGCTCTCGTTCCTCGGTCTCGTTTCCAGAAGAGATGTCAAACATAGCGGTGTAGGAGATGGAGGATGTTTACAGTGATTAGAGCAAAGGTTTGAACGATGCATCAATAGTTTTGGAGGAGAACTTGTAGAACATGGGCTTAAGCCTGACAACGTGGCGATGAAGATTGGTCACCTTCAAAAACAGACTGGTAAGTGCAAAATACTCTGAAGTTGCTTTGAAATAGTTCTGCTTCAGGTTAAGGAAAAGTCATGATTATAAATAGAAATCCTTCACTCATGTTATTGATGTATTAGTTCATAGTGTTTGGTAGTTATGTATTACAACAAACACATGACAACCTGAAAGTCTATTTTGATGCATGGATTGCACAATAATCTAGTACGGGGTCAGGCAAACTGATCTGACACATGTGTAGGTTAAATAAAAGGCAAATAAAGTCAAGAAACAAAATAGTTTTTAAACCAAAACCAAAATCAACCAGCCGACCTCACACCGCCAGAACTGATTTCATTTTTAAAACATAATGAAACACAATGGCATTATATGTACCTTTCGAAAATACAAACACTTTTTTCTTTCTTTACTGTATTTGCCTTTTATTTAACCTACAAATGTGTCAGATCATTTTTCCTGACCCCGTAGTTACCTGTGAAACTACAGTACTTCTCTGTTGATTTATGGGGTTTAGTGAAACAAGGAGATGTGCGTCCAGGAAAGTTTGCAAGATGTTTGAGTTCAGTTGCCAGACCTATTTTCACATTTACTGACTATGCAAATGTGGTGTGTTTTTAGGACAACTAAAAGTCATGTTGTCATTTTCTGTGTTGTAAGTTCTTCCGTGCTGATATCCTGCTGACCCTTCTAAAAATGGTGAAAGAGTTACCGATTTTCTTCATCTGGATGGCTTTTGTGACGGTGCCACCGCTTCTCAGGTGGATGGTCAAGTTGAGATGCGCCAGAGCATTCAAATCAGTCAAGGTGATGGAGTCTCTGGGTACTGTTGAACATCTGTTCGTGCGCAAGTTTTTGAAACTGGTAAAGAAGAAGAAATCAAGGACATGAAGAAGGAAAATATGTCATCATGTTGATAGGAACCAAATGTCAGCACAAATACTACGACTAAATTAGGGGCATCCAAACAGCATCTCAGCTTTGGGATATAGGTGTGAAAGCTTTGTAGTAATATTATGACTTTATTCTGATAATATCATAGCTTTTTCCCCAACTTGATTTTCCAAAATGTATTTTGTTTAATTTCTCATAATGTTACTTTTTTCTTTAATATTTAAAGTCAGTGTAGTCATATTATCGTCAAAATTACAACTTTTTTTCTCTAATATTGTGATTTTATTTCCCTTGTTTTGCTTTGAACTATTTCTTGTAAATTTTCTTCTTGTAATATGATGACTTTATTGTCATAATATTTGGACTTCATTGCCATATTATAAACATTTTTCAAAAATGTGATGTTTTTTTTGTTTTCCAAATTATGACTTTAAAATTGTTCTTTTTTCTCCAATAGTTCACCTTTTTGCTACTAAAGTCTTTCTCTTTGGCTCTCAATGAAGGCAGTCGCATCTTTCTTCTCTCCTCCCTATCCCTTATCTTCCCTGCTTTGCTTGTTTCTTATGTCTTGTCTGGTATCATCTTATACTTTCTCAAGAGCCTCTCTCTGCACTGCTCTCCAAAAACCTAAATCATGGAATTGATCAACTGGTCTCTCCACGCAATTGACACGATCTTCTCGACGAGAAGCTCAGGTTCGGGGGAACCCATCCAATGCCTTTGCCGCTACACTCCCCCGGTGCGCGCATGACGGGGACCACGGCTTGTGTGGCCGCTGCTCGTATTGGCTATTTTCCCTTTGTGGTGCTGGTCTTGTGTCCATGTGTGGGAACAATGTTTTTACTTGTATGCCAATTTGTATGCCGAGTTTTTTTTTTTCAGTCCCACACTGTACTCCTTCATTTAAGAGTCTAGTTTGGAGTTGTTGTTGTTTTTTTCCTCCCCTCTCCTAGTGTTGTCTCCCTTAGTTCCCCCCTTCATCACCCAATCATCCCGTCCTGTCACCCCTTGTCTCACTGCATAGTATGTTGTATATGTATGGACGGATGATTGCACTATTTCGCTTGTACTTCTGTATAAGTGACAAGAATAAAGGGCTACATCATCATAATTTTCCCTCATAATATAATGTTACTGTCATAAATTTATGGTACATTCATGCTATACTTTTTACTTTATTTAATTTTGACTTTATTCTTATAAAATGTTGGTTCATTGTTAAGGTTTTCTTGTTAAATTCTACTTTTAGAATGTGCTGTGAGACAATAAAAAAACAACCTGCAAATGGCCCTTTGGAAACCCCTGGCTTAATGAGTGCTGGACTAAACTCTAAAATAGAAAATACAAAAACATTCACCACAAAGTCATCGATTTCACACCGTCATCGTCTTCTTCGTCATCCTCGTTTCTGCTGCCAATTAGTTTGCAGGTTAAACTGCTTGCTGTTGTGCTGATGTGAGAGATGCAGCTGATTCTGGACTCGGAAACTTATCCAAAAACAAAGTACCACATCAAGGCAATACATGAACAAAACAACACTTAAAATAAGACTTTTAAAAAAGCAAACCAGGTAGTGATTGCAATAGATAGCATTACAGCCAATGGCAAGAATAATGAACATTAATCTTGTAAAAAAAAAAAAAAAAAAAAAAAAACAGATAAGGGTGTTTGGTTTTTCAGGTTCTTGGTCTCACCCGGGTCAGTGTCGCCATCTCCGCTTTGAGCCAGACTTGCTGGCAGCAGCAGCAGCTGAGCCATCCAGCAGCCAAACAGCATTTCTGGATTTGTCTTCTTCTTTGATGATTTCACTGTGTCTGACTGCTCGTCTTGTCAGAGAGGAAAAGGAGGAGTTGAGCAACTCTTACAGAGCAGAGCAACAGACAGCAAGTTGTTTGAATTGCTTGATGGAGTAGTCTAGAGTAGTCTGTTGGGTGCAACAGCATTACTGTTTTCAAGTGAAGGGTAGTTCATTTATCACGATACTGGAATTTTGGTTGGTGTCATTGATCCGTTCCAACCAAAACGCAGAGAAATGTAGTCATCCCTCGTTTATTGTGGTTAACTGATTTTAAAGCCGTTTTAAGCCATAACAATGGCCACAAGGTAGCAGAGGTACATTTGGTAATGGATCATTTGCATGGACATTGACAACACACAGTTTAGTTCTAAATGTGAATTAAATGTGTTATTTTGATATAAAACAACCCTTTTTTATATTGTTTGTGGTACAGTTGCTTAGATATTTGAGCTGTCACCAAAGTAAAACATTTTTCTCTCTTTTTTGTTGGCAACTGATACCTTCCACAAACTTCATTATGTTCTGCTGCTGATTAAGAACAGAAAACAGGAGAGCCACCATGTCTGATCTTTCTTTAGGTAAGTGCTATGTTTATGTAGTCATAGAACACAATAATATGTGTGCCTTGAAAAATCAGTTAAAATCGTCTGAAATATTTGTCCATTTCAGATTGAATGTTCCACACTCGACCATGATATTAGAGCCCTCTAGACAGGAAATAGCAACCCTATAGTCACCTTTACACACGTATTGCCCATAGTATACATAATAATAGAAAATAGTCAATTTAAGACCTAAGACAATAAATGTGTTGCGGACATGTGGACAGGAAGTGACACTGGGGATTCAGAGTTGAGTTTCAGCTTGTGTTGTATTGTACAGTAACTGGTAAATGTATGCAAAACGAGAGTCAATTTTGACATAAAATTTCGACATAAAGCAAAAAAAACAAAACAACTGCGACATCAGCGCACAGAAGTTGACGATTTAAGACAACATGATACAATGTAGGAAATCAAACTTGCCGTTTCCTGGAGGAATGTCTTTATCAAGAGTCTGCAAGCACTTGAGGCATTGTCAGTAAAGAACTAGGGTGACTGCTCGTTGGTAAAAGCAAAGAGCAACATGCATTTGTAATGGACCGTTTTGGACAGTTTGGTATGATCTGGTCGTTCTTGGACATGCTGGTCCATTGTTGTATTGTATTGTTGTTATTTCTTATAAATACTGTGTAGCAACTCATAAGATGGCCTCAGCTTGATTACCTTTGTCACCACGGTTTCCTCTACTAAATATTTTGCTTAGTTTTGCTCAACTGCAGGCTTCTATGACGCATACAGTGCTGGAAACATAAACCCCCCACAGGAAGACTATGGAAGTAAAATGATATTTTATTTTTACAAAATTAGACAGTTTTCATGTCAATAAATCAGAAGGACATAAAAACAGAAGGTGAAACAAATTCAAGAATGTCTGATTGTGTCATTTCCACCACAAGATGATCATAAATAGCAGGAAATTGTGTTATTTGAGGATGATTTGCGTCGTGCAAAGATCTGAACAGCATTGTGTTTCTCACAAAGGTCTACTTAGTTGCACCAGGTTTTGTTTTCAGGAGACGTTCTAGACTTTGGTGTGGTATGGGACAGGGTTGAGGGTTTGGGGCTTCCAGGTGGGATCATCATAACCCATCCATTTATTTTCTATGCCACTTATCAAGCAGGGGTATGCTGGGTCTATCCCAGCTGTCTTTGGGCGAGAGGCAGGGTACACCCTGGACAAACAACCATTCCCACCCACATTCATACCTATGGACAATTTTGGAATGTTGGAGGAAGCCGGAGTCCCCGGGGAAAACTCACGCATGCACAGGGAGAAAATGCAAACTCCACACAGAGACCCCCGAGTGGAGAATCAAACTCCGGTCTTCCTGAAAATTCCCGAAATTCAGTAATATAAAGATAAAGGATTGTTTGGTTAAAACAATGACAAAGAGGACTAAAGCGTACTGCAAAGTAAACAGACTCCAGAAACCCGCCCCCGCCAAACCACATGCCTGAGGTTTGTATCTCTGCTCAGCATCGCAAAACATCTTCAGCTGTGGTTTCAGTGTTTAGTTGCCTCACCCCCCTGCACTGTTAAGAATCTGATGAGCCACCTGTTTATGCTGTCTGATGTACCTCTGTAGACCTCAACATGCTGAGGCAGACAACTGCAGTCAAAGGCAGGAGAGTTGAGATGCATGGGGAGAACATGCAAACTCCACACAGAGATGGCTGAGGGTGGAATCGAACTCAGGTCTCCTACCTGTGAGGCCTGTGTGCTAACCACTCGTCTGCCACTGTGAATTTATTCAAAGAAAATTACAGATTGAAATTCCTGATGGTTTAGTTCAGGGATCACAAACCAGTGGCCCACTGCCAGAGAACTGGACCCAGAAACCGTCCAATGTGGACCTGGAACGTTAGGAACTCCAATGAACAATCGCATACGAGCCATCCAACGTGATGCTTTGCATTGGCGCTAAACTCGAAATACAACAACGACACATGAAACAAGAGCGAAACGAAGCGAGAGATATGGAAGAACAAGTGAGGCACAGAGGAAAAGAAGCTAGAAAGGCATGATTGATATGGATAAAGAGGACATCAAGACGAGTGAAATGGTGGCAATGGTGGAGACAACTGAAAAGTATACGGCGTTCTAAGAAAAGAAAAGTTGACAACCCAGAATTTTCTTTCTTCACTCTAGAAGCACAAAGCTAGTTATATGAACTTGCAAAAAATGAAAGTATGTGAAAGTATGAGACAAAGCACAAGATTTTTGACCAAACATGACCGAACCCACTCAAGTCTGAACTCAGGTCACAGAAAAGAAGGTGTCTCAGAGCACTGTAATTGCTATTACGTCTCCATAGTCTACTTCCCGGTTCTTTGGATTACGTTGCTATCGGGAATTAGTCAATGATCCCACAATTGAAAAGGATTGCAAACTGAATTAAAAATTAAACCGTCTAATAAGAACAATCCACAATCCAGTGGTTGTCAATCCTAAAACAGGGGTGTCTAAAGACCGGACTGGACCGGACCTTCGTTTGACCTATTTGAATTTTAGTTGGAAATGACCAGACTACACTGAAAGTGCCTAAAACACGGCATCTCAAAAACCAAGCAGGCTCCAGCTCCTTGGATGTAGATTTGGTTTACTGGATAACCTGCATGTTCCATTAAATGGAGACTCTGAAAGTCAGTTGAGATAGGCTCGTGCTCACTTGTGACAGTGACCAGCATCCGTGATAAAAATAAATGAGTTCATTGATTTTCTTGAGCCGGAAGCTGTAATTATGGAGGATATTATTCTATTATTATTACTTTTAGATTCAGTCTATTAGCTTTCGGTGTTATAGTTTCTCATACCTTTTTGACACACACTCACGGAGCACAATCAGAATTGAAACAGCTATGACCGATTACATGGCTGATGGAAACATAATAGATGCATTGTTCGCATTTGTACACAAGCTTAACTTTCACTTTCGTGAGCGCCAATGAAAATACTTGTTTTCGTTTCAGTGATTCCCAACCATTGCATCATGGAAACTTATCCAATTTCAGTTCATTGGAAAGTATTTGTTTCCCACAAATAATGTATCTGTGTCCATCTCTCTATTCCAGTGACCTAACTTGACTGCCACTAGATGGCAGGGACCTAATTAAGCTGTGTATCACTAAACACTTTGTTTGTGTTGCTATTTTTCTAATGTAATATATCTACCTCGCTTCCAATACAGGCTGGGAAACACAGCCTTCGTACATTTTCAATTTACCACCATGTAGACATGGAACTGCTTCCTGTTCAAGGTGACGTTCAATGCTATCATGCTGCATTTTGGTCTGCCGTCATCTTGACGTCTGCATCGTGAAAGCCACAACGCAAACTCGCACGGTGTTGAGTTTTTAAGAGAAGCCACACCAAACAGGGAGAGTCTTTGAAGATGGCAACATGGACGTGTCGTGTGCAGTGTGCAGTGTGCAGTGTGCAGTGTGAAAGCAGCTTCCTGCATCTCCTTGGTTTTTGCTTTCACTTGTACTTGGTGCTCATTACTTAGGTGAGCAGCACAGCGCCTTCGTCACCACATCCTCTTCCTTGATTTGTCTTCATCCAACTCACAACACGCTGACATGCTGCAACACCATCACCTCTTTGGTGATGATTTGACAGCAATGGTTCTCTGGTTCCAACCAAGGTTTTCTTGCAGCTCTTTTTTGGAATCAGAGTTTACAGCTTCTTCTCTGCTGCTTCTTCCGTTTCCACTTTGGGAAGAAGTGAGTTTTTGTCACTTCCAACAATCTAAACAAGGAACGTGCAAACCAACAACCCAAACCAACACTTTTTTTAGCTCCATTATTTGATCTAAACCAAATGAGCAGATGTGTAGACATCCTTTGACCACAAAGGTTTGTTTCATTTGCAGCCTGACAGAACCACAAAGGGGAAGATGAGATGGGCCCCTGTCTACAATGAATCCCTTATGGGACACCCAATTAAACATCAGTTATTTTCCACACTGCTTATCTCCTTCAGGGTCACAGGAATGGTGGCGACGATCCCAAAAGTTCTCCTCTCTTTGTGGAAATGGTAGATTTGAGGGTAACAGCCGTCTTCAACAATGAACATTATCAGCCTAAAGGTGACTATAGGGGTGTTATTTCATGTCTAGTGGGCTCTAGTAATGTCTAAAACTGTGTATGTACACAGGTTTTCTATGTTCTGACTGGGAAAATATTGTTATTTATTAACATTGGATCCTATATTACATATCGGCTTATCACGGTCAGGTGTGGAACCAATTAACCACGATAAACAAGGGATGCTGTACACTCAGAAATTGGGTTTTGTATTATGATTAATTTTTAGTGTCAACATTTCAGCTTTCTTGTTGTGTTAAGCCTTTTAAACTATTTTATTTTTGCTTTTTTGTTTATTTTATTCCTACAATGTGCCACAGGCGCGTGCTTTTAAAGCAATTCTTGTTGACTATTTAGCTTGTTGACTTCCTTTGTCGCAAACATAGTGATGATAATTCAGAACCAGCCAATTGTGTAGCCCCACCTACAGGACTGGGGTGGAAGTGTAAAGGCTGTACCACTGCTCACATTTACACCCGCATGCTAACATGTTTTATTCACATATTTCCAGCTTTCAAAAATAACACTTTTTTGCTTTACTATCTATCATTACCCATGAAGAGGGTGAATTATATGTTTTTTCTGAAAAAGGCCTATTTTCTGAGAAAGAAATATGACATTGATATTCTAAAAATGTTTTTAATGCGGGTGAAAAATCAGGATGTAAAACCATTTTAAAGAGGATGTGAGTAGCACAGTGGTTGAGTGGTTATTAGAACTGTTGCCTCGCAGTAAGAAGGTTTTGCCTTTCAATGGCTACGACAGCGTTACCACCTGAGTTACAGGTAAACCGCGGACGTCGTGTGAGGCAGCTGTTTGCTGACAGACAGTTGGCACAAGCGACACTGTCGTGGGAATCCTCCCACACACTCGCTCTCACTGCCTTTTAAACGCCGCACCAACAATGCATGAGTGGATGGCACAAGTGTGTTCATCGGAGAGGACAGGCTGTCATCGAACGTTTGAAACCATCCCATGGACTGATCAATCAAAACGTGTGCTCATAGATAGACAGGCTGAAGTAGCTGTCTCTAAACCTGGTAGTTCTACAGCAGATGCTGCAGAGCCTTCTCCCTGACGCCAGGCGAGAAAACAGTCCATGCTGGGGGTGTGTGGGGTCAGAGTAGATCCGATGGGCTCTTGATACGCAGCGGCTGTTTTCGATGTCCTTAATGGGGGGGAGCAGGGTCCCAATGATCTTCTCTGCTGTCCTCACCACTCTCTGCAGTAACATCCAGTCCAAGGCCTTGCAGCTCCCAGACCAGACGGAGATGCAGCTGGTCAGCAGGCTCTCGATGGTCCCTCTGTAGAAAGTGGTAAGGATAGGAGGGGAGAGGGAGGCTCTTCTCATCCGCCACAGGAAGTGCAGCCGCTGCTGTGCCTTCTTTGCCAGAGAGGAGGCGTGGAGTGACCAGCCGAGGTTGTCTGTGATGTGCACCCCCAAGTACTTGGTTGCGCTCACAACTTCTACGGCTGTGTCGTTGATGCAGAGTGGAGTGTGGCTGGGTCTGGATCTCCTGAAGTCGACGATGATCTCTTTTGTTTTGTCAACATTCAGGACCAGGTTGTTCGCCTTGCACCAATCCACGAGGTGTTTTACTTCCTCCCTGTAAGCCAGTTCGTTGTTGTCCTGAATGAGGCCCACAACTGTTGTGTCATCCGCGTACTTCAGGATGTGGTTGCTGCTGTATCTGGGGCGACAGTCATGGGTCATCAGGGTAAACAAGAGGGGGCCGAGAACACATCCCTGGGGTGAGCCGGTGTTCAGGGAGACACTGGATGTGTTGTTGCCCACTCTGACATACTGGGTTCTATTCGTGAGGAAGTGAAGCAGCCAGTTGCACAGGGAGGTCCTGAGGCCCAGCGGCTCCAATTTGCATACCAGGTCCTGGGGGATGATCGTTTTGAATGCTGAGCTGAAGTCCAGGAACAGCATCCGTACGTTAGGGTTAGAGTGTTTCTCTTCTCCAGATGCTCTAGGCTCAGGTGGAGAGCAGTGGAGATGGTGTCCTCAGTGGAGCGGTTTGGCTGGTATGCGAATTGGAATCGGTCGAGTGATGGGGGGGGGGGTATGGAGGTGATATGGTCCTTAACCACCCTCTCGAAGCATTTCATGATGGTGGATGTGAGTGCAATAGGCCGAAAGTCGTTTAGACATGTGATGGAGACTTGGGCAGACTTGAAACACAAGGGGACAACAGCCTGGGTCAGTGAGGTGTTGAAGATGTCTGTGAGCACGTGGGCCAGCTGGTCTGCACATTCCTTTATCACCCGTGATGGAATGGCGTCGGGGCCTGCAGCGTTCCGCACGTTGACCTTCCTCAGGACTCTCCACACTGCAGTGGCATCCAGCTTGACTGCCTGTTCATTGGGGTGGGGGGTAGCCTTCCTCGCAGGGTTGTTGTTCAAAGCCTCTAACCTTCCGAAGAAGTTATTCAGCACATTGAGGAAGCTGATGTCATTCTGGCAGGGTGCAGGTGTGGCTTTGTAGCCAGTGACAGACTGGATGCCCTGCCACAGTTGTCTGGTGTTGCAAAGCTTCTTCCTGGAAGAAGCTTTCACGCACCTCCTTAGTCATCCAAGGTTTCTGGTTGGCCCGTGTGATGATCGTCTTGGTGACTGTAACCTCCTCCATGCACCACTGTATGTAGCCTGTTACAGATGCAGCAGACTCTCCCACGTTGGTCTGCTGGTTGTCTGTTGCAGCCTCTCTGAACATGTCCCATTCGGTGCACTCAAAGCAGTCTTGCAGTGCAGACATAGCTCCCTCCCTCACACACCCTTGCCACACCCTCACCTTCTTCACAGCAGGCTTTCTTCTGGTGAGCAGGGGCTGGTATGCAGGAATGAGCATAACAGAGCTTTGAATGCTTTCTTGATGTTTGTGTAAACCAAGTCCAATGTACTCTCCCCTCTGGTAGCAAAATCCATATGCTGGTAAAAATTTGGAAGTACCGTCTTCATGTTGGCCTGGATAAAGTCTCCAGCAACAATAAACACGCTGTCCGGGTGTGTGGCTTGCATGTCACTGATGGCAAGGTAGAGTACATTCAGGGCTTGCTTACAGTTAGCATCAGGTGGAATGTAGACAGCAACAATGGTGACGCTGGTGAAATCTCGTCCACACAGCAGTGACTGGAGACCAGAGTAGTGTTGTTACACCAGCTGTTATCAGTGTAGATGCAAACACCCCCCCACAGCGCATGGCTCCTGTCGGACCTGAATATTGTGAGCCCATCCAGGCTAATGGCAGAATCCGGGACAGATAAGTGAAACACCTCGTGGATTGGTGCAAGGCGAACAACCTGGTCCTGAATGTTGACAAAACAAAAGAGATCATCGTCGACTTCAGGAGATCCAGACCCAGCCACACTCCACTCTGCATCACACAGCCGTAGAAGTTGTGAGTTCAACCAAGTACTTGGGGGTGCACATCACAGACAACCTGGGCTGGTCACTCCACGCCTCCTCTCTGGCAAAGAAGGCACAGCACACTTCCTGCGGCAGATGAGAAGAGCCTCCCTCTCCCCTCCTATCCTGATATCTATCTATCTAGCTAGTTCTGCAGTTAGGGAAAGTCAGCAAATGTCCACAGGATGCTCCACAGGAAAGGGCCCCTGCTTTATGAAGGCAAAGCAAAGTAATAAAAGGCCATTTACAGTTCATCACCACAATTGAATTTTGTGAAATCCAAGCCAGTCTTCATTAGCTGGATATTGGACCATTGCCCAACAATGCCATAGGATAGTTTACAAATCAGGCTAAGCTCTGTAGCGCATGGCTGAGTACTGTGATAATAAAGACTAGAGGGGTGGATTATTACCATCGGATATCACAGAATTCCTGTTAATAAAGAAGCAAAGCACAGGGATGTAATATGTCTCAGGGACTGATTTAATCATTAAATCGCTTTTTGGAAGGAATATGCAGGTAATGCCGTTTATGACTGCAAGTGGCAACTATGTAGATACTTGGTACTTTGATGTGCTTTTAACGATGATGGTATTTGAGGATACATGGACAGCACTTGAGCCATAAAGTCCACAGATGGAGAGTGATACCGAAGCAAAATGATCCTTGTGCCACGTATTTAGGATGGATGATCACACTGGGATTGAATAGCCCTTCGCAGCTAATGAAGCCCATTGAGATGATACACTGAATTTAAAATTCTGCAAGAAGAACTGAATGACAGCTCTGGGAAACATTGGACAGGCGGCATCAATCCCTGCCTCACCAGACTCTCCCTTTTCTTTATTTGCCATTATTCAGGTGGTAAAGAACTGCAGTGCGTGACTAAAAAACTAATGGAAGGTCTTTGCGTTTGATTTTATTTGTCATTGCTCGATGACCTGGCCGATTTTTGTCACCACATCCACCTGAGAAACTTTGAACTGGTTATGGGAACCACTTCTAGTTTGTTGTGCTCTACAGTCGCCCGTCCTTGTAATCAATATGTAGCGTAAGATTGCGAGGGAGGGGGTTGACGTCATCATCTAATTTGGATGGGGGGGAAATTTGGGTGGCAGGGGGATTTTTTGGTAGCTTTTGTGGTAGCCTTTTCAGGCTTATGATTATCAAAAATGTGCACGACAGCCGGTGAAGATGTATTTTTAAAAATTCCCTTTGTGTGAATGGACACATGAATGAAATTTACGTTTTTCAAAATAAAAAGTGTTAAGAAGCAGAGTTACAATACCATCAGGTTGTAACAACAACCTGCACTGACAGTCCCATTATAATGTGTTTATGAGAAGAAAAAAAAAGTTAAAGCACTGCTGAATTTATTTGTACACAGTACAGTAATTCCTCATTTATCACGGTTAATCGGTTCCAGACCTGACCCAACCACAAAGTTCGATTCCTTATTTAAAAATCTAATATTTTAGTAGTTAAAGCATAGGTTTACAACCTTCAACATATGGTTTGTAACATTATTAGAAGTTTGAAGTTATTATGAAATAACACCCCTATAGTCACCATTGCACTCGTATTACCCAATTTAGCAGACATAAAAGAAAATAAGCCATTTATGACATAATGGGCAGTCATTTTTTTATTAAGTTATTTTTCATCTTGTGTGTGGTACTGAAAGAATGAAGTATCAGTACTGCAGGTGACAATGGTGATCTGCAGTGGCCAGTGGAATATCCTGTACAACATACTCTTGTTGTTTTGTGTTTGTTTTGATATTAAGTGTTGATATTTGACATTTCATGATGTGATATTTGATAAAGTCATCATTCGGGTGGGAGGGTGTTCCTGCCTCAGCAGTCCTTTCCTCATTTGTTGCCATGACTTTCTTCTCCTGGCTCTCATCTGGCTTTCTGCACCATCCTTCCACCCACAGCCACTATCATACATCACCCTGCATCAGCCATAGTTTCATTCCCTCCCACCATCCCTCCCCCCCAACGACATATTATTACTCACACCGGCAATCCATCCAGTCAGATACCTCCCACTCGTGCACTTTTTCATTAGTCTTTATCACCCGAGCATCTCTCTCTTTCTGGGCTGTACATGGCCACACCCTGTCCTGCATTCCTCTGGGTGAATTATTCTCTCCATTTGTTAATTCTCCTCTTAAATTCAAACACTTGTGTGACACGCTCTCACACTTAACCGGCTGTCTTTCTCGACGCTCCAAGCAGGGTCTTTGTTTAGTCTCTCTACCTCGTGCCCTCTCATTTGCCTTAATACCGCTCGAGCTCTCATATGAGAAGGAGGCATTATATTTTGGGGTTAGACCATAAACATAGCCAGATGATCTATTCATCTGTGCTTGGGGTCTACATATCTCATTTCTCTCTTGATCTCATTCCTCCCGCCTCCTCTTGCACCTCCATACATCCATTCCCCACCTCCCCCTGGTGTTGCATTAGAGCCAGTGGCAATGTAATGATCACGTTAAACAGGTCGTCTGTATGCATGGAGGCTCACTAAACTATACTGCAGTGTGGAGCTACCCTCTGCAGCCCCGTATACTGCATGTGGTGTGAGGCTGCACTGTAATATTTACCACATTACCATGTGCCAGGATGATGAGTGGGGGCCAGGCATTCTTATTCAAGTGTGCGTTTGTATGTTCTACGACCACCTTAGGTGCCTTGTTCAGGGTTAAATCATTGTTATGTTTAATGGGGACATCATGTGGCGTCCCTACAGAAACACTGTAGATATCATGAGGTCATGAGCAGGAAGTTCACATATTTTGCTCTGGAATTTCGTACCCAGCCAATGTGATCCACTTTATACTGTATCACAAATAGAAAATGCATCTCAAATTATAGGGGGGTAAGGGTCCAATACAGGACATATCTAAATGGCCACCTCAGTCTAACACAATGTGTCATTTTATGGAATTGAACAGATCGAGTAAAGAACTCAAACAATGCACTCAAAAATTGTTATACTGCCTTATTTTACGATGTAACGTGTATGCATGTTTAAAGTAAATTAAACCATTACCATTGTTAAGCTACATATACAGGCAGGGCAATTAAATACCCTTTTACGCAGGGGCCATTATCCACAAGGGGCGCATTTTTGGCAAATGCTCAAATCAAATTCAGGATATATAGCTACATATTTAACATATTTAACCTACAAGACATAACATAGTAGGTACTGTTGGGTACCATGAGAAAATATGTGCCTTGGCTCAATAAATGTTGGGAAATACTGCATTTGTTTGGATACAATAATATCAAAATCATGCTTTTCCAAAGATACAAAATACTCTTGCTGTCTTGGGGCGAGAGGCGGGGTCCACCCTGGACTGGTGGCCAGCCAATCCCAGGGCACATATAGACAAACAATCATTCCCACCCACATTCACATCTATGGACAATTTGGAGTGGCCAATTAACCTAGCATGTTTTTGGAATGTGGGAGGAAACCGGAGTACCCGGAGAAAACCCACGCATGTACGGGGAGAACATGCAAACTCCACACAGAGATGGCCGAGGGTGGAATTGAACTCGGGTCTCCTAGCTGTGTCCTGCGCTAACCACTCGTCCGCCGGTTATATAAAACTAAATAGGGCAAGAAAAAAATACATTACTATCATGTGGCAAGTTCTTTTGCCTGCACTTGAAATGGGGGAGAAGATCGTGGAGAACGCTTTAGCAAATTCACACTTCAACTATTCCCATGAGCGTATCATGTCCTCGGGAAGTCACATACTGTTGGCGCTTCCTGGCTTGGCATCCTTGCATCAGTGGGTCTCTCATGTGCCAAGTCCATTACCATAAGTAGAAATGTACATATTTCTTGCCAAATCAAAACTTTATTTCCAAATTAGTATGGGCTTTTTTGTATTTGTACTCTGGTCACCTTGTTTGCTGCAATCCAGAGGAATGGCTGATGCTGTAAGATCCGTTATCATCTTCAACGGTGGATGTGCTGAGCGTTTTTGGAAACAGGAGCAAATTTGGATTCTCCGATGTTGGTTCTTGTGCTCAACTACAATTTTAACGAACTGGTCAGTGATTTGAATCTTTCGGCAGCTGAACGATTCATTTGTGCTGCAATTGGGTCTTTGTCAAATGTACGGGCTTTGACCCCACACATTATCATGTCAGTATCTTAATCTTGGTCCACTGCAAACCATTGAAGGTTGCATTTGGAATGGACAGAGACAGAGAGAAAAATGTAAATCCATTTTGCCCTTCAGTTTCCTCAGGGCATATTCTGTTATTCTTCTTTTATTATTCTTAGAAAATATGTTAGAAATTTTGAAAAAGTCACCCTGAACAGTTTGAATAGCCAATGATCTAGTGGTGTTAAACTGTCTTTTTGAAATTGTCCTACACTTGGTTTGTGTTCCTTTTAAGGTGCAGGACAGTTCCGTGGGTTTTGTCACTGCTGTTGGAGAATGTGATTTCATTCGGTCTTCCTTGCCAGTCTGGTATTGTGAAACTTGCGTGAAGCTGCACATATCTCTCAGGGCTTTGTCATCTTGGTTTGGGAAAAGAAACATTTCTGTCAGAGCTGTCAGACCTTTGGTGTACCACTTCCTCTCACTTTGTCCCAAGTATCCCGCCTCTGGAATCTTTTTAATCTCTTGGCTGGTTTCAATTGCATACCAGTGGTCTCTTCAGTCTTGGTGTTAGAATAATTTGAGTAGTAGTCCTAAATCTACCAATTATTTACTCCGTACAACCACCTTAACATTTTCAATGCACGCAAAAGAGCCTTTTCAGATGAGTCATTGTAAATATACAATACACTTATGTAGCTTACTTTCAAGTACAAATAACAGAGAAGCGGCATGCATGAAAATATTGGATCGTCTTCATATTTGCCTGAATCATGGTAAGTGCATACATAGATTGAACACAAAAGTGCATTATGGAGTGAATTGACAACCATGCATAAGAAATGTACCTTTATTTTACAAAAATGAAAGATTTATTGAGGTATCGCATCATGATTCCCAGTTCCTCTATCCTGCTATTTTATAGTTTATGTGAACATCTGGATCATAGGCAAGTGTAATCTGTCTATACTGTAGATGTACGTGCATGAATTACAGTCACACACAAAAGCCAAGCATTTGTGTCGCTCACACAGTAAATGCCATTGTGATGTATGATCATCTGTCAGGATAACAACAAAATATGCATTCATTTTTTATTCTTCTTTTATTATTCTTAGAAAATATGTTAGAAATTTTGAAAAAGTCACCCTGAACAGTTTGAATAGCCAATGATCTAGTGGTGTTAAACTGTCTTTTTGAAATTGTCCTACACTTGGTTTGTGTTCCTTTTAAGGTGCAGGACAGTTCCGTGGGTTTTGTCACTGCTGTTGGAGAATGTGATTTCATTCGGTCTTCCTTGCCAGTCTGGTATTGTGAAACTTGCGTGAAGCTGCACATATCTCTCAGGGCTTTGTCATCTTGGTTTGGGAAAAGAAACATTTCTGTCAGAGCTGTCAGACCTTTGGTGTACCACTTCCTCTCACTTTGTCCCAAGTATCCCGCCTCTGGAATCTTTTTAATCTCTTGGCTGGTTTGGTCAAATTCCTCTTGACTGTTGAGAGTGAAGCTATCAGATGCCTCAAGAACCTTGTGTTCTTCAACTGCTTCTTGAGAGGCCATCAGAATGGTTTTGTTGAGTTTTTCCTGGTCGCTAGGAGGGGTCGAGATATGAAGACACTTCAGGAACCTTGTGTCCTGTTTCCCAGAACTCTGAGTATCTCTCTACCAGAGCTGTAAGGTGGTAGTCTTGGGTCGTTTCTTATCTTTTTGTCTATCCTGTTAGTCAGCTGATCTTTCCTGACTTCATTTGATCCATAAGGATTTGCTTGTCTTGATTGATTCCCAATCTGTCTTCCATCTGGTAATACTCTGTTGCAACCATTGAACATGGATAGACAAGTTGCTTTAATCTCTACGGCCTGAGCTGAGATTCGTTGAGGTTGCACTTGCAATGATATCTTCCGTGAGATTGGGCATCCATACATGGTGAGTACAGATACAGTGCCAATTTGGGAGCACACAGACATGACATTGCCCTTTGATGGAGGAATCTTCATTTTTACGCATCGTAACACTGCTCCGAATTCCCATGCGGCATGCATTAAAAGTGATAGCAATGAAGTGTTTCTTTCGTCGTGCATTTACTGTGTAATCCTCGCGAGAAGCTTCCCGTCGGCGTGCACCTCAGCCCAGTGTGTGCGCACCACTGTGGAAGCCTGCCCACGGCCTTTGCTTGTCACATGGGTTGCTTAGTGATAGTGCTACAAAAACACATCAGGGACACACATTTGGTAACACTCCCCCCTTCCTCTGAAATAGGTAAACCAGGGATGTCCAAATTGCGGTCCATGGGCCATTTGTGAACCGCATTTATTAAGCGCCTGTGAACGGCACATTGTATAAACAAAATACAAAATAAAACTGGAAAAATAAATCAAAAAAGCATAACGTAACTACGAAAAAACTGGAGAATGTGGAGAAGAGTTGATACTAAAAAGTATCATATCACTTACACACATACACATTGAACATATAAGTGAATAATAAATAGCAACTTCTGATCAATCTATGTTGATTTTAGACTTAAAATAATGTACTGATGAAGGCCATTTCCGGGTATTGCCCACCCAATTCGCGTACAGATAATTTAGATGGGTGAACAGATACAGATAGTGGTGAACCTGCTCATCTGTTGTTGTTACTGTCACAATCTGGCTCATGGGTTGTGGCAAAGACAGTCGAGGACACTAACTCAATTAGCCTTTACATGATTTCTTTTTAACATTAAGGAATTAATTAACCCAACAGCCCAACAAAACCAGTATAGTGCAGCCAAGAGCCCAAGAGAGCAGTGAGAGCTGCCAGAGGTGGAGCCCTTATATTTCCTGGGAGTCCTCCCAGGTGCTGCAGATCAGCAATCAGGCTGTCTGGGTCCCATGGAACCCTCAAGGAGACAGCATGTTAGCAAACACAGGTTCCATGCAGCCCCAGTAGGGTCGTCCCATTGCATACCAGTGGTCTCTTCAGTCTTGGTGTTAGAATAATTTGAGTAGTAGTCCTAAATCTACCAATTATTTACTCCGTACAACCACCTTAACATTTTCAATGCACGCAAAAGAGCCTTTTCAGATGAGTCACTGTAAATATACAATACACTTATGTAGCTTACTTTCAAGTACAAATAACAGAGAAGCGGCATGCATGAAAATATTGGATCGTCTTCATATTTGCCTGAATCATGGTAAGTGCATACATAGATTGAACACAAAAGTGCATTATGGAGTGAATTGACAACCATGCATAAGAAATGTACCTTTATTTTACAAAAATGAAAGATTTATTGAGGTATCGCATCATGATTCCCAGTTCCTCTATCCTGCTATTTTATAGTTTATGTGAACATCTGGATCATAGGCAAGTGTAATCTGTCTATACTGTAGATGTACGTGCATGAATTACAGTCACACACAAAAGCCAAGCATTTGTGTCGCTCACACAGTAAATGCCATTGTGATGTATGATCATCTGTCAGGATAACAACAAAATATGCATTCATTTTAGCCTCAGCACTTGTTGGGACCCTAATTGTGAACCAGTGGTCCACATCCTGACACCATATGTTCATCACAGACACCATTGTAGTAATCCTTCATTTTTTGTGGTTAATTGACTGGACAGTGATACATGAATTTCCACAAAGTGGGATTCCTAATTCATAAATTAAATATTAGAGCATGTACACCTTCTAAATACAGTATTTAACATTATTAGAGCCCTCTAGACTTGAAATAACACCCCCATATTCACCTTTACACTACTAATACTCAGTATAGTATAAATAAGAGAAAATAAGACATATTATACACTCATACATTAGCATTGGGAGAGTTCTTTATTGTTTTCATTCATTCATTTTCTACCGCTTATCCTCACGAGGGTTGCAGGGGTGCTGGAGCCTATCCCAGCTGTCTTGGGGCGAGAGGCGGGGTGCACCTTGGACTGGTGGCCAGCCAATCACAGGGCACATATAGACAAACAACCATTCACACTCACATTCATACCTATGGACAATTTGGAGTGGCCAATTAACCTAGCATGTTTTTGGAATGGGAGAGGAAACCGGAGTACCCGGAGAAAACCCACGCAAGCACGGGGAGAACATGCAAACTCCACACAGAGATTGCCTACGGCGGAATCGAACTCGGTTCTCCCAGCTGTGAGGCCTGCGCGCTAACCACTCATCCGCCGTGCAGCCTCCTTCTTTTTCTTTGTTTTTTTGAAAACAAAAAAAATAATAAAATAACTGACATACAGGACTCTCTGGAGGAAATATGCACAATAAGCAGGCACTTGAACAAAAACGGACTGCAAGTTGTCAGAAGGCCAGTGGCACAAAGCCTGCTTACAAAAAGCAACCAGGAAGCTATTTAACTTTATGAGCACAACCATAAACGCTACATTTGGTGGATCTGTAATGTTTTGGAGATGTGTGAGCTACAGCAGCACAGGGAACCTGGTCAAATTGATGGAAATGTGAATGTTACCAGATAATACTGGTACAACTAACATCACAAGTTCTAGTCTCCTGACGTCAACATCAAGACACTTTGGAGAGACCTCAAACATGCAGTTCACGGGAGGCAGCCAAAAAAAACGCATTGGAAGTGGAGGATTTGGGAAAAAAAAGTCAAAAAAAGCAGAGACATAAAAAGTTGTTTCCAACTACAACAAATGACTTGCCAATACTTTTATAAGCTATCGACGTTAAGGGGGTCTGTACTGTCATGGCCAAAAATATTAGCATGCTTTTGGCCATGGCTGTAATCTCCTGATCAAAATTTTAAGACCAGTGGCAGACGTGCAAGAAGAAACAGGAGTGAGACACAAAATATTTTGAGTGTCTGGAACTGATGTCCATTTTTGTAAACGTCGCACATGTTCTTAATTCCAAAAGAGTGAGGTTATTCCTCTGGAAGAAGTCCTTTGTCAGAAGGGCGTTGTAACCTGCAGCATTGAAAAACCCAGTCACTCGCAACATCTCCTCATAGCCATTTTACACCCCTGCACAAAGACCGGAGATATTATAACAGGCTGTGATAATTCATCCATCCATACAGCCAAAATAATAATTCTGAATTTATGCTTATTCCTTGTATTTTATATATATTTTGAACTTTCTATTGCTTTGTGGTGTAGGGCAGATATCCAACCACTAAACCATGAGATAATTTGAAAATATGCCCAACAAATCATGAATTCAATCATGAATTTTCAAGGTAACGCAAAGCCTATGAGTTCAACTGTGGATCAATAAAACCACAGATGACATCAATCATACTGCTTTCCCATCAACACATGCACACACACCAGTACCACAGTCATAATATTGGCACACTAACTGGAAAAAAAGGGAAAAATAATAACCGTGTTGCATATTGAAAAGATTTGGCTATTTCCTGTTTTGATGACATGTTATTCTACAGGCGGACACAGGTGGTCTGGACACCTCTCTGGGATGGTTTGTTTCTGCATGATTGTTATGATGTGCTGCTCTTTCACTGCCTTTTCTCAATTTATTCTACCTTCTTCGCTCTGCTGACAAACAGGAAAACACATGCAAGAATTATTTTCAGAAACGTCTTGTATTTTGAGCCAATGAGTTACAGTAAGAAGGAAGTAAGGAGCATTGCATTGTGTGACGTTAAACTAAAATGATTTCTGGCCACAAGCAATGACCCATAAAGTAGAAGGGTAACTTCCTGTGACTTCTTCCAGGTGAATGTCTGATAAACCTAATCATCCATTTTTGGTCACATTTTCTGGAAGACTTTTCCATATTTTGGCAGCACAAAATTGGTCATACGCAGCCTCGCCGTGTTTGGGCTGGATTCTAGAAACCCACAGGAGACCACTCCCTGAGCTTCTCAGAGCCCGAGATGGATCATGTGGCGCTAACATTTCAGATATGTACGTACTTTGGCAGAAGATCAGGAAAGGACTTGTACACAAGCAGAGCTGTATTAAAGTCTATTCACTGAGCAACGGGAAGCCAGAGTAGATACCTGAGCACTGGACTAATATGGTCATATTTCCTGGTTCTAGTTCGGACTCGAGCAGCAGCCTTCTGGAGGTCATTATAGTAGTTTAGCCTGCTGGAGACAAAGGCATGGATTCATCTCTCTAAATCTGTCTTATACACAATTCCCTTGATTTTGCCAATGTTTATTAGGTGATAAAAGCTGACCATGTTAATGAATGAATGTGGCTGTTAAAAGTTCAGGTCTGAGTCCATTGTTACCCCTAGATTTCTAACCTGATGAATAGGTTTTAGAGAGAGTGTTTCAAGGTGACTGATAACACGTTCTCTTTGTTTCTGTGGGCCACAGACAATGAGTTTACCTGGAGGACATTTAACAAGGACATTTACAGGACCATGCAGCGCTGAGTGTCGCTTGCATAGTTGTGGTAGGACACATTGGAGCTGAGCATTAGCTGAAGCATGTACAGATTGGAACAACAGGGGTCCCAGGATTGACCCCTGGGAAACCCCAGAGGTCATACTCATTTAGTCCAAGACACAGTTCCCAATCCCAACAAAGTACTTCCTGTCCTCCAGATAGGACTTGAACCTATTTGGAGGGGTGTCAGTGATTCCCACCCAGCTTTCTAACATATGTGATAAGATCAAATGATCCACTGTGTCATAGGCAACACTCAGGTCCAGTAGAACTAAAACTGAGACCTGCATCTGTGTTCAGACAGATATCATTTGTCGTCTTGATCAGAGCAGTCTCAGTGTTGTGGCAGGGCCTGAAGGCCATTGTTTGAAATATGCATGTACCTTCTGGACTAAAAATCACACTTATAGTTTGGCTGGTTGAGTGCCACTTATACAGGGTCAGGCAAAATGATCCGACACATTTGTAGGTTAAATAAAAGGCAAATAAAGTAAAGAAACAAAAAGTGTTTTTATATTGGAAAAGTACATATAATGCCATTTTGCTTTGTTTCTTTATAATGCCATTGTTTTGGTTTCTTTTTCAGTTGCTGCCATGAATTGGACGGGTGAGCATGGCGCTTTTATTGTGGAAACGTTTATCAAAACAAAGGAATCTGTAACTGCAACACAACCAGCATTCCGTTTGAACTTTAATCTTGGTAGACATGATCCTGTAGCAGCTGGAAACCATCTTGTTATGGTTACCAGGTTGATTATGGAAACCAAAATCAACCGGCCGACCTCACACCACCAGAAGTGATTTCATTTTTAAAACATAATGAAAGAGAATGGCATTATATGTACTTTTCCAAAATAAAAACCCTTTGTTCTTTCTTTACTTTGTTTGACTTTTATTTAACCTACAAATGTGTCAGATCATTTTTGCCTGACCCAGTATATGAACAACTGTTTTTTTTTTCTCTAAATGTAGTGTGCATCTTAAACACCAGTGTGTCTGGAAATTGGTTTGTACAAGACAACAGATTGGGTCTACGAGAATGTGACGGGCCCAGGTGTTAACTTAACTCAAAAAGTACAATGAAAAAATACATGACATTATAGTGTAATGCACTAATTATATTTCTACTACATTACACTCATCTGCACTTTATGTGTATGCTAACGGTCCCGCCTCCACCCACTGAGACAAAGAGACTGTATGACTGACATACAGGGAGCCCAGAAGAAATCATTGGAAAGGTCAGAGAAGAAATGGTCATATTAAAAAGATGGTTTGATGATAATAGATTGTCTTGAACTTAAATAAAACTAAAAGCATGCTGTTTGGTAACAGCAGAAAGGACACGTACCAGCAAATACAAATAGACGGTGTAGACATTAAAAGGGTGAAGGAAAATACATTTCTGGGGATCACAATAGATGAAAATATGAGCTGGAAACCTCATATTACAAATATACAACATAAGGTGGCCAGAAATATTTCAGTATTGAACAAAGCAAAATTTGTTCTCAATCAGAAATCACTTCACACTCTTTATTGCTCTCTGGTTCATATCTTACTTATTGTGTGGAAATATGGGGTAATAACTATAAAAGCAATCTTCACTCGCTAAATGTACCAAAAAAGGTCAGTAAGGATAATTCATAATGCCGCCTACAGAGAACATACTAACTCCTTATTTCTAAAATCACAAATACTTAAACTTGCTGATATAGTTCATCTTCAAACAGCTAAAATAATGCATAAGGCTAAAAAATAACCAATTCCCTAAAAATGTCATCCAATACTTCTTTACAAGAGAGGAGAAATATGATCTCAGGAAAGAACTAAATTTGAAACGCTTATATGCTAGGACTACGTTAAAAAGCCATAGCATTTCAGTATGTGGAATCAAACAATGGAATGGATTGAGTAAGGACCTCAAACAATGCACAACGATGAGCCAATTCAAGAAAAAATACAAGCAGTTGATGTTTGCTAAATACAAGGATGAGGAGTCTTGAACCAGTCATTATGTGCTATATATATCACTATATTGACAGTTACTATGGTACTCATTATGTCATTGTATGGTCATATCACCTCGTACTTCAGCATGTGACAAAAAATAATAATGATAATAATAAAAATACAAAATAAAACATTTAAATTATATCAGAACGGCAGGAAGTGAACAAATGTAACAGTTAGTGATTGTAAAAGTACCAGATGGAGGGGTAGGATTTAATAAGCTTTGCTTCTTCCTACTCCTTTTGGACATGTGGAACTGTGAACTGATTATGTGATGCACTCAATTGTAATCTGATGCATGTTCAAATGAAATAAAACCACTACCATTACATTAGGGCTTACTCCGTGAATGCCACTGATATCCTCCTCCTGTGAGGGACAGAGACAGTGAAGAGAAGACTCGCATGCCCAGACACCCGAGGCTATTTGAATCAGGTGAGAAGTATTTCGAGCACTTGTTTTGGGGACGAGGGCTTTAGCCTCGAGCAGATTGTAACAGCAAGTCAGCGTGACATTAATGTGTATCTTAGCAGAAATACTGTCAATCTCCCTTCTTCCCAAACTAAAGAACCGGGAATAGTGAAAAAGTGCCCCACCCAGCCACACATCTTCTCCTAACAACTGAGCTGTAACTACATTTTTAGTCCAATCATTGGCCATAAAACATATGATGAAATTCAGCTGTACTAAAGTTGTAGGTGACAAATAGACGTTGATTCATGAAAGCTGGCAACTTTTTGTCATGCTCAGCTGAGCAGTGTGAATGGATCCCAAGATGCAGACACAGGGACAGTTCAAGCGGTTCAAAATAACTTAATAAAAACACAAAAATATGGACAGAAACAGGAACTCGGGGCGACGGTGCAAACAAAAAGTGGCACCATGGACAAAAAAACATAGAAGGTTATACCACATGAGCTGTGGACAGGCTGCGGGAGTACAGGTCGGCCGGATGGCAAGGAGTGGCGAAGCAAGCTGCGGTTGGTGGAAGAGAAAGGGTAGATGAGCGATAAAGCACATGGCATGAAGACTCCACCATAGAGAATAATCCAGCACTGGCTGGCTGCAGGTGAGGAGGATAAGAAGGGAACTCATTGGAAACAGCTGCAGGGTCCCGGTAGCTCCGCCCAGCTCAGGAGGTGTCAGGGTCTGAGCAGGGAACACAGGAGGAGAGAGAGCGACACAACACAAATGGAGAAACACAAGAATATAATCACAGACAGACCTGAGTCACCGAAGAGCGAGACACTTTTCTTGGAAACAAATTCGGGGGACTCAGACAGTAAAAGAGAAGGTTGGAAGGAATAAAAGGAAATAAGGCAAAGACAGTGGATTTGTTGCCTGTAGGTACCAGCTCGACAGATTTATAGTTTAAAATATGACCACCACCATGCTCATTAGATTTGTGTCAGTAGGAGCTAGTTTATTGCTTTTATGTACCGTATGTTAAAGCGTTAACGCTAGTAACTCATTTATTTCATGAATGATGTTAAAATATTTAGCTTAACTGACACATGCACCTCTCTGGATGCAAAGTCTGATGCTATTGAGTTAGTGGACGGTCACACACTTTGGGCTGGTAGAACAATGGCTGAAACCAACAAGACCAGCGGCGACGACTGTGCTTTCTGCACCGCTTTCTGTTTTATTTGCAACTAAACAAATAAACATATTTTTTGTTGCACACCTACCATGTTACATTGTTTATCTGAATGTTATAGTCTTTTTTCCTTTTCTTTCTAGATTGGAAAAGTCGCAAAATAAGATCTGCTTTGAAGGATCGTCCATTAGCAGTGCCCCACAAACAACATATACATTAGTGGTGATCCGAAATCGGTGAAAAAGCACAGTATTAGCTTTTAAGTGCACCTTATAGTCCGGAAAATAAGTTACATTCTATATGGGTGTCATGAAACACACAGTTCATGAGAAGAACCGACACACGAGATGAGATTTTAACACTACCTTTAAGAAACGCATGATCAAAAAAACTCTTCTGCACTCAGTGTGCATGCTACCAGCCCCGCCTCCACCCTGTATGACTAACAAAAGGATTCACTCCGTTCATGCCGTTCTATTGAACGAACTTGCCAAGGTGATGACATCAATGAGGTCGAACCCTCTTTCTGCCTGCTTGGAGGCGACAAACGAGGAAAACAGAGAAGACATGCATACTCATAGAAATATATCGAGACTGGCAAAATGATCAAGTTAATTTTTATGAACAAAATCTAATGAATCAGATTAAACTACGAAAATCATCAGTTGAAGCACATCGCAATGGACAATCCGGAAGACGGTGACGTCTCCTTACTAAGACGGCAGAGTAACTGATAACCATCTGAAATGATCCAGGCGTGCAGGGATGGCACCATCCTCATTGATTGCCAGTGACAGATAAGAAGTATGGCATAATTCACATTGATCGGTGGCGATAGTGTGTAAGAGATGGTGTCATCCATATTGATTTGCCATAAAAGTATGTGGCAAAAATATGTCATGAAGGAGTCATGAGGAGATACTTGTGTGTGTGCAAGAGTGGTGCACATGAACACACGTTTTAGAGAGTGTCATGCATGAATAAAGCGTGAACGTATGTTTCTCATAATATTAGGACTTTTTTTGTTTTGTCTTGAATATTTCAACTTTATGCTACTAAAATGACGCAATTTTTCCTCATCGCAAATTTATTCTCTTTTTTTCTCGTGAGAATACAACATTCAACCAGTCCAGGGTGTACCCGGTCTCTTGCCCAAAGTCAGCCGGGATAGGCTCCAGCATAGCCGTGACCGTAGTGAGGATAAGCAGCATAGAAAATGGATGGATGGAGAATACAACTTTTATGTCTTCATAATTTGAATTTTCTTGTAATTATATGCAGTTTTTTCCCCAACTATTTCAACTACATTTTCTTTAGTATTTCAACCTTATGCTACTAATACAAAATATTGTTTTATATTTTATTAGAAAAATACCTAAAAATGCAAATTGTCCTTAAAACATCAGTTTAGTTTATTCTTTTTAGTACAACTTTTTCCAACTAATAATGATTTTAATGTCCTGTTTTCTCTATATTCTCTTCCTTATGCTACTAAATTATATTTTATTTATTATATATATATTTTTTTTTTCTTGTTTAATTCTAACAAGAAAATAGACACGGTTCGCAAATGGCCCCCTGCTCATCAAACCCAGCTGCGTTTGAAGTAAAGGTGCCGCCCACGATGCCAAACAGGAAATGAAAGCACAAAATAAAAGACAAGAGAACAGGAAATCACAGTGGGAAACAGAAGAATCCCAAGCAATACTGTCTATGTAAAACGCGGGGGGGCGCCAAAAAACTGAACAAATTCACACAAATATATGTTATAATTATAATTATTCTTATTTTGACTCTGTGGACAGTTTCTCATTGAAGTATATGACAGTAAATCTGCATGTAAAAGCACATGTAAGAACTATCTGTAATGTACTGCCAAAAAAGGTGGGAAAATAGATGTGTGGGTGCACATTAATATGCTCGGCTGGCAGGCCTGTTGCCATTGTGTGCATGTATTTGCAGGCACTAAAAGTGATGGAGCAGCAAATAATGTGTAGCCTGGTGGCTGTATGGTGGCTACGGGTATTTATTATTATTCTGTCTCTCCCTTTGTCGCTCACACACACACAGACGCACACACACACAGGTGAATGGTCCATCATTCATTCACGTAAGCTGTTCAGCTGTACTACATCAATGTCACTTTGTCAATAACGTGGTGTGTATGTAGACACAAAGAACACACTTGTGTGTAAAACGACCACATGGATGATATTTCTACAGCTGCAAGTGTCAGTGAAAAAATGTGAGCACTGACCTGCATCAAATTGTTGCATCATTCTTAGACTGCAAGACAAAACAAACATACATAATGAGCTCTTTCAGGATAAAGTGCCTGTGTAGCTGTACATTCTACAGTGCACTTTGAATGACGTTTATTTAGTGGATAATCATATTGTGTTTTTTGGACATTTTATGATAAAATGATACAATTTGATTAGAATTGTGCTTGCTTTCTCTTGCCAACCATCAACCATCATGAGTCCGGATGACGGGCGACGAACCTGATTTGCAAAAAGGGACAATACTGCCCCCTGCTGTACACAGAGCAACATAACTACTGTGCAGTTTTTGCCAGAAAAATCAAGAAACGTTGGGGTTGCATTTTTGATGATACATATTTGCTTTACACAGACACATAAATCTAGTGTATTATTAGTATGACCTTTGGTGCTGTGTTTTTTTTCCAAATATGTCAACGTTCTTCTTAAAGGGGACCTTTGTCAACCCTTTGTATTGGGTTGTAGTCTCCTATAGAGCAGCTACACACAATAACCTGCACAGAAAACTTTCGAGATTTTTCAGAGTCTGCACCTATTCCAGTTGTATTTCTTTTCATTTGTGCTTCCTGCCAAAACGGTTTTAATTCATTCCACCCACAACCCGCATCCAGGCATGCCCACTCTATGAACCTAGCTTATAAGGAAGTCCGCCCCTCTGACATCCCAAAGGGGCAGTTTTATAACACCTTTTGAAATCAAGCAAATGACAAACCTCATTATCTGAAACTTTGGCATCATTTAATACGAAAATACAACATTCTAACTACATTTATAGGACAGAAAGTGGAATTATTCCTTATTTTTATATTTATATAATATTTTCCCCATATTACGAGTTTATTCTCATAAAATTACCACTTTTTTCTCTTTTTACTTTATTCTTTACAACTGAGCTCTTGAAAAAATTCCAACAATTTCAACTTTTTTGTAATTGTTTTATATTTAAATTATGACTTTATCCTCATAATATTCTTCTGACAAAATGTAATGCTCAAAAAATACAACTTTGGTGTTTCGTTTGTTTCTCATGACACTACAACTTTGAAAAAAAATAGCGTTTCTTTAACATTTCAACTTTATGCTACTAAAATGCCATTTTTATCCCCTCATAATATGTTATTCCCGCCAAACCTTTTCTGGATAGATTACAGCTTTACAGCAATACGCTGAGGCCTCACTTCATCCCTGCCTGAGTCACTCTCATACTACTGTCAGCAGCATTACATTCACAAAAGAGCATTTTTCAGGACAGTAAAGATCCACTCCTCTAAAGCATTGTCCACAATCGGGAAATCCCGGCAGGGTACATTCTTTCCTGAATTCCTTCTCCGCCTCCCTGACTGTGCTGTTGATTGTGTGACTTGTCTTCTGCTTCCACTCAAGCTAATTGACAGATGACTCTCAATCAGGTCAGGAGTACAGGGTAAGGGGGGGACGGACCTAAGTGAGGACAGTGCGTGAATTGATTATCTTACACACTTTCAAATGAAGGAGAGGACATTTTGGTTTGGAAACATCTGCGAGAAGAAGTGTGGTGGCGCAGGACATTAGCGGCACGAAGCACAATGGGTGCCAGACTGACACTCTGCTGCTGTTACTCCTATCTGAAATACAACACAGAGGAGAAAAGGCACTTTTTCCGGTGGGATTGCTCTTTACTCCGCTCGCTGGATGATGAACATTTATTTATTTCAACCTGTTTCTGTCTCCAGCATGCACGCTGCTAAAGCTTCCAAGCCACCAGAGCCGCTATCCTATGATTCCGGGTGTAGTGATACGGAGGAGGAATGCCATTGTGGACAGCAGTATGCCTTGGGGATGCCTTGGGACAACCAGCAAAGCCCGAGGACAAATACGCACGGTGCCTCATCCTTCAGGCGGGAATCAGAGAGAGAGCTGCAAGCCTTCATCGGCATGAGAGATCAGGTTGACAAAGCTACCGAGGTGAGATCACTTGATGGTTTTTTGGAAGCACCGATATTCAATGTCTCACACAGAATGCAGTTTAACCGCAATGGAACCTGGTTATTATTTTATGTCAGACAAGTCACTACAGACACTTAATTGAAGTTGACTTACATGTCAATATTATATTGTTATTCCATGTTAAAATTTATCAAAACAAACAAAGAAGGAGGGGTACCATCTAATGACTGTCACCCCCCCCCCTTTTTTCCACACAAAATACAAAATTAAATTCCCCCATTTAAATTTTGCCCAAAAATAGGAAAAAATGAAAAGAATGCTCACAAACAAACCAAACGCCTTCATTATGTCTCAGACAAAAGTCACGTAAAGTTCAAATATTAAATCAAATGTATGTTTTTCAGTCAAATTAAAAAACAAACAAACAAAAAACAACAACAATATAAACATGTCATTGAAAATTAGGTTGTGGAAATGTTACTATTAAGAGGAAAAAGTCAAAATATTATTGGAATAGTCATAAAAAAGTCATGAGTAAGAGCATAGAAAACCTGTTTACAAACTTCTCAAGACATTTTTAACACTATTATAGCCTTCTAGATCTGACATTACACCCCTGTAGTCACCTTTACACTCCACCTATGCATCATCCTCACTAGGGTCGCGGGTGTGCTGGAGCCTATCCCAGCTGTCTATAGTTATTTATGTAAGAACTTAAGTGATGAGAAAAACATGGAAGTCTCTTAAATGAAACTCTTTTTTTTAGTGTTATTTAGAATTTACAGTATATGACCAGGATATCATGAGCCCACATTTTGCCTCAAGCTGTGTGGAACATTTACACTACATTTGTACAAAACATACCGGAAATGTTCATGACGACTTGCACTGCTCTAATTCACTAATTGGGTCTATGTAGCCTGTCTGTTCAACTATTTTCACTGAATTATCTCATTACCATTAGAGGACAGAGCAGGCACCGATGGGAGCATTTACAGAACTCTTTTTGACCCACAAGTGTCAAAAATAAAGGGAAAGGAACCGAGCCAAACAAGAGTCCATCCTTTCACACTCAAAGATTGAATGCATGTCAGTGGGAGTGGTTTGTCTATATGTGCTCTGTGATTGGCTGGTGACCAGTCCAGGGTGTACCCCGCCTCTCGCCGAAGACAGCTGGGATAGGCTCCAGCAACACCCCAGTGGGGATAAGCGGTATAGAAAATGGATGGATGTTAATAAATTTTATATTTTTTGAGCATAGAAAACCTGTTTATGACTTTCTAAATATGGATTTTAACATTAGTAGTGCCCTACAGACATGAAGCAAGACCACTATAACACCCCTACAGTTACATTTACACTGCTTAGCCTCAAATTTATTTCTTCCTCTCAACTTAAGAAGCCAAAAACTTACCACTTCCACATGTGATAGTAGGAGATCTTTTTTTTCTGCTCTCTATCGTGTCAGAAACGCCTTGGCCAACTTCATGCAATGTTCATTCATTCATTTTCTACAGTTTATCCATACGAGGGTCGCAGGGGTGCTGGAGCCTATCCCAGCTGTGTGGCGAGAGGCGGGGTACACGCTGGACTGGTGGCCAGCCAATCACAGGGCACATATAGACAAACAACCATTCCCACCCACATTCATACCTATGGACAATTTGGAGTGGCAAATTAACCTAGCATGTTTTTGGAATGGGGGAGGAAACCGGAGTACCCGGAGAAAACCCACGCATGCACGGGGAGAACATGCAAACTCCACACAGAGATGGCCAAGGGTGGAATCGAACTGGGGTCTCCTAGCTGTGAGGTCTGCGCACTAACCACTTGTGCAGCTCATGCAATGTTAATTTTTGAAATGTGCATCTTTGTTTTACCCTGTTTCCTGCATGTTGTACACAAACTCCACCCATCTTACTTAATATGTTGCCAAAGGAATGGGAAAAGCTGAATTACGACATCCACACGTTACACTATGCCCGACGCGAAGTCAGAGCTCGATGGAAGAAAATCCTGCTACATTTAGGTGAGACACTCATGTTCCACATATCCACTGGATGCAGCTCCATGTTCTAAACTTTATAAATTGCGATGCCTTGATGTGTCACTACATGCCGTGGTGCCTGCAGGATATCAGGCTGAGGTGGACGCCTTGTTGTATGTCAACAAACAAACTGGCCTAAATCAGGACCACGAGAGTCTTCATAAAGCTACTGAGCTGTTGATCCAGTTACTGGACCATACATCCCTATTTCCTCCAGGAACTGGACATCGGACCAGATACCTCTATGTCATGGTACACTCAGACACACACACAGCATCCAGTTTGTCTTTTTCACTAACTCAATAAACAAGGAGCAGCTAACTGACTTACTGTATATGTCATATGCAGTCAATATTCTGTCCTTTCCACATCCTCTTCAGGATCGCCTGGTGTCTCTGGACAGTGCTGAAGAATTTGTCAGGCTGGCCAGAGAAAAATATCCAAAAGTCTAAAGACGAGAAGGCTGAAACAACCATCAATAATGGTTCCAAACATTTATTATACACTTTCTACAGCCTGTATAATGTCTTAGGTGTAAGTGTGACATCTTTATTCTTGCTCATCAGACAATAAAATACACAAAAGTGTCATTCGGGAGGCACTTGCAAATACTTGATTCATCTTGAAGGGGGACGGGGTGGGGAGGTGGGGCATGCATGAGCTGGAATATACTTACTTACCATTGCCGCCCTTCAATAGAAAGGAACAGACAGCTTTTTTTGAGTGTGCGTGTGTGGCACTTTGATATTTAACTGTTAAGCGAAAAGCCTAAAGATTGAGGATTATTTATCCAAGCTCACGAGGAGGTGATCACACTTTTACAACAAAGTATCAGAACTTTTGCTGGAGAAGGATAGGCTGAATGAACTTCACATACAGATAAAAAGGTAAGAACACAAATGTTTTTCTGCAAATGAAAAATTAGTAAGTGTGACTAAGAAGTATTTGAGGACTTTTTTTTAAACCAAAGTAAACGATTCTTTTCTTTTTCTTGTTACCCTCTTCGTGTATTAACATAAAAACCAGCCATTGAGCCTCACTGGACTAAAGTGTATAAAATATACAAAGGGAAGATGTGTTCCCATCTTTGGTAAATTTTGGTGTCTGCAAAGGAATGACAATACAACTTGATTCTAATGACTTAATTTATTTCAATTTGACTGTTTGAGCTCTTTACAAAGCTGAAAGCGAACTGACTTGTGCCCACATTGTTCTCGCACCTATTAGTTATCAGCTCAGAGAGACTTGAATGTGACGACCATGTTGGTTATACTGCAATGGACATTAGGAGGTTACTAAATAGGTAGGACAGGATGGTTTTATTCAAGCAGGAGTTGCTTAACCTGCATGGGTCAAATTGTTCAAATGATGACATCATGTACTTAGAAACAATCAGCAACAAAGCTACTTTTTATGCTTCTGGTGCAAAATGATCAATCTATGAAGGATTTGTGCTGATGTCTTTCTTGGTCCCCAATGCTACCCAACTTTTAATGCAATACTGAATGTAAAGTACAATGGATCCTTGCACATTCATCATTGGTGCCCTGCAAATTTGTGGCTTTTTGGTCAAAAAAAAGTTTTAATCTGAAAATAGCAATAATTTATATATGTTTAGCATATATGTAGTACTATTACAACCTTGCAAAATGTGGTTATGCTTCACAGATGATGTTTTTTGAGATTTGCCACACAAACCATGTAACAAAGTGAAAATATATGATGGTATATGATACATCGTTACTACAGGTAAGCGATCTGGATTATCAAGACTGGGCTTCTCTAGGCTGCTAGCACTAGTCTGACGACTAGGCTAAAGGCCGCACTGTGACTCCGATTCCATGTGTGTTTACTTTATACAAAGTATACAACTTTATATCATTGCTTAGTGGTGAGAACTTTTTTGTTGTAACCATTGGTTACAACCGTTAACCAATGAACCAAGGTTTTGCAATACTTTGCGGTGTTAGGAATTAAAAGAAAGACGTGTCAGAAGAAAAGGCCCCCACAAGTCTGAATTCCTCCACCGTTAATACACAGAAAAGCCGCTGGGGAAGAGCCTTGGAATATGGGGCTGGGCGAGGGACACATGTACGCAACAAAATCTCCCGGCCTGCTGGGAAAGGGAAGTCGTGAGATTTACTCCCTCCTTCAATCAGCTTCCTTTCTTCTTCGCTTTCCAGCCCAGTATCTTTATCCAGGAGGGCAGTCTATGGGCGAACATGGCAAAATCGTTCAGACAAGGAACAATCTGAATGATTTCTTATTCCGTTCCATTTTATATGGAGATGCTTACCTCCTGAGCAACGGCAAACAGCCTGTGTATGATGCTGCCAATCTTGCCTTGACCAGCTCCACTTACAACAACCTCTGGCTCTTCTAGCAGAGAGTTGACAAAACTGAAAATAAAGAAGAAAATATGCGGACAGATTCAGCAACACCAGCAACAGGCGTAGTGCTGTTCATGGACTCAAACACGTTATCTGGCGTACTAATGACTAATAAACGTACTAATGACTAATAAACAGGAAGATGGACTCATCGCTAATACCTGTTAGTGACTTACTTTTTCAGTTCCTCTTTGTCCTGGCCTTTGTCAGCCTCATCAATGGCAAACTTTTGTTTGAGAGATCGAAACTGGGCGATGACCATCTCCATGGCAATCAAAAAGTCAAGGCAATCCTATAGAAAGCGAGCACTCAAAAAAATATATGACACTGATAGGCTGTTTATTTCACCTGTGATGTTGTTTCATTCAGCTGAAATTACACCTGACGGGGAATTATGGATAGCTGCATATGCTAGGAAGCTGACAATGATAGCATCCAAACAAACAAATGTATTGCTTCCCCATTTCTGAATGGCCCACACAGCCCAGACATCTGTGTGGTGGTCCAAATATGGCTATGCACAGCAGATTTCCTCACAAACGTTCAGATTTGGAATGAAAAGGGGGGAGCTATTGCCAAACCAAGATGTGCCTCACTGATGCCTGACTCCAAAATAACTGTAATGAAATCTATTAAAATGGAACGATAAGCGCTTCAACACAGACTTACTTTAGCACAGGTTTCTGCTAATCAAAACCAAAAAAAAATAAGAAGAAGAGTGGGAGAATGGGGCTAAATCAGGAAAAAAATAGCAAACTGTGGTGAGCCTGCATGTTACTGACCTTTAAATTATTACAGTCCGGATTGGATTGTTGCAGCAGCTTGCTTGCGTGGATTGTAGCTTTCTGGGTGTTTTTTTGGACTGATGGAATGTTGTCCATCAAAGCTATTGGAGAAGAATTGTGGGGTTAAAAGAGGTAATATAAACAAGGCATTGCAACAGAAATATAATGAGAGTGCAATAAATGTAATGGATTTTATTCTCCCTGGCAGTACTGGACTCTTCCCCACAAAACAAAAACAAGTTGTATATACGAAAAAACAATAATAACTGGATAAAACAATACAAACACTTTCTACATACTTATATGAAGCTGTATGATAAGAACTGTCCCTGAAGAGAAAAGTCAAAGAAGCCAAAGAAAAACAACCAGCCATGGATGACAAAAGGCCTTACTAATGTTTGCAAGAAGAAGAACACACTATACAGGAAATTCATCATTCAACAGACCAAAGAATCAGAAAGAACATACAAGACCAGGGCTCGACAATAACGATGTACCGATGGCCCGGGGCAAGTTAAAACAAAATTCGGGCTAGTAAATCCAATCAGTGATATTCCCGTCGGGCAAGTGCACTTTGGCATGCCATATTGCGAAGAGTTTTTTTAAAAGCGGTTCTTGTTGGGTGTTGGTAAAACACGGACTGCGTAATTCCGGTGGTAATTTGCAAACCAATCCTTGCAAATCTTGAAATGGACCAATCAGAAAATTATTGAGAAGCTATTCAACAACAGGCTGGATAAATGTATTAATACGAAATTACTATCATGAAGTCAGTATGGATACAGAGCTAATATTTCTACCTCCATGCCACTGATTAAAATTACAGAGGAAATCACTAACGCTATAGATCATAGGAAGTGTGCAGCCGCAGTATTCATGGATCTGACAAAAGCCTCTGATACAATCAATCATGACATCCTAATAACTAAATTAGAAAGGTACGAAATAAGAGGATTAGTTCTGTACTGGGCCAAAAGCTACTTAGCTGACAGGAAGCAATACGTACAGCTAGGAGAATACACATCTGCAAGTTCATATATTACGTGCGGAGTTCCCCAGGGGTCAATACTGGGGCCAAAACTGTTCAACTTGTACATCAATGATATCTCCGAAGTTAAGAAAGACTTAAAACTGGTATTATTTGCGGATGATTCCACTGCTTTTTGTTCTGGAGGGAGTACAGACGAAATCATTAGAAAGGTCAGAGAAGAAATGGTCACACTAAAAATATGGTTTGACGATAATAGATTGTCCTTGAACCTAAGTAAAACTAAAATCATGCTGTTTGTTAACAGCAGAAAGGACATGCACCAGCAAATACAAATAAACGGTGTGGACATTGAAAGGGTGAACAACAATACATTTTCGGGGGTCACAATAGATGAAAAAAGGTCAGTAAGGATAATTCCTTCAGAGAACATATTAACTCCTTATTTCTAAAATCAGAAATACTTAAACTTGCTGATATAGTTCATCTTCAAACAGCTAAAATAATGCACAAGGCTAAAAATAACCAATTACCTAAAAATGTCATCCAATACTTCTCTACAAGAGAGGAGAAATTTGATCGCAGGGAAGAACTAAATTTGAAACACTTATATGCTAGGACTACGTTAAAAAGCCATAGCATTTCAGTATGTGGAATCAAACTATGGAATGGATTGAGTGAGGACCTCAAACAATGCACAACGATGACCGAATTCAAGAAACAATACAAGCAGTTGATGTTTGCTAAATACAAGGATGAAGAGTCTTGAACCAGTCATGATGTGCTATATATATCACTATATTGATACTTACTATGGTACCCATTATGTCATTGGATGGTCATATCACTTCGTACTTCGGTACGAGGTACATTATTTAAAAAAAACAAAACAACCTTAAACTGTATTATGGAAAGCAGGAAGTGAACAAATGTAACAGTTACGGATTGTAAAAGTACCAGATGGAGGGGTAGGATTTAATAAGCTTTGCTTCTTCCTACTCCTTTTGGACATGTGGAACTGTGAACTGATTATGTGATGCACTCAATTGTAATCTGATGCATGTTCAAACGAAATAAAACCATTACCATTACCATAAAAAATAGTGTTGTAGAATGTTATGTGTTTTAGAATTTCGGGAGAATTTGCTTGCAAATGCTCCTAATGCTGACCTCAAACTGCAATGTTGCACTCACTGTCAAAGCCCACACTCACCCAAACCCTCATGAGCTAAAGCCGGACTGAAATTTTGTAGCTACCATGCTAACTGTTAGCATGAAAGCTATGTAAGTGTCTATGTAAGATAATACTTGACTAAAATGCTAACATGCTAATGAAAACATGTTAAGGCTAGAATGCTAATGGTTAGCATGTTTGCTCCTAACATGAAAACTGTTTATGTATGTTTATAACTTTTAAAAATAGCAACAATGCTAATATGATAATGTCAGCATGCTACCACCTAGCATGATATAATTTAGTCTTTGTTTAAACCTATACCTTTAACCTTTGTTTACCTACATAAATGGCTTAAATGAGGATAAGCGGTAGAAAATGAATGAATGAATGAATGATTGCTATACATACACCCTGAGTCTCACATGAGCAACTTTTCTAAGGCACCCCCCCACACCGTAACAGTTTGCAAAAATAAAGAGTCCCAAATTGTTTCAGCATTTTGTCAGTGACATGGTACAAATTGGTTGAGAAATTTAGAACTTTGAATAATTCCCCAGTCATTTTCAATGGGAAAAATGTATCTGTAAATGTGGAAATAGACATCACCTCTTTCCTGAAAGAGCCTAACATTTTAATGTATCAATGGTTAAAATTTGTGGGAATTGTGGGAGTAATGAGTTAGTCATAATTATTATATTCTTAATATATTAGTATTAGAAATGGTTTGGCTGGTCCTGCGACTTACACGTTTGACACGAGAGGGCACTCTACTTGCGTGCCCGTATCACGCCTATACCGCTAAAAATTTACATTGTCAACATCAACCAAAAAAGACGGAATATGAACGCCCCAAAAAGAAAGTAATATCCTGCAGATTACAGGCTACAAGTAAGCTAATTATGTTGTTTGGGCTATAGTTACCTGAAGAAATGTTAATATGATAACATACCACCTAGTCACGTTATGTTAACAGAAGCCTATTTTGTCTGTTGTTCTCCATGTTTTTATTGTTATTACTATAACTTGCCTTTCAAGATGAAATGTCTGTTTTGATCTCTGATTTTTAGACATGTTTTTTTCTTCTTGTGCATTTTTGGCTGAATCGACTTATACTCTGGACAATACAGGATAGATGATAAAGACTGGTTGAGGTACTCACCTTCCTCCTTCAACTTCAGAATTGCAGCATGTATTATGCAGGGCAAGAGATGGCAAGTCAGGTCTGCGGGTTTCTGCATTTCCAAGTAATGCAAAACCTGAAAGACCAGTCAAAATCCAAATCTGATTTTATTTGATTTTCTTTGGCCGTAACAGTAACAATTCACATGTGGGCATCTTAGGTGAGTGCCACAACTGATCTTTATGGAGTTCTACACGTGCAGGATCACAAATTGTAGTGAAATCATCTCTCATTGAAAAATTATAACATTTTAAGCTGCTTATGTCTTCAACGTTGCCATGTCAAATAAGGAAAGTGTTGAAAAATTACCTTTTCTGCTTCCTTGGTGTCGTCAAAAAGCCTTTTCTGGCGGTTAGCAGGTACAGCCCTGGCAGTCTCCCACGTCTCAACCCACATGTTGCCTGGAATCTTCATCCTTGCACTAAGCTCACCTTTCAAGACAGTTTCACCTTTCTCATTGACCACTTCCTCCTCCAAAAAATCCCTGGGTGAGTACCAGCGCACAAAGTCGTCAAGAACGGAACCTGGGTTGGCTGCCTTTGGAGCAAGAAAATGGCAGGATTTAGTTATTTTGAACAAATGGTACGTCTGTTACTTTTATAGATAACTCTTGCAACTCTGCACAGAGCGGGAAAGAAAAGCAAGTATAGATTGAAGTCAAATGCCAAAAGGCATCCACAGATTGACGAGAATTGTACCTTAAAAGATTCCATGTCAGAGAGTAGACAGGCACTCTGCATCCGTGCACGGAGTTGGGCACCTTCGGCAGATGTCCCCAGCTTTGCAAGGATTTCTGACTGTTCCTCTAGTAAATCCTCGGTCATGGGAGCAGGTTCCTAAAAAAACATAACAACAATATCTTTTGAATGTACTCACAATATTGACATGTAATGATTACTGACATTATTGTTACTATAAAGAATTATCCTTACTTGTGTCACAGGAATGAAGAGAAGCTCTGAAGAGTTAATCAGGCTCATGTTGTTGTAGGGGTGCATTCTGCCCTCTGCTCGAGTTTTACTGCCATGTTTGTCACTCCGAATATGCGGCGACTCATTCTCCCCTTGATCGCTCAAACATTCAAAAAACTCTTCTTCACTGTCACTCCAAGAATCCCAGGATTTGCCAGTTGACAAAGTAGTCGTTTCACCGGGTGAAGTTGTTGCTTTGATCTCTGATTGGCGGAGGTTGTGGTGATCTCTTCCTTTGCTTCCCTCAGGAGCCTTGCGAAGGTTATCTCTGGCTTGCCTCCGCTTGATGCAGCAATTCAGCATCTATGAAATAAACAAATTATTTTCAAACAAGTGCTTATTATGTAGACTGGTCCTAAAATTACATCATCAATAATTTGGTGTCAATAACAATAACTGCAATGCGATGATAAGTGAAAGTGATGGAATTATGGAGATCTTTTTCATGGTAGAGAGTGGTATTATTTACTTATACTGTATATATTTAAATAACTATGAATTTTTAAATGTGTGATAAAGTCAATGTGAGTGCGAGTGAGTGACGGCGCGGTATGAGTGAGGACGCTGTCGGTTTCACTTTGGGAATATTTTTCAGTCTTTGTATTTTATGAATAATCTGCTGTGAGCGACTGCATTACGGTTTTCCAGGGGTTTTCAGACTAGGTCCCAGGGGCCTTGAATTCTTGAATTAAATCGTGTTTCTCACCTTCTTTATCAAAGATTAATCTAACTACATATGAAGTACACTTGAACAGTGCAGAGCTTGAAAGCTTGAAAGAAGGACAAAAGGAGACAGATATAGAGTTGTCTATTGTACTATGAACAAATAAACTACACCCCCACACAAACATAATAAAGACGATTACAGGATGCCCAGGCTGAAATCTGTCTATAGTGTCCAGTGGGATAGGCTCCAGCATATCCCCGCGACCCTGACGAGGATAAGTTGTATAGGAAATGAATGGATGGATTGTTACACTGAAGAAGTACTTGAGGACATATTGATGCCTTGCTTCACCACACAATCGCCTGCAGTGCAAGATGCCGCACTCACAATGCCTCAGGCCACTACTGAAAGGTAATGCTAAATATTGGAGCTGCCACTACGGCGGCTGTATTTTTGTAACTGTTCATTTCTACGTTGCTATGTGAAATCAATGCACCCAGAAAGGAAGTTTGGGTCATCCTTAGAAGGACCAAACAACGGCAAAATACTGTAAGTATTACATGTTATCATGAATGTATTGTTATTACTTGGTCACAGCATGTATAAACCATAAAATCTTGTTGAAGGTTTTTGGAAAAACTTGTTGTACATCCTGTATAATGACAATAAAGGCCATTCTGATTCTGATTCTTTGGAGGTGGCATCGGTGTGTTACATGCAGTAATCAGCTCCCTCTTTTTATCTGTTTTTTTATCTTTAGACTGACGAGAAAGATGTGTGTTCCTGTCTTACATAAGGATTGTGGATGATGGACACTTTTTTTAAGTGCAGTTTTCCTTTAAAGTCATAGCTACCTGAAACTTCTGGTGCAAGAGGCAACAGCGAAGATCGGGTGGTTCTTCTGGCAATCTGTAAATAATAAAGTCGAGAAACATTGTGTATAATTTGCATGCATGTGTATTGCAAAAGAAGCCTTAGGCTGTGTGCACACTAACTAGTACACACTTAGTAGTTGGGTACTCTGGTCTCACAACAATATAAAGAAACTATTCTACATGAGTCTGGGGCCTGTCAATCATTCCACATATATAATCTATACTGCTGTTAGGATAGAGCTTTAATTTTCTGTGCATACATCAGACAAAATTGTTCCATTAACAAGGGATGTATTTTGTAATCTTGTCCCTTTATCATTGGACAATGATAGCGACATGCATGTGATACCCACCCATTGATTTGGTCATTGTTTTCCCAGCGGTCTCGCAACTCTAAGACAAACTCCTGCCAGAGGTAGGCTACAGAGCGTAGCCCACCATGGTAGAAGTTGACTAGACACACACACAGTGCCAGGCGATAGGTCAGACTTTCAGGTGGTGCCGACTTCAGCTGAATATATAGGTCCTAGTCACAGGGTAAAGAAGGACAAATGACAAAACATAACTACTATACTCTCAATACAAACTTTAAATAATCAGAATGGCCTTTATTGTCATTATACAAGATGTACAACGAGATTGTTACATACGTCTGTATTTTCATCTTTCCAGGCCTTTCGGCTGCAATCTGGTTGTGTACTTTTATCCACAACAGAATCTGTAAAAAGATACTAACACAAAAAAACAAACAAACCACAAAAATGTAATAGTCCTAGAAACAGTATACAGTACAATATGTGTTCCACGTCACATGAATACTTCACAAAGCTCAGCGTGTGTAGTTCATTCCCTTTTGCCTTTTTAACAATTTGAGAAATTTGGATTAGGATTCCTTTTGGGGATTTGCTTTTTAAAAAATCCATCATTTTTTTGTGCATACTGAACTTTTGCTTGAATATGTATTCACTGTCTACTCATTCACTGACAATTTATTGCCTACTAAGAATATCTTTTCTATGTTTTGAGGAAGAAAAAAATCACCACTTACCTGAAGAATAGAGTTAAGAATATCAGCGCTAAGTGGGGACTCATCAGTCAGCCTATGACGTTGAATGTGCCTTCGAGCATTGTGCATCATGTTGGACACCGACAGTTTGGAGATTGGCACTGAGGCTGCGGGTTCTGTCAGTTTTGATAAAGCAGCGCTAATATCACCATCTGGAAAGACAAAACAACACATTTGATGTCACATGAGATATATACCATCTGAACAAGCATTTATGGGTTATTGATGAACAGCTGCAGCATTTATATTAAACTGACAAATGGACTATGTAAATCATACCAACCCAACCACACAGAATGATGTAATAACATGAGTCAGTGAGAGTGGTAAATTTATTGCCATAAAAGGTTGTTCAATTTGGAAATAAACCCATATTTTTTGTTTTCATCTACTTGTGCATGTGCGACCAGCTAATTTGCTGATTGTATTAATTTGATGTGTTTAGAGTGGTTAAAGCGCAGGCCACACTGCTACGGTTCAATTCCCCCGAGGGCATCTCTGTGTGGAGCTTGCATGTTCTCCCCATGCATGCATGGGTTCTCTCCGGGTACTCCGGTTTCCTCCCACAATCCAAAAACATGCTAGGTTAATTGGCCACTCCAAATTGTCCATGCATTGTAGGTATGAATGTGGGTGGGAATGGTTGTTTGTCTATATGTGCCCTGTGATTGGCTGGCCACCAGTTCAGGGTGTATCCTGCCTCTCGCCCCAAGACAGCTGGGATAGGCAGCACGCCCGCGGCCGTCGTGAGGATAAGCGGTAGAAAATGAATTAATGAATACTGCTATTAATTCATTATGTGTTGTGTATCAAACAAACACACACACAATGATGATCTTGGACTCTGCTGTTTGAATTAATCTTGTATAAACTAAATGGAGTTTGAGTAGCAACTATTATTATGTAATACACATACAGTACACACATCAATATGGGATCATTTTTATGAGAATAGCAGTCAAGACAGCCACACCTTTTCCCTCATCTTCAGCCGATCCTCTTCCAAGAACCTCTTCTGTTGTTTCCTTCCTCCCACATAGCTTAAAGAACTCTGTCAGCAAGTCGCCTGCATAGGAAATTAAATAGTATTTAATTAAACTTTATGGGATAGGCTCCAGCACGACCGCGACCCTTGTGAAGATAAGCGGTAGAAAATGAATGAATGATTAAACATTAACAATATTGTTTTTTTTTTACCATGTTTTTTTTTACCAGGGGATATGAATAGTGTATGAAATGTATTTTTGTAGAAAATCACAAAATCAGACAAAATGGCACGTCTTACCAAGTAAACACTGAGGATTTTCAACTGCCCTGGCTCGGACTGACCAGTGAGGCGCATGTAGGGGGTCAAGGTCACTGTCAAATCAGAAAAAGACATGTCAATAAAAATCACAAAAATAAGAATACAGGTTGTGCATGACAACTTGTAGAACATGATGTATGGATCCCTTTAGGGTAGAACTTTCTTCATAGACAGCAATGATGGTCAAGGTGGCGTTATGGGAGCTTTGTGTTTCATGATAAATGGCACCTTCAAACCCAACCGTCATCCGAAAGGACTTCGGTTTCATCGTGCAGTTCACGACATCACCAGCAGAGGGAACCAAAGTCCTTCGGCCGGACAGTGAAAGCCCAATCGTTGATGGACTGTTCTTCAAAGGTTTGAAGCAACAAATGTACAGCATATACCATCAAGTAAGGTATTAATTGTTACATGAAATGTAATCATTTGTGGTATAACTGCAAGTTTGTTTAGTTTGACAGCATATTTAAATCTTTTTTGGTTTGTTGTACACTGAATAAGTTCTTTGCTGAGTATCTTGTGGCTACACTGTTAATTATTTCTGTTTTGAGAGTGTACTGACTGAATTGCGACATGTCTGTACAAAAGGAAGTGTTGTACCAGTGTGAGGAGGGAGTTAAACAGAAAGATTCCCTGTTAGAGAAAAGAGAACCAATGACAGAAGAAGAAAATGAGAGTTGCATGCAGAAAGCCAAATGTGTTGAACCAAGAAGATCAAAGCGAGAGAAACGTTTGACACCCAAGATGCAGGAGTTCAAAGAACAGGAAGCAGTTCAAATTGAAAGACAGTTCAAATTGCTGTACGAAAAGTGGAAGAACCATGCTCGAGCGGTTCGAACAAACTTGAATCAGGAATGCTCAGAGACTCAACTGTTCGACATGATGGACAAAACTGAAAGACTTGAGTCTGAATTGAAAGAGTCATTTCACAACCTCGGACAAAAATCAGTGCCAAACCAAGACACCCGAAGGAGAATAGATGCCTGTGTGGCTGTTACAGCAGATCTATTGGGTCTTATGAGAGTGCGCATAACGGAAAAAGGCGAAGCATTTGACCCTGAAGAAGAGAGGGCAAGACTACATATGCTGTTGGATGCAGTGTATGCAAAGTCCATATATGGATCCACAGCCTTCAGAGTGTCCAGTTATTCCCTCCATCAGGGTTCAGATTCCAAAAGAATCTCCGTCAAGAGAGCAGAAGCAGCAGCTGAGTTGGCTGCAAAGAAGGCGGAAATGAAAATGCAAGCCACAATTGATGCAAAATTCATTCTTAACAACAAGCTTTGTTTTGGATGTCGATGAAAGGGCACAACTCAAGAGAGTGCAAGAATAAAGCTACGTGTGGCATCTGCAAGAGACACCATCCAACCCCTCTGCATGAGGAGCGCCCTCTATTGGACACATCTCCTCCAAACATCAGCCTTGTGCTAGAAAATACCTCTGCGAGTTCATGCTGTATGAATGGGAGTGGTGATGAGAGCACATCAGAATCAGAAACGGTTTTATTGCCAGGTATGATCAAACACTATGGATCAATACTAGGAATTTGTTTTGGTGAAGTAGGTACAGACACAGATCTATTAAAACATGAAAATACAAAATATACAGAATACAGTATAAATATATGTACACAGTCTGTTTTTTGTTTGTGATTCCGGAAGTGCAGTCTGATTGTTTTTCCAAACTGAGCGTTAATGTAACGCATATAGAGAGTGTCAAAGTGGCAGGATGAGGCAGAGGTGGGGTGTGAAGAGTGTCAGGGGGGTTCCGTGCCTTGTTGATGAGGCTGACAGCAGACGGGAAGAAACTGTTCTTGTTGCGTGAGGTTTTGGTCCTGATGGACCGCAGCCTCCTGCCAGAGGGGAGCGTCTTAAAGAGCCTGTGTCCGGGGTGAGATGGATCGGCCACAATCCTTTCTGCACGCCTCAGGGTCCTGGAGGCGTACAGATCCTGGAGGGACAGGAGATTGCAGCCAATCACCTTCTCTGCAGACCGAATGACACGCTGCAGCCTGCCTTTGTCCTTAGCAGTGGCAGCAGCGTACCAGATGGTGATAGAGGAGGTGAGGATGGACTCAATGATGGAGGTGTAGAAGTGCACCAACATTGTCTTTGGCAGGCTGAATTTCTTCAGCTGCCGTAGGAAGTACATCCTCTGCTGTGCCTTCTTGATGCGGGAGCTGATGTTCGGCTCCCACTTGAGGTCCTGGGAGATGATGGTACCCAGGAAGCGGAAGGACTCCACAATGTCAATGGTAGAGTCACAGAGGGTGATGGGGACAGGAGAGGCTGAGTTCTTCCTGTTGTCCACAACCATCTCCACTGTTTTTAGGGCGTTGAGCTCGAGGTTGTTCAGGTTGCACCAAGTCGCCAGATGGTCAACCTCCCACCTGTAGGCGGACTCGTCGTCGTCAGAGATGAGTCCAATGAGGGTGGTGTCGTCCGCAAACTTCAGGAGCTTGACAGACTGGTGACTGGAGGTGCAACTGTTTGTGTACAGGGAGAAGAGCATAGGAGAAAGAACGCAGCCCTGGGGGGATCCGGTGCTGATGGTTCTTGTATCTGAGATGTGTTTCCCCAGTTTCACGCACTGTTTCCTGTCAAACAGGAAGTCTGTCATGCACCTGCAGGTGGAGTCTGGCACGCTCAGCTGGGAGAGCTTCTTCTGGAGCAGAGTTGGGAGGATGGTGTTGAAGGCGGAGCTGAAGTCCACAAACAGGATCCTAGCATAGGTTCCTGCGGCGTCCAGGTGCTGAAGGATGAAGTGGAGGGCCAAGTTGAGTGCATCATCTACAGACCTGTTGGCTCTGTGGGCAAACTGCAGGGGGTCTAGGAGAGGGTCAGTGATGACTTTCAGGTGTGAGAGCACAAGGCGCTCAAAGGACTTCATGACCACGCAGGTCAGGGCGACGGGTCTGAAGTCATTAAGTCCTGTGGTCCTTGGCTTTTTGGGAACAGGGATGATGGTTGAGGTCTTGAAGCAGGCAGGCACGTGGCATGTCTCCAGTGAGGTGTTGAAGATATCTGTGGACACTGAAGACAACTGATCAGCGCAGTGCTTGAAGGCGGACGGAGACACAGAGTCCGGTCCAGCTGCTTTCCGGGGGTTCTGTCTCCTGAAGAGTTCATCAATGATCGTCCCAGTTTGGGTTTCATTGTCCAATGCCCCAGAGTCTTAAACATTGGTGTATGCCTTTTTAGACACCCAGAGTAACCGCACATTTGTTGATTAAGCACTGTGCAAGAAACTGAAGGCAGAAATAGAGCCAGTAATACTGAAGCGCTCAACCATGCTGGCAAGAAAGTCAGTTGTGAATAGTCACAAGGCAAAAGGTCTGCGAGTGAGAGGTTTCTCCTCTGAAAACCACCGGCATATACAAGAGACTTCATTCGTATTTAACGTTCTCATATCCCTACCAACAAAACAGCCAAGAAGTGGGAACACCTCGCCACTCTAGTTCGATGGCGATGCAGAGAAGGCTGACAAGGAGCCAAAGACTGGAAGCATGTGGTACATCCCACATCAAGGGCTTTACCACCCAAAGAAAGCAGATAAAATCAGAATCGCGTTTGACTGCTCAGCCAAATACAAAGGTACAGCACTGAACGATCACCTTCTGACGGGACCAGATCTCACAGATGGGCTGACCATCTGTGTCGCTTTCGCCAGCGCCCAATAGCAGTCATGTGCGATGTGGAAAAAATGTTCCACAGATTCCATTCCATTCACAGAAGACTGAGACTATTTGAGGTTTCTATGGTGGGAAAATGGAAACACAGACATAGAACCTCAGGAATACCGAATGAAAGTACATCTAATTGGTGCTTCATCTTCACCAGACTGTGCCAACTATGGAATTAAACATTTAGCTGCTCATAGCTAGTCACAGCTATGGTCAGTGCTCATACATCAGGGAAAGGAAAGAGTTCATTGTACATATATGGCAAAGCAAGAGTTGCTCTTACAAAGGTGGTCACCATACCTCAATTGGAGCTGACTGCAGCTGTAGTATCTGCCTCTGTAAGCATGATGCTGAAAGAAGAACTTGAGATTCTTGTGGACAAAGAATACTTTTGAACAGACTCAAAAGTGGTTCTTGCTTATATAAAAAATGAGGCTCGACCCTAAAGTGAGGTTGACTCAGGTGTTGACTACTGAGGCGACGCAAAAGATGGACTCTCGGCAGGACGTCTACCAAGATGAGATCCGCATGCTTAGCCAAGCAGATGGGAAACTGGCTCAGATTCTTAAAGTCCATAAGAGTGACGATGGACTAGTGAGGACAGTTACTCTACAGCCAAGTGACAAAAGGTTGGGAAAACGAGGTGAAAGACTCAACAAGCCATCCATCATTGACAGACCTGTTCAAAGGCTAGTTCTTCTCATAAGAAGACCATTAGGTTCACGTCTACAGCACGCTGGCTATGGAGATCGAAGGTCAACATGTTTTGTCAAACTGCTTAAAAATTACCATTTATTAAGAAGTTAATTGTATCAATGGTAATTTGGTGGGAGTGTAGCTGGCGCTGATGAGGTCACTACATTTACAACAGCAAGAATTTTCATTGTTTGTTATTGTACACATTTAGTTTATGCTAGAGCGCATTGGAGAGCAAAGCGCATTGGAGAACAGAACGTCTAGAGTCAGACAGAGAGAGAAAGAGAGAGAGAGAAAAGAAGTATTTCCCATTCCTGTATATTCTACCATTGGTCCACCTGGCAAACACGGTGAATATAACTTGTTTAAAAACTATTATATTATATGTTTATTGATCGATTTATACGAATTGTGTATGTAATTGTTTGCAGTTTTCACTGTGTATAATGGTGTTTCACGATAAATAAAGTTGATTTGATGCTTCAATGTCCTGCAATGGCGTGTGAATGCACTCAAGAGCAATGAATGCAGTGAAAGAAGCGTGAACTCTTTACTGGACCAGGGTAGTTACACATAGTAACATGTCAGTCGTGAACAAAATGGCTCTTCGATCCAGCTCTCTGAAGTGAACGAGCCCTCCTTTTTTTCTCAACTGTGTTTTCTGTAAAAGTCCCACATGATTGACCGAAATGTGTGGTGCCAGATGTGTCGAAACAGGGGAGCGAGGCGTTAGCAAGCTGGACAAATGAGGAAAACACCGTCCCACTATTACATTCCTTGATTTTGGTGCTATCACCATGATGGAACGTGCATACCAGATGCCAACTGGACACAGAAGATGTACATTTTTCATAACTGTCCAGAGGTGGTCCGTGTGTCACAAGTTTGCCACCAAGCTCCACCCACACCTTAGGATGAAAAGTTGAAATGTTCATACTTGATCATCGATCGTCCAAGTCAGGGGTGGGCAAACTTTTTGACTCGCGGGCCGCATTGATTTAATAAAATTGACGGGGGGGAAGACTGTATAGTATTTTACATGTGACAGTCCATTTGTACACATATATTTTTACACATATTTTACACGTAAAAGTGTCATGTAGTCTGCTATATGTGCACTTTGAGATAATTTATTTGATGTAAAGTGCGTTATAAATTAATAATAATTATTATTATTATTATTGTTATTATTATTACGACCAGTCCAGTGTGTACCCCGCCTCTCCCCCCAAGACAGCTATGATAGCTCCAGCATCCCCGCGACCCTCGTGAGGATAAGCAGTAGAAAATGAATGAATTATGATTGTTATTATTATTATTATTACGACCAGTCCAGCCCCAAGACAGCTGGGATAGGCTCCAGCACCCCCGCGACCCTCGTGAGGAAAAGCGGTAGAAAATGAATGAATGAATTATTATTATTATTATGATTGTTATTATTATTATTACGACCAGTCCAGGGTGTACCCCGCCTCTCGCCCCAAGACAGCTGGGATAGGCTCCAGCACCCCCGCGACCCTTGTGAGGAAAAGTGGTAGAAAATGAATGAATGCTTGAGTCTACTACAGTGAATGGTTGTTTGTCTATATGTGCCCTGTGATTGGCTGGCCACCAGTCCAGGGTGTACCCCGCCTCTCGCCTGAAGACAGCTGGGATAGGCTCCAGCACCACCGCGACCCTCATGAGGAAAAAGCGGTAGAAAATGAATGAATGATTTTTGACCAACATTTGATGTGAAAGGTCATTTTAGCAAGTCTTTAAGTTAACTCCTTCGGACTTTCTGGGCAAGAACCCTATATATTTTGACCAAGTTCCCACACACTTGATTCTTGAAGTCCATGTTTACGTCCATGGGAGCAAAAACTTGTTGATTTTTCGGTCGTTCAAGGTCGCGTCTGTACATGCTTTTGTTGTCGGCGTTCTATATATGTGCCTGTTGTCAATCTCGGAACAGTTTTTATTTTGTTGGAGAAACAAGAACACAAAGACTTCTCCTCACATTCAGTGTGGAAGTGGTAAAGTTTTGTTAAGAAATCAGCATAACGTTAAGTTAAGAAATGCAGCATAACAGCACTACCGCGACCCTCGTGAGGATAAGCGGTAGAAAATGAATGTATTATTATTATTTTTATTATTATTATTTTTATTATTATTATGTGCTTGTGTCCCTTTTTAGGAGCATTTTGTAAACAACAGACCACACCAAATAACGAAATTGATAAAACATATTTTGGAAAGAACAGGCGGACCATATTCAAACACTTGGCGGGCCGGATGTGGCCCCCGGGCCGTAGTTTGCCCACCCCTGGTCCAAGTGGTATGTAAGGATTGACTGTGTTGACGATCTGATGAATTCAGTACCTGATGAGTTCAGGTATGACCCCTGGAAATAGTTTAAATGCTGTAACAACTACCTGCACGTACATTCTGTCACGATGAGCATATTTTGTGCCAATGTAACTTCTAACTCATCAGTGGGCACTACAGAGCAGGTTTTGGGAGGGATGCAATATGTCAATTTTTGCCAAAGTTCTTTCACTCGAGTTTAGTCCCGTAGTAGGGTATACTGCCCCTTGCAGTTTGGGAGCAGACACCACATGGAATATAAAGACAAAGACATCGCTCATTTCCTGTCAACACTAATATGATTTGTTGGTCATTCATTCATTCATTCATTTTCTACCACTTATCCTCACAAGGGTCGCGGGGGGTGTTGAAAGTCTTTAAAAAAACACTGATGCAAGAGGAAAGAGACTTATTTACCTGTAGACATCATTGTCCAAGACTGTGCCCTCTGTCAAGTCAGGCCAAGTAGTTGAAAGTTGAAGCTCACTTCACCAAGAAAAGATGATCAGTCAATTTCATTTATTTGGGAGGACAAAAAACTGTTTGATGCAGTAGTGTATCATTTTGCCCTTATACATCACAATAAATTTGTAATCTACTCTAATGTCTTGAAGGAATTTTGCAGCATCTGGCCAATTAACCTCTTGTGAGACTATGAAAACAAGGGTACTCTGCATTATATAAATATAAATACACAATAAAATAAATCCGAAACTCCAGTCATAATGTGACTCATTGCGGCCATGTATGAGGGCAAAATCCTAAACACACTGTCATTATGCCAACATTTCAACACCTGCAAATGTACAATTCCATCCATCCATCCATCCATTTTCCTCCGCTTATCCGGGTCCGGGTCGCGGGGGCAGCAGTCTTAGAAGGGAAGCCCAGACTTCCCGGTCCCCGGCCACCTCCTCCAGCTCCACCGGGAGGACACCAAGGCGTTCCCAGGCCAGCTGTGAGACATAGCCCCTCCAGCGTGTCCTAGGTCTGCCCCGGGGCCTTTTCCCGGCTGGGCATGCCCGGAACACCTCACCAGGGAGGCGTCCGGGAGGCATCCGGACTAGATGCCCGAGCCACCTCAACTGACTCCTCTCGATGTGAAGGAGAAGCGGCTCTACTCTGAGCTCCTCAACCTATCTCTTAGGGTGAGTCCAGCTACCCTATGGAGGAAACTCATTTCAGCCGCCTGTATCCGCGATCTCATTCTTTTGGTCATGACACAAAGCTCATGACCATAGGTGAGGGTGGGAACATAGATCGACCGGTAAATTGAGAGCTTTGCCCTCTGGCTCAGCTCTCTTTTCACCACGACGGTCCGGTACAGCGACTGCATTACTGCCGAGGCTGCACCGATCCGCCTGTCGACCTCACGCTCCCACTTTCCCTCACTCGTGAACAAGACCCCGAGATACTTAAACTCCTCCACCTGGGGCAGGACCTCATTCCCAACCCGGAGGGAGCACTCCACCCTTTTCCGACTGAGAACCATGGCCTCTGATTTGGAGGTACTGAGTCTCATCCCAGCCGCTTCACACTCAGATGCAAACCGTCCCAGTAAACGCTGAAGGTCGCAGCCCGAAGAAGCCATAAGAACCACATCATCTGCAAATAGCAGAGATGAGATTCTAAGGCCCCCGAACTGGACTCCCTCAACACCTTGGCTGCGCCTAGAAATTCTGTCCATGAAAATTGTGAACAGAATCGGTGACAAACGGCAGCCTTGGTGGAGACCAACGTTTACCGGAAACAGGCTCGACTTACTACTGGCAATGCGAACCAGACTCCTGCCCCGTTTGTACAAGGACCGGATAGCACGTAGTAACGCGCCACCAATCCCGTACTCCCGGAGCGCCCCCCAAAGGACGCTACGAGGGACACGGTAGAATGCCTTTTCCAGGTCCACAAAGCACATGTAGACTGGTTGGGCAAACTCCCATGCACCCTCAAGCACCCTTGTGAGGGTGTAGAGCTGGTCCAGTGTTCCACGACCAGGACGAAAACCGCATTGGACCTCTTGTATCAGAGGTTCGGCCAACGGTCGTACCCTTCTCTCCAGCACCCTGGAATAGACTTTCCCAGGGAGGCTGAGGAGTGTGATCCCCCTGTAGTTGGAACACACACTCCGGTCACCCTTCTTGAAAAGGGGGACCACCACCCCGGTCTGCCAATCCAAAGGTACTGTTCCCGACTTCCATGCAATGTTGAAGAGACGTGTCAGCCAAGACAGTCCCTCAACATCCAGAGCCTTGAGGAATTCTGGGCGGAATGTACAATTCCAGTGAAAATAATACAACTGTTATGATATTGTACACCCTTTTACAATGTACAGATCATCTCACCTTATTGTTTCCTCACATGCTCCAAATGGAAGCTTTCCAAACTCCTCCACTCCCACCTCACCTTTAAGAAGGTTATCAAAGTCTGCCAAAAAAAAGCACAGTTGTTAAACATGTACATACAGTCATCTCTTGCTACATCATGGTTCACCTTTTACTGCCTCGCTGTTTCGCGTATTTCTTTAGTGCAAATTTGTATAAAATACTCATAAATTAATCATAATTGGCTATGATGCAATACCATGATTATCATTTTGCCCACCTGGAGGCTGGAGTGGCCATGAATACTGTTGCCAGTCCTGAAGAATGTAGGTAAAACGGATTGCAATGTTGATTGGAGGTAAAGGGTACATGGTATAACCCTGAAAAGAAACGAATTGTGACAGACACATTATTACCATATCGTATTCTGTATTTTCAGAAAACAAAAAAACAAGTCATCTCTATCGTTAATATACAAACTATTAATTTGTTTATACAATAATTGCAAGGTTTGATTATAGCTCTTCTCTTTTGAGACTTACTGATTTTGATTTGAAGATGTCCAGCAGGCCAGACAGGTGGTTGTACTGACTTGGTACCTTGCGAAGGTGTACCATCTCAAATTCAGTGCGGACACTCTGTCCCTGGCATTCACCTGCGTACAGTCGCCTCCACTTTTGCTGAATCTGCACAAACATGGGAACTTGGCTGATGGTAGAGGAGAAAAAAAACAAGCAATAATAATTAGAAATATTCAAGATAAATAATAATATTTTACCCATCTGAAAACCAACGTGACCAGGCAGATTTTATGGATAATTGACAAGGTTTTGACTACCTTTCAATACTGAAGCCACTTTCAGCAATGAAATCAGCAGACATATCCAAGTGACATGTGCTGCCTTTGGACTATGGGACCAGGGAAGTGTCAAGAGCATCAGTGTAGCATCTATCGGGCATTTTGTACAGCCACCTTGCTCTATGCTCTAGAAGCTGCACCTCTTCACCATATGGTCATCAGGTTCCTGACAAGCCTGCAGTGCTGCCATTTGTGCTTCATCATGCATATTAAGTGGCAAGTCAAAGTCCCCTGTAGTTAAGTTTTTAAAAGGACAAACATGCCAAAACTAGATCTCTGCACTGAACGAAGATTTGGGACATGGGTGAAGGGTGGTCAAAGACTCCGTTACAAAGACTGCATCAAAAGGCCATGGCGATGAACCCAAGCAGCTGCTGGGAAAAACTGGCTCTGAACCGCCCAGTATGGCGACCAACACTTTATGAAGGAATGGACGCAATTGAAACAACTAGGGAGACAAGCTATCAGCAAGCCTCTGCAAGAAGGCGTCCTCAGCAGGTGTCTCCAGCCACAGGTTCCAGTTGAACCTCCTCTTGTGTCTTTGTTGAACACGACGGACAGTCTATTATTCTTATTCTTATATGTCTAGAGTGCTACAATAATGTTAAAAACTATATTTGGAAGGTTGTAAACATGTTTTCTATGCTCTAACTATAAAAATATTTGATGTATGAAGAAGGAAGTTGACCTATCACGGTTGGGTCTGGAACCAATTAACCGCGATTAACCATATACATTTAAGTAAAAGCTGTTTTCATATTTAGTGTGAATAGACAGTGTGATGTAAATCATGTTGATAGTTTCTCACCAGCCACTGTTGACCAAAGAAACTGAGATGGAGCTTAGAAGCAAATTGCATTTTGACTCGCTGATGATAGCCTCGACGTTGGTTCCAGGAGAAATGACCACAAACTCTCGAATACCGTACCTGTCAAAGGAAACAGACAAATGCATCTTGTAAATGTGAATTGTGTTTCTCTTCAAATCCAGACTCAAAACCCAACTATCTTCGAAAGCACCCTGATACATTAAATAAATTAAATGTATTATTATTATGTCCATGTTTTCCTCATAGATATGGATAGATGTCTCTAGATAAAATAGATGCCAGAACTCACCATCTGACCAAGCAGTGGGCTCTGGGGGGGAAGTCATTGTTTGTGCACAGAAGGTCCTGCATTGCAATGGGAAAGTCATCTGGAAATAACCATTATCGCAAAGTAAGCATTGAATGGAAGGCCTCTTACTTGCATGCTTGGTGTTTTCTAAGCAGGAGGCTGCAACCTTTTTGCTATCGGGTGTCATCTGTAATCTATCAATAATGATTTAACGCTTCTGGTAACAAATAATATACATTGTTGCCAGTCTAACATGCACAGGGTTTTAACAACAGACTTTAAAGTAAATTTCATTTTGGATTTTAGTCTGATAATTGACATGCAATAATAGAAGAGGTTGATCATACCTTCCTCCAGGTCATCATTTGCATTGTCGTTCGTCTCTTGTGCCAGGGCGTAGTGAGTGATGGCGAATTTAAAATCTACAAAATTTATTTCCTGAGATTGCTCAACCCAGGTGCCACTTGTGTAGTCACCCTGTGGTTGGAAGGAAATAGGAGGGAGCACTGTCACACTAACAAATGGTGGTATTAGGTGAAACAATTAAATCCTGTTACCTTTTCTCTGGATAACCTCCTTGTAGAGTTTCCAGTTAGCTTCCATTCATTTAGCACCTCCTCAACCCTTGACACAAACCTTAAAATAAGGAAAATTAGGTCAGCAGAAGTTAAGTAATTGGTGATACACTGTTATAATGCAACATAGTTAATCGTTTTACACCAATTATTCCAGCAACACAAATGATTTAATACAGTATTAAAAAATATGTATGATATGGTATATAAGATAAGTCATTGTGAGGTGAGGTGTGTACATTACTTCAACTATTTAATCTAGTTTTAATCCCAGTGTAATGAACCCTTGCTTACTAAATTATTAAGTATTATGATTATTATGCATAACTCATGGCTAAACAATATACTGTGCGCGAATACATATGTAATGGTAATGGTTTTATTTCATTTGAACATGCATCAGATTACAATTGAGTGCATCACATAATCAGTTCACAGTTCCACATGTCCAAAAGGAGTAGGAAGAAGCAAAGCTTATTAAATCCTACCCCTCCATCATTTTTTTGTTTTGTTTTTTTAATAATGCACCTCGTACCGAAGTACGCAGTGATATGACCATACAATGACATTATGTGTACCATAGTAACTGTCAATATAGTGATATCTATAGCACATCGTGACTGGTTCAAGACTCTTCATCCTTGTATTTAGTAAACATCAACTGCTTGTATTGTTTCTTGAATTCGGTCATCGTTGTGCATTGTTTGAGGTCCTTACTCAATCCATTCCATAGTTTGATTCCACCTACTGAAATGCTATGGCTTTTTTCTTTGTCCCGTCCAGCCATTAGGTCAGATAGTATTGTTGATCTAAATGCCCTTACATGCTAAAAAGATTTGCTCTGTGTCAGGAAAGGTGTAAGCTACAACTTCCCTGTACTATAAAATTTTATTTGCCGTTATTTGATGTTTTTGTTATGCGCATTTGGAGCGACCGGACCGGAGCAAGAAGAAACACAGAAAAGAAGACAAGAAACTGGGGTCGGGATGGGGGGGTGCAGTAGAGAGAGAGACAAAAACAGCAGCAACAACAATTCCCATAACAACAACAGTGACAAACAGGACTGCATCAGTTAAATGTCAATGATGGCTACGGGTCACAGTGGAGATGATATCACTGAAATGAAACAGTCAAACTTACCAGTGGTAATAGTAACAATGAAGACATGAACCGTGATAGTAAACACAATTACAGCCATACAGTCACAGTAATTAAAATCTCACTGCTTGACATCATTATTACCCATGTGCTGTGAGTGCCCATATGGAGGTGTGTACTTCTGTGTATATATATTCATATATGAGTGCTTAAGTGTGCTTGTGTGTGAATGCGTGTGTGTGAATGTGTAATTGTCACTGAGAATGACAAAAGGAGAGAGACTGCCTTCTACCACCCAGTAAAACTTGTCCCGCGCAGCCAGGTCAAGCCCCTACCGCCAGAGATCCACCGGCCCCGTGGATGCGGGCAAACCCAGGGCCGATTCCCCAAGACCCCGAAGAGACCATGCTATGGCTTTTTAACGTAGTCCTAGCATATAAGTGTTTCAAATTTAGTTCTTCCCTGGGACCATATTTCTCCTCTCTTGTAGAGAAGTATTGGATAACATTTTTAGGTAATTGGTTGTTTGGCCTTATGCATTATTTTAGCTGTTTGAAGATGAACTATATCAGCAAGTTTAAGTATTTGTGATTTAAGAAATAAGGAGTAAGTATGTTCTCTGTAGGCGGCATTATGAATTATCCTTACTGACCTTTTATACAGTACATTTAGCGAGTGAAGATTGCTTTTATAGTTATTACCCCATATTTCCACACAATAAGTCAGATATGGTAGAACCAGAGAGCAGTAAAGAGTGTGGAGTGATTTCTGATTGAGAACAAATTTTGCTTTATTCAATACTGAAATATTTCTGGCCACCTTATGCTGTATATTTGTAATATGAGGTTTCCAGCTCATATTTTCATCTATTGTGATCCCCAGAAATTTATTTTCGTTCACCTTTTCAATGTCTACATACATGTTGGACATGACTGACCATTTCACTGATGCAAAGTTGTTGAAGATTTTCGTAGAGGTTTATGTTCCTATACGGCGTAATCATAACCAGCCAATATTACAGATGATCAGAACTGATCATGTTAAAGTAACACTCAGAAGTAAATACCTTTCCCACTCTGACGCTGTGGTGAAATCGGTGATCTCGAATACCTCGGATTCGGACTGCCACAAATGGACACACAAAAGCACAGAGATTATGATGTTTTCATTAAGAAATGAGGGTCTCGAGTTCTGCATTATTGTCAATTAATTGTTTATAGTATATACAGTATATGAACTTACATCAGTAGCAGTTGCAGCCATGTCGTTGTTGTTGTCTTCTTCTTCCTCATCCGTCTTCTTCTACTGAAATTACCCGAAACACTAGTATGCCGAAGAAAAAGTAGTAGAAGAAGAAAATGAAGCAGAAGAAGACGCTTACGCATGCGCAGTAGACGTAACAACACCAAAGCAGTTTTGAGCCTGATGAAATAATGTTTTGGTTTAATGGCAGCATTCCCGATGCCATTAATTTGGCTAAACAACGGAGTTTTGTCTTTGTCGTCGTAATTGTTGGTGTGTGCTTCCATGATATGCCGAAATAACTTTGACTTTCAGCTTTATTTAAGACCTACATTCGTAGATATTCGTCGTACTAGCCATCTGGGGCAATTAAACCATTCTTGTTTGTATCTTAATATTTATCTATATCTGCAATCAAAACTAGAAAACCAAAAAGTGATTTTGTACTGCGTTTACTTTGAAGAAATCTAAGTGTGTTACTGATCGCTGTCGCGAGACGTGTCTCCGGAGATTAACTGATGTCATCATTTAAGACGACTGGTAATGTTTGTCCACTGTATTCTCGATTTGTAGGGGAAGATGAACAATCCGCCAACTTGATGTCTAGCTGGGAGGACGACAGTGTCTCAGAGACTGCTCAGAACGGTTGTGTGGCGGTTAAAGTCGACGCCAAGAGGTAACTGCCACGAAGGTCAACAATTCCGTGAATGTAATTAAAATAGCTTCATTAGTTGATTATCTTAATCACTTTATCACAATTACGAGTTAAACTGAAAGGGGGCGTGATGGTAATGGATGTCACCCATTCACACCTCGTGCACAGGCTCGTGCTAGTAGAGTGCGGGAGCAAGTACAAAAGGCTCCCTACTCTGATGCTTTGATGATTTTACTCTTTTTGCATGGGGAGAGATAGCGTATGGGGATATTTTCACTTAAAATGGACAACTAGCTGCAGTGCAATGCAATACATAATTCTTGCTTAATATCAATGGAACATTTCTGAAATGTATCCTTGTTATCATGTGTGTATCTATGGAGTTTTCATTTCTGTTTTCTTTTATTCCAACAGCGATACTTGCGTGCAGTTCTCCCAGATTTGTATCTTTTTATCATTGTTCCATCCTTTGTCTGATTTACAGTATGTCACATTTGTCTTGTGTTATTTGAAATGTAGCACTACGACATTTCATTTGCCGGAATTTTATTCTTTAACTGTTTTTGGATGAAGATCCAGTGGTGTGCATTCCCTCCAGTTTCTTTATTGGAGAGAATGGCATCCCCTTGGAGGTCATCGCTGGCAGCGTGTCTGCCACAGAACTAGAGATTAGAATCAACAAAGTGAAGCAGGTAGGAATGCAGACGTTGCATTGCTCGATATTGAGTTGTATAGTAGGATAGCAACCAACTTAAATTGTTTATGTACTTCTTCAGATGCATGCGCAGCAAATTGGAAAACAGCAACAAGAAACAACACCTCCTGTGATGATCAGCACAACGCAACCTACCCTCGCCGGATCCTCAGTTCCATCTGTGTCCCCGGTATCAACAGAAGAAGCAGAGGACGGCTTAGATCCTGCACAGGCTTGTGAAGGTCAGTCTTGACTTACAGTGGCAACCCCTGATGGGAAAGGCCAAGAGATTTCAGTGAATGGCTAACCCTCAGTTTTTTGTTCTTGTGTTTTTGCTCTGTGCTTTCCATCATAGCTGCTACCTGTGGCCAGTCAGCTGCGGAGAATGGATGTCCAGATACCAGTTTATGTTGTCCGGCTGAAACAAACATGGACACAAAAGTGCAAAGGTAACAGCACACAAACAAATGGGCTAAATAACCAATGGGCTAATTTTAGTTTACATTCCTCAATTCTTATTTCCTTGATTTATTAGTACATCTAATGAATGGTGTATATTACATATGCAGGTGTTGTCAAGGTAACTGTTGCATTTTTTTCCTGCAAGAGTAAAGAAGAGCCTGGAGGGCAGGCAAAAAACAGCATCAGAGGATGAGGTAAGGTAACAAATGCACATAGTAAGAGCATTTAGCAATTAGCTATTTTGGTACACAGGGAAGCCACGTATGATTTGGGGCTGTGTGGAAATAATTAGGGCTGTCCGGTAATTATCAGTATCAATATTAGCATTAAAATGTGATATCCCTTGATATCGGTATCAGATTTTTTTCCTGGTAATGATCGAAAATCCAATATGAAACCAGTATTTTCAAATATTGTATACAACACATATGTGTTCATTCCAGGAGATATGTCATGTTACACATATTGGTGTTGGACAATATCGGCATATCGTTTTTTGGCAAAAAAAAAAGCAAATATCAGACATCCCTAGAAATAATAGCTATTGTTGTATGATTTTGTCAAATCACTGAAGTCACATCTTTGTCATCTCTGTTTTGCAGTGCAGAGCGGAAAGAGCAGCCCTTTATGCCAAATTCTTGGACGAAAAGGCTAAAAAGGTAGCACAGCAGGCCGAACAGGCAGAGGAAGAAGCAAGGAAGGCCGCTATTGTGAGGCAAAGGAGGTAAACCTGCCATTTTGAAAGTATTAGAATGGTTGATGTTGGATCCTACTTGTGTGGTATTAGTCCCTGTTCACAAAGTTGATCACACCAAAATTATCAAGAGTGTTCAGTAAGAAAAAAAAATGGACACAAATTTTATCCAGATGTCCTACCCACAGAGGACAGAACCAAGGAGAAGCCAGTGCCTGGAGACCTTATCTCATCTCCTTGCTGTGTCCCTTTAAACGCAAAGCTTATCTAGCTTAGAATACAGTTATTGACTTACATTACAATCAATAATAAATTCCCTATTTCCAATCTAGTGAAAATGTCATATTTTTTCTTGAGAACAACCAGCATGGAAAATGATTTAATGAAATATTTCTTTTTAATTGTACCAGAATTCTTCCCTTATGAATTATATTTGATTAATTCTAACTGAAACCTCTAAAAGGCAACAGTTGGAACACCTTGGTTCCTAACAATATTAAACATGCTGTAAAATGCAGCCGGAATGCCACACGTGTCTTGGTTATTAGCATTCCGGGTAAATACAGCATATATTCTATGCATGCTTCTACTCCGTAGTTAATTTGGTCTCTCTGTGTGCATCATCATTAGCACCATTGCAAGGCTCCAGTTTCGCCTCCCAGATGGATCATCCTTCACCAACCAGTTCTCCTCTCAGAGCAAACTGCAGGAAGCTCACCAATTTGCTGTTCAGGTCAGTCAGACCAAAGGAATATACCATAGTATTTGAAGTGCAAAGGCCCTGGAGGTCTCCAGTAGCTTTGACTTTTTACTGTGAGCTTTTCTCCAGCTCATTCAGCTATAGAAGGCCATCAAAACAGTAGAGGTATAGTAGTAGATTTATTGACAAGCTGTAATAAGTTACGGTTGGACTTCACCAACTCGTGCACCAAACATACTGTACCAATCACATGTCCAAGGTACCTTCAATGTAACACTTGAATTGCAATTAAATCTGAACAGCAGGTAGCAGTAGTGAGTAGAGGCCGGGCTGTGCTGTTTAAAGGTGGTTGATGCTGCACATTTTTGGTGTGGATTTGATCACAAGTCAAAGCCAGTATCAGCAATGCCATGAAAATGTTTCTATGTAAGCGAATGATTTTGTGATTTTTGCCTTCAATTTGTTGATAATGACTAGTAGAATTATCAGCATATAGGGCAAAAATCTTCGGTAACCCAAAAAACATCTTATTTGTGAACAAATTAACACCATACATTACACAATACTACAGAATTGGGCAACCTCAAATGAGAATGTTACACAAACTAGTTTGTTTTCTTGCATAGCATTCTGTGGAATTGAATGCACAAACAAAGAATCCCACACATTGATGACTCAGTCTTGTCAAGTTATTATTAATACACTACTTGAGTCCAACTGTGTTCATATCATGTCTTTATGACAAAACGTAAACTGTTAATGTGATTTCAACTTCCATGTGTAAGTCATTGTCCTCCAGCTCCGTCGTCCCATGCAAACACTTCACTTCATAATAAAGGCATTTTGTGGACATGATTTGTTTATCAGGAGGCTGGAAACCGCTATGGTAACTTCTCCATGGCCACCATGTTTCCTCGACGGGAATTCACCAGTGAAGATCTTAACAAGACGTTACTGGAACTAGATCTTGCCCCAAGTGCTTCCATTGTACTTCTGCCTGTGAGTAGACCTTATCTGACAAGATTTAATTGAGTGTTCCATGTCATGATTTGCAAGGACAAATGTATTTCTTTAACAGTCTGGCAGGGCTTCTTCAGTGGTCCCGTCCTCTGGAGGTGGTATTTGGGCGGTTCTGAACACACTCTTCTACCCGATTCTCAGCGTATGGCGATTCCTAAGCTCTTTGATGTTTGCACCTGCACCGCAAGAAACATCCAGAAGCTCTTTCCCTTCGTCTCACTCTCACAGCAACTCTGCAGCTCGCTCTGATAAAACCAAAAGGTGAGCTACAACCTCTGTTGCACATTTACAGCAACACACATGAGCACCGTTCTCATTTATGTCTGAAATGTTTTATTTTCTCTTATTATGACTACTATATTGGGTAATACGAGGGTAAATGCGATTAAAGGAGCGTTATTTCATGTTAACTGTATTTAGAAGGTCGTAAACAGGTTTTCTATATGAAATGAAAAATGAAAATACTTGTAAATATGGAAATTCGCTATCACGGTAAGGTCTGGAACCAAAAAACAAGGGACTACATTAATGGTATTTTAATTTTGTTAAAAAAAAATTTCGTTTATATAAATGTACTTACTGTATATAGTAGAAAGTATACAAAACTGTGGGGAGACCAGCTATGTTGTTTGGTCTAGAGACAGTGCCACTGAGGAAAAGACAGGAAGCAGAACTGGAGGTAGCAGAGATGAGGATGCCGAGGTTCACATTGGGAGTGACCAGGATGGATAGGATCAGGAAGGAGTACATCAGAGGGATATCACATGTTAGAGGCCTTGGAGATAAAGTCAGTTATCGGCCAGACTGAGATGGTTGGGACATGTCCGGAGGAGAGATAGTGAATATATTGGTAGAAGGATGCTGCCAGGTAGGAGGCGTAGAGGAAGACCAAAGAGGAGGTTTATGGATGTAGTGTGAAGGAGGACATGAGAGAGACAGATGCAGAAGACAGGGTTGGATGGAGGAGATTGGTTTGCTGTGGGAACCCCTGAAGGGAAAAGCCCAAAGAGAAGGAAGAAGATAAATGTACTGACTGTATTCTGCTTTACTCTCTTAGAGAGCCTCTCTTTGTCCCTCCTGAGAAACAGCCCAAGAACTTCAAGAAAGACGGGAAAATCTGCCAGCTCAAGACTCAAGAGGATAGCGAGGATGAAAACAACACCTGGAACGGGAACTCCACTCAGCAAATGTAGCTTTGAAAAAGCTTTCTTTCTGCTTGTATCCACCCCCCTCCCCCACTTAAGTCAGTGACTTAACGGTCGGTAATAGTCAGCCATCTACTATTATATTCTTGGATTACACCAGATTTGGAACCTGCATGGTTAAATTGGTATATTATATTTCACCCCCCCCCCCCCCCCCAAATGATTGACAAACTTTATTCTGAATTTAGAAGACATTTTGCAGGTATACAGTAAATATATAAGAAAACTTGGTTTGCACATTTGCATTTTTATTGCTAATCTAGTGCAAAAAGTGGCAGGCATATCAGCCAAATCGGATTTATTCAACCCCACACCGTAAATGGCATTTCATGAGATGAGCAATTTGCTAAAATAATACTTCAAATGATAGTGGAATAATTCAAGTGCTGCTGTATGTTTCTGTTGAGTGTGTAGGTGTGTTCTCCATCACACATTTAAAAATAAAAATATTTCCCAAAAAATCTCTCATGTAATTTGAGTTCTGTTTTTGTTGTGTTGAAGATGATACTGTGTGTTTTGTATTTAAGATAAATTATCCGAACCTGCCGGCTGTAAACCTGACATGCGAGTCGAAATTGAAAGTTGCTGTGCACTCAAAACCAAGGATGCGCCAATCGATCGGCCACTGATTTGTATCAGACGATTTCTGTGAAAACATTGATCACAAAAAATGATCACCCAATGTAGTTCAAGTAAATTACAAATTTGTCTTGTATTTTATCGGAGGAAACCCTGGGATATTTTGTTGTTTTTTTCCTCATGTGTACATTGAATGGAACGACGATGGTAGCCACACTACAAAGTCCCTCAGTTCAATAACATATGGGTTATGTATGTATAAGAAACAGTCCTTAAAGACCCGTCAATACAAGTCTTGATAGCTAACATACTGTGGTGATGAGTCATAGCAAAGTGGAGTTCATCCCAGGGTACATGCAGGACATCTATCTTCGATTGGTTATCTGAATGAGATTAACATTCATTTTCCAGAATGTCATGATAATAATAATAATAATAATAATACATTTTATTTGTATAGCGCTTTTCAAGATACTCAAAGACACTTTACAAAAGAATGAAGTTGAATAGAGCAAGTAGACAGAATAAAAGACACACCAAAATACAACATTCATTGGTTAGTACACAGTTAAAAAAGCGGGGGCGGGGCACAGCAGTCAGATATAGAAGGTTAGACATTAAAAACAGATTTAAAGAGGTGGGTTTTGAGTTGTTTTTTGAAGGTGGGAAGGTCAGGGCAAGCACGGAGTGAATGGGGCAAAGAGTTCCAGAGAGTGGGGGCAGCGATGGAGAAGGCTCTGTCTCCCCAGGTTCGGAGCTTGGTCTTACAGGGGAGTGCCAGGAGGTTGGAGTCTGAGGAGCGAAGGGGACGCGGGGGATTATGTGGATGGAGGAGGTCTGTGAGATATGGGGGGGTCAGATCGTGGAGGGCTTTGTAGGTGATGAGAAGAATTTTGAAGTGAATGCGTTGGGGGACGGGAAGCCAGTGGAGGTTTTGGAGGACAGGGGTAATGTGTTCACGGGAGCGGGTGGAGGTGAGGAGGCGGGCAGCGGAGTTCTGAATATATTGTAGTTTGTTGAGGGTTTTGGATGGTGTACCGTAGAGAATGCTGTTGCAGTAGTCGATTCTGGAGGTGATGAATGCATGGATTAGGGATTCAGCGGCAGAGAATGTAAGTGATGGACGGAGTCGGGCTATGTTCTTAAGATGAAAGAATGCAGTCCGGGTTAACTGTTTGATGTGGGGTTCAAATGAAAGGGTGGGGTCTAGGAGGATACCAAGGTTGCGGATGAGCGGGGATGGAGTGAGGGTGGCGCTGTCAAATTGAAGATGGAAATTATGGGTGGGCGCCGTGGTGTTTTTGGGACCGATGATGATAATATCTGTTTTGTCACTATTAAGTTTGAGAAAATTTTGTTCCATCCAAGTTTTGATATCAGCTAAGCAGTTGGTGAGGGTGGAGTAGATGTTGGAGTTGATGGAGGTGGTAGAAATGTATAGTTGAATATCATCAGCGTAGCTGTGGAAATTGAGGCCATGTCGACGGATGATATTGCCAAGTGGAAGGATGTAGAGGATGAAGAGAAGAGGACCAAGCACCGAACCTTGGGGAACACCTTGAGGTAAAGGGGCTATGGAGGAGGAGCAGCTATTTATGTGCACAAACTGTTGACGGTTGGTGAGGTATGATTGGAGCCAAGACAGAGCAGAATCGGTGATATTGAGGCTGGTTTTGAGGCGGGACAGGAGGATAGAGTGGCTAATGGTGTCAAAGGCTGCGGTGAGGTCTAGGAGGATGAGGATGGTAAGATGGCCGGAATCGGAGGAGAGAAGAAGATCATTGGTGATTTTAAGAAGAGCTGTTTCAGTGCTGTGTTTGGGACGGAAACCGGACTGGAAGGATTCAAACAGGCTGTTGGAGTTGAGGTGAGATTGAAGTTGAGCAGCTATGACACGTTCAAGGATTTTGGACAGAAAGGGGAGGTTGGATATGGGACGGAAATTGGAGAGGTTATTGGGATCGAGACCAGACTTTTTGAGTGTGGGGGTGATTGCCGCCAGCTTGAGAGACTGTGGGACGGATCCAGTGATAAGGGAGGAGTTAATGATACTTGTGATCAGCGGGGAGATGATGTGGAGGCAGGGTTTGATGAATGAAGAAGGGATAGGATCCAGGGAGCATGTTGGAGTCTTCATACCGGTTAGTATTTTAGTGAGTTGCACGGGTGAGATAGGTGTAAATTTGGAGAGTCGTTGGGTGGAGCCAGATAGTGGAGGGTCAGGAGGAAGCGAGTGAGTCGAGGGGGGGTTTAGGGAGCTGTATATTTTGGTAATTTTGGACTGGAAGTAGGTTAAGAAGTTGTTGCATTTGGTGGTGGTGAAGGATGAGGAGGAGTTGTCATTTGGCTTTAGCAGTGTGTTGATTGTTGAAAAGAGGGATTTAGGATTGTTGGAACTAGATATAATCAGATTGGAGTAGTATCGTGAGCGGGCAGTGTTTAAGGCATCTTTATATTGCTGTAGAAAATCTGTGTAAGCTTGAAGATGAACAGTTAGGCCAGATTTCTTGTACAGTCTCTCAAGCTGGCGTTTACGGGTCTTCATATTATGGAGCTGAGGGGTGTACCAGGGGGCAGTGTGGGAGAAGGAGACCAGTTTGGTTTTTTTAGGGGCCAGTTCATCAAGACAGGAGGAAAGGGTATTGTTGTAGTAGGAGACAAGTTCAGAGGGGTCCTCAGACAGCGGGGGAGGGGAGATAGCAAATTTTGTGGTTAGAAGTGAGGTAAGGGCATGAGGGTTGATGGATTTGAGATTCCTGAAGGTTATTTGACGTTTGATTTTTGAGACACTAGGAGATGTGTGTAAATCAAATGTGATGGCCAGATGGTCTGATATGTGCAGGTTATGGCTAGTGAGGTTGTGAATATTGATACCAGTAGTGCAGACAAGATCCAGGATGTGTCCTCTGGTGTGGGTGGGGAAGTTAACTTGTTGAGTGATGGAGAAACAGCTGAGAAGATCAAGGAATTCTGTCGCAGGTTTGGAGTTGGAATTGTCAATATGAAGGTTGAAATCACCGAGCAGAAGGATGGATGATGAGATTGCATTTAATTGGGTGATGAGGTCCGTAAAATCTGATAGGAAAGAAGAGTTTGGTTTTGGGGGGCGATAGATGACAGCAGTGACAAGGGGGGATGGACCGGACAGTTTGAAGGCAGTGAATTCGAATGAGTGAACATTTTGGAGGGATATTGGAGTGACTTTGATGTCCTTTTTATATATGACTGCTGTGCCACCGCCACGTCCGTCGGGACGGGCGTTTTCAAGGTAAGTAAATCCAGGAGGTGTTGCTTGGTTTAGGGAGAAATAGTCCAAAGGTTTGTGCCAGGTTTCTGTCAAACAGAGGAAGTCCAGTTTATTGTCAGTGATGTATTCATTTAGAATGAGAGCCTTGTTGTTGAGAGAGCGGACATTTAGGAGGGATAATTTGAGATTATAAGAGTTCATCATTTGATCTTGGCTGCGGGAGAGTGGGCGGAGATTTATTAAATTTGCATGTTTATTGTTGTAATAGCGGAGTCCAGTCGGGCGGTATGACCAGTGGGATGGGATCTTGTTTGTAGGTGAAAGAAAAGGCTGAAAAGTAGAGCAAGCAGTAGCAGGGTGCAGTGAACGCTGTGGCCTGCAGGAGGAGCTGTGGGTAAAATTGTAGCCGGATATGGAAGAAGAAAAAGAAAAAGGGGGGCGTGTCTGACCAAATGTAAATAGTCACGCACTGTGAACAGCGTGTTGTAAGTGTACTGTTAAAATCCGACTGCCAAGCTTGCTAGGATGGAGGCCGTCAGGATTAAAAAAGGATTTCCGGCCCCAAAAAAGATCGAAGTTGTCAATATAGTTAAGAGAGAGGGAGTTTGTAGCAGACTGGAGCCAGGTGTGGAGGGAGAGAATACGACTGAATATACCATACCCGCGGTTGTGAGGTGAGAGAGGGCCACTAATGAAGATAGTCTTGCCAGTTTTGCAAAGGAACTGAAAAAGATTATTGAACTGCACTTTGGTAATTTCAGACTGACGGCGGAAGGCATCAACGCAGCCAACGTGTACAATTATTCTACGGACAGATGGGGGGAGAGATCGCTCAACAATGTCAACAAGCTTTGAGTGGATGAGGGGGACAGTGGCTCCGGGGAAACAGTACGTTATGGCGTTGAAGAAGCGAATGTTCCTCGTAATGGAGTCCCCAATGATGATGGTGGTTGGAGGGAAGAGGGGACGGGGCGGTGCCGAAGAAGCCTGGACAGGTGGCAGCGGCGGTGTCACATGGGGTGGCGAGGTCACATGGGGTGGGGGCGACTCCGCAGCTGGAATGGTAGAAGTTAAAGAGGCAAGATGGCGCCGTGGTGCAGGGGTGAAGTTCACAACAGAGACGCGACGAGAGCTTTTTGGCCTGGGTGACAGTTTAGCTGGGGTGGAGGTCGCCAAGGACTTGGGTTTATCCCCCGGCAAGACGGCTGCGGCGTTGGGAGCTGCCGGGGGGACAGCGAGGGAAACATCCGGCCGATCGTGGAGGACATCATGCAGCGGGAGAGGTGGACTATCCGTTGAGGCAGCGAGAGAGGCTTGATGTGTGGTAGATTCGGACCGTGGAGATGGGAGACGGAAAGTGATGGTGTCCATTAGGAGTTCAGCCTCGCGGACCCTGTGCATGGTAGTAATGCGCTCCTCCAACTCGTGGATTTTTCCCAGGAGGATCGAGCAGTCAGGGCAGCCGGAAGTGGAGGTAAGTGGGGCCATGGTGGGTAAGGTTGCTGAAAAACAGTAGGCAGACGGCCAGAGCAAGGCTGAACGTGCACGATTCTGCTTATGGCAGGCAGCAGTGGAGTAGAAGAGTGGTGGTTAGCGGAGACAGAGACTTACACGCAAGGGCTCCAGTGGAGCCCCCTGTGTAGAAACGGCGTCGTGTTCACAACTGAGAAGTAGCAACAGTGCAGAATATGAAAGAGCGAGACTTACAGACAAGGGCCCAGAAAAGGGCCCAACTGTAGAGAATACACTTCTGACATTCGCGGAAAACTCAGAGCAGCAGGTAGAATGAAGATTTCAGGAGATCCACGTTAGCCAGTTAGCCGGTTGTAGTGACAGCACTTCCGGGTGTAGTGACAGCGCTTCCGGTTCCGGTTCAGATGATGATTTAAGACTGTTTGATAAGGTTTAGTTCCTCCCATAGCAAACACATTAGGTCAGTTTGTTGGAAAAGTAAACAGAATAAAGCAGAGAGAATACAAGACATTTGACTTTTTTTTTTAAATTATTTTTACATGTTAGTGAAATCACTTGAGTGATGCTGCAAATGCAAGCAGGAATGTAGTAAAGTTTGCATGTATACCACAAATACATGCATCCAGTCACTAAAAGGACATTATTAGGACAAAGAAGAATGTAGCAAAGTTTCTACTATGTTTGCTGCCTACATTAGAGTGTACACTCATTCTCTTGAAATTGTAGGTAGGAAATAGTCATTACAAAAAGACATGAACCATGAGGTGTATTTTTCACGATCACTCCCATCCAGAAATGATCATCTAGTCAGAGTCGCTGCTGCAGGAACTGCTGGAGGACTGCAAGAATGCAAAGGGAAAAAGAATTAGAATTACAGATAAATATAGCGTATATTTAACGTTTGCATGCAAATGAACAGTGCGATATGGAGAGAAAAGTAATGGAATCTTACCCCATGACAAGACTTTCCTTTCTTGTGACACTTGCCATGCTTGTGGCCATGCTTGTGCTTGTGCTTGGGACCATGACAGTGCCCGTGTCCATGCCCGTGCCCATGTCCATGTCCATGTCCATGTCCATGTCCATGTCCATGTCCATGTCCATGTCCATGTCCATGATCATGCCCGTGCCCATGCCCGTGTCCATGATCATGCCCATGTCCATGCCCGTGCCCATGTCCATGATGTCCATGATCATGCCCATGCCCATGCCCATGCCCATGATCATGCCCATGCCCATAATCATATCCATAGTTCTGTCCCTGTCCTTGGCCGGGACCAGGACCATAGCCTGGTGGGCCGCAGGGCTGTGGGGGGCAGTTTCCTGGGGGGTATTGAGGGTAACACCCTGGCTGGTTTGGATAGCCTGGGTACTGGTTCCCTTTACGCACACACAAAATAGAAATTAGCAGAAGTGATGCTTGATATTCACACATGGATGTTCAATATTCACCATTACCACATGGATGTTCAATATCCGCACACGGATGTTCAATATTCATCATGAGCACATGGATGTTCAATGTCCGCACATTCATTCATTCGGTGATGGATGTTCAATATTCACCATTACCACATGGATGTTCAATATCCGCACACGGATGTTCAATATTCACCATTACCACATGGATGTTCAATATCCGCACACGGATGTTCAATATTCACCATGAGCACATGGATGTTGGATATTTGTACATGGATGTTCAATATTCGCACATGAATGTTCAATATTCACACACAGATGTTCAATATTGACTTTGCACATGGACGTTCGATATTCGTTCACGCATGTTCAATATTCACTATTTGCACATGGATGTTCGACATTTGCACACTATTCATGTGTAGATTTTCAATATTCAGACATGGATGTTCAAGAAGTGACTGCGGGGGTTGGAGAGCTGTAATACTAGCCTGTGACCACATGGGTAAACGGTAAGTGATCCTGTAAGTGAGAGGATCATAGTGTGCATGTACATTTTTGCTGCCTGTGTGGACATTTGATGGCGAATGAGTCCAAAGTGACTGCGGTTAAATCTGATCGTCTTTACAGTATATGTCGTTTAAATGACAGCTTTGTGGCAATTATGTTACCCAGGTATTTATACTCTGATACCATCTTCAGTTGAAAACAACCATGACACAGCACTGAGGGGGTTGTTGCTACTGTTACTCATGGATGCATAGTAGATGTGTGGTTTACCTTGGTTATGCCCATACATTTTCCTTCCAAACAAAGAATAAAAGCGTGTCTCCTGGAATGAAAAAACAGTCCAGACAAATGAATACTGCATTCCAAAGAGCGACAGACCACAAGCAGAAAGATGAACTTACTGTGTGCAGGGAGGTCGATTGCCAAATGCAGCTGCTGACTATTGCTTCTTTTATGCCATAGCTCTCCTCGACACCCCTCCCTAAACTTTTGAGTGGGGGAGGGCCACGGCGATCCTTAGCACATTTTTGTACTGTGATCTATGTGGGCGTGTGAGTGTAATCTTTAACTAACGCACAATTCATGAGAGTCATCCGAAGATTCGGTTAGACATCATGTGTTTTATGTGCACATTATATGTTTCATTATGTTAGTAATCTGATTTGTCTTTGTTTTGCTTAATAAGTCAACTTCAGCAGTAAAACCCACTTCCATGGAACTGCTTTTTTTTGCAGCGAACATCCTCTTGTTTGGGTTGAGGTTACATTCATGGGTGCAAAACTCAGCTGATTAAACATGAGTACGGCCTAAGTCAGCTACATGACGTAACTGCTTATTTATAATATTGTTGAACAAAGGTCCTCTTTCAGACCTGCCTTGGTATAAAGCCGTAATAAAAAGCGCACTGGCGGATAACTGCTGTGGCCATGTGGCCAATTACTTAATTAATATATAATCCTCCATAATCCTTTCAGTGTCCAATGCAACCCCTACTTCCTTTTTAACTGATGAATAAGTCACCGCCATCTTTTTGTAGCAAATCCACAACTATTTTCTTGAATGAAAATAATAATGTATATTCATTAATTCATTCATTTTCTACCGCTTATCCTCATTAGGGTCGCGAGCGTGCTGGAGCCTATCCCAGCTGTCTTTGAGAGGCGGGGTACACACTGGACTGGTGGCCAGCCTATCCCAGAGCACATTTTTTGGAAATTACATGCACTCATATCACACACATACACATGTAAATGAATTGGGTTCAAAGGTAAAGCAACAAATAAACACCATTGTTATCTTAGATGATACTTCTTTTATTTGTTGTAATGTAAATATACAGTACATGCTTTCAAAATAACAAGTACAATTCAAGGTCAGGTTATTATTGGATGCTGCATCCGTAATGGTGGTGGCCAGGTCGGTGCCCGTGGCCATAGCCGTGCCCGTATCCATGACCATGCCCGTAGCCGTGCCCATACCCATAGCCGGGTCCGTACCCATAGCCATACCCAGGTCTATAGATGTAAGCAGGCCTTCCATATGGCCTGCATGCTCCACCGTACGGTCGATAGACGGGGTATCCAACTGGCATCTTTATAGGATGGCCCCTGAAAGAATGGTGATTGTTGAAATTGAGTAGTAGTGCAGTGATAAAGGAAAAGGAAAGCAGATATAAGCAAATTAAAATAAAAATGGTTACGTAAATAATACGTAAACGTTGAACTAATAGTCACTAGAATTTTTAAATTATGCTATTTTGGCTTCATATTAAATCCCAAAATATTAATAATAATACAACATTAATTCATAATTTCAACATAATTTTGATGTTTTTTTTACAGTCATACCCATATACTCAGGCCCTGACGCTCCACCCACATAATTCCTTTTGTGGTCTAACAGGACCAGGAACTAGAGTAGGGTACCTCCATCCATCCATCCATCCATCCATCAATTTTCTATACCGCTTATCCTCACGAGGGTTGCGGGCATGCTGGAGCCTATCCCAGTCTTTGGGTGAGAGGCGGGGTACACTATGGAGCCCTGGGTACTTCCATTATATTCTATTGTTCTCTTTGGACTACTTCCTGTTTCACGTCAGTTTCATCATCTTTAACCAAATATTGAGGGACACAAAGAGCTGATAATAATGATGATATAGAATATAAGAGAAATACATACCTTGAAAATTATTCTTTGACTTCAAATCTCAGATCCAGACTCTGAAATGAAAGAATGACATGTTGTGTCTCATCAATACAAGAGAGACTGATAACGTATCATCTTGCACACAAGTAGCGGTACCCCACTTAATTCTATTCTGATTCTATTTCTAAGTAGAAAGGGATCAATTTACCGTCCACTGGAGTTCAGATCCACACTAACCGGCTGTCAGGCTGTGCCTTTATATGACGACACACCTGTTACTACTCCACCTCCACACACACCTCCTCATCAAGGATGACAAGGATTGCTTTTTCCTGTTTTGGTAGGTATAAAGGTTTTTTCAGCATCTATAAGGCCCACAGGAGAAACAACAACATAGTGAGCGAAGTGTGTGAATACATATACACATGTGATTTCTTCATTGTACATGGATTTACTTTACACAAATGTGACCTTATCTTACACATCATTCCTAATTTCTGGCCAATCTGTGAATAAAATCACAATGGAGGATCACAAAACACCTTTTAAAGTCTGAGCCGCCTTGTGACTTTGGGCGTATGTTATGCTGTAAAGGTGCTTTCCGCAATTACCTGGGGGAAAAAAAAGACAAATTCATTCCATTGAACACTCAAGTGCCAGCAATGGAAAAGGAAGTACGCAGTTAAAAAACATGCAACACTTTTGAAGTTCTTTGGGGTGATGTCATGGCATCATTGCCACATCAGCGCTTTCCTGACATTGGTCTCCTTTTTCATGGAAAAAACGTACCACTTCCACACTCTGTCATGTGGTACGCCATGGCTGATTTCATGAAGTCATGCAGTTCGAAGGTAATGTAAAGCAATGTTTAAGTGACCACAATATCACATATGACTTGTATTTAATATGTTTTGACTCATAATGACTAATAACAGGCCATAGTGTACCACAAAACAGTGATGATCATTTAATTCTGAATGCTTTTTAGCGAGGGACAACTGTATGTCACAAAAGGGACGTTTGGGCACCCCTGATCATTTTTAAGCTTTTCCTTTACTGCTTGCTGGGATCAGACATTTCAGTTAAATATATCATACAGCAGACCAACACAGTGATGGATGAGAAGTGAAATGAAGTTTCTTGGATTTACAGAAAGTGTGCAATGATTATTTATCCAAAAGCAGGCAGGTGCATACGTTTGGGCGCCCCAACAATGATTTATAAAGAAAAATCTTGAAAATTATCAGGGGTGCCCAAACCTTTTCCTACCACTGTATTTGTTCGTGGGACTCTTGGGTACATAACATAGTCTTTGTATAGCTTGGAAAACAGCAGAAGTGGGACAAAGTCAATGTTTTTCAAGTCTCAAGTCTTAAATCCCAAGTTTCAAGTAAAGTCAGGCGAGTCCAAGCCAAGTCTTAAGTCAAGACAAGACAGGTGGAATCAAATCCGAAGCGACAGGCTTGAAATGTTCAAGTCATTAAAAGTCATAAGAACTGTTTAGTGTTTACTATATAAAATGCCATTTTAATACTGATATACAACAAATACATTTTGAATTGTGTGAGTTAGTCACAGAAAATGTAGGATTTAGTCAGTGGAAACCATTAAGTGTGTGTGTTCGTGTGTGTGTGTGCGTGCGTGTGCGTGCGTGCGTGCGTGTGAATAACTTCCAAACACTCTCCAGCAGTCTGGCTGTCACAGAAACACACCCTCGTTTGTTCTTAATAGATGCCTTCAATGAGGCACATTCTGTGGGAAAATGTGTCGTCTTGCTGGAAATGACATAACAATGGTCACATTAGCTGAATACTATGAATCGACACACATTTTTTCTCAACACAGTCATGGAAAATCTCAAGTATCTTTCAAGTCATCAAACTAAAGTCATTGATAATGCGATCAAGTCGCTTGCAAAGTCATCAAAATTGTGACTCAAGTCCACACCTCTGGTGACAATGTACATTTACTCTCCCCTCCAAAAACTCAACACACCCATTCATGCCATGGAGGAGAGACTGTGCGACAGACATAAGTCCAAATTTAACACACCTTAGCCCCATTCACACCTAGGACTTTGGAACACACAACAATCAATCTAAACTACGTCAACACATCCTAAAAATGATGATTATTAGCATGATAATGTCTGGTCCAGGGGAATCCAAAGTGTCATTGGCGAGCACAAATGTTTTTTGATTGACCTGTGGCACATTCCAAAAGAAAACAAAAAAACAACGCAAAAATGTTTTAAAAATTCCAAAAATAAAGTCAAAATATTAAGAAAAAAAGTTGTAATTTAAAAAGAGAAAGACATCATTTTACAAGAATAACCCCATCATTTTATGAGGAAGAATAACATAATTTTAGCAGCATAAAGTTGACATATTAAAGAAAAAAAGAGATTTTAAAAAGAGTCTATGAAACTATGTAGCACTATGAAAAACAAACAAGCCAGGGCAGTTGTAATTTTTTGAAAAGTTGGTTAATATTATGGGAATTACATCAAAATATCATAACAATAAATTCAAAATATTTTCACAATGAAGTCATTATACTCAAGAAGAAATTTTCCAAGACGAAAGTTGAAATAGTTGGGAAAATATGAAAATATTATTTTCACCATGTTATGATGCGGGCCATATTTAATTTGATTTTTAGAATAAGCTGGGGACCACAAAAAAAAGTCCTCCAAGCTGCACTTTTTTGACCTGATTTGGTGACGGGATTAACCCGTCACTTTGTTAACCAGTCATTGTTTGGCATAGGAGTGCAACAAATTACATTCTGGGGGGAGCATTATGCAGACAATTAAAGGTGCCTTTTCCCCCATTTTTTAATGTATAAATGTAATTTATTCAGGGACTTGGAGAGGCACCTTAGTGACCCCCCCCCCCACACACACACACACTTTTTGGCTTAGCACTTAGCACCTGCCCTTGGCTGGCTTTTATAAACAACTGCACTGACATTAGAGGAGTGAACCACAACCACGAAAGGCATCTTTTTGTTCATCCAAAGACGTTCGGCCTGCTTTTAAGTACTACGTTACATTTAAGAGCTATATACTGTACATCAGGATGTCAGCTTTGGAAGAACAAGAATCCATGTGAAATATTTATTTCAACAGATATAAAGCTTGTCAATGCACAATAGCACAACTTGTTTGCCATTTTGATTTTAAAAGACAAATGAATGAGAATGTCATGTGAGATTACTGTGCAAAGCAGAAGGGCTCAGCAGAATAGGTCGAAGAATCTTTTAGTCAGAGTCGCTACTGCTGCTGCTGCTGCTGCTGCTGCAGGAGCTGCTAGAGGACTGCAAGGCACGGACATGAAAGACATGACGAGAATAAATATGAGCATAAATGGTCCCCATGAACACGAAGGCCACAGTGAACCTCACCCCATGACAGTCCTTCCCCTTCTTGTGACACTTGCGATGCTTGTGTCCCAACTTGTGCCTGCGCCTCCATCCCTTTCCGCAGCCCGGTTTATGCCCGTGACATCCTCCATGTTTATGCCCGTGGCCATGATGCCCCTGACCATGCCCACCACCACCACCACCACGGCCTCTACAACGTCCTAGAGAAATACATGGACCTGGTGTGTAACATCTTCTGTACATTATGGAAGCAATGTGTGAGAAATACACAAGAGCACATTTACCTTGCTTGTTGTGGTGCATTTCAGGAGCTGAAATGTGCAAAAAGGAGAAATTTAGCACAGAAATGTAGTACAGAACTGTTTCAGCTGTTTATTTTTAGGAACTTACTTGATGCTGATCTGCAGACCCACCGGCACTTCTGCAGCCTGTTCCTCTATTTACCTGCAGGCACACCTCAGGGGGAAGGGGTGAAGCTCTAATCTACGATCTACAGTATGCGGTTGGGATGTAATGTTTGTTTGGTTTACAGTGTGCAGAATGTCAACTCTCCAATGTGTGCGTGCACGCATCTGTGAAGTGATCATCAGCGCATCACTGGAGGGAGGAATGTTGACATGAACACACAATTGTTTTATTTTTCACAATTGATTGTTGAATTGGCCCGTCAAATGTTATCAGTAGGCCAAACCTGAAGAAAAGAGACTACATTGTCTACATTGCTATCTTAACTTGGACATTCTTATTTTGTTGTCGCAGTTGGTGCAGCTCATTTAAAAAATCTATTTTAATAATCAGGTGATTGCAGAATGCTGGTGCCAGCAACTCAGTGGTTTGCACATCCAGCCATCCATTTTCTACCACTTATCCTCACAAGGGTCGCGGGCATGCTGGAGCCTATCCTAGCTGTCTTGGAGCGAGAGGCGAGGTCCACCCTGGACTGGTGGCCAGCCAATCACAGGGCACATAAAGCAAAGTTTAAAATAATAAATGCTTCTTTTTACTGCTCAAGGAGTAAAAAAAAAATTGACAATTTCCCTACACACACCATAAAGGGACAATCACCCATTTGGTTGAGCATGTTTTTAAAACAATTTTGCACATAGAATTGTACTGTTTACAATAATAATATCATGTAAAAAAAATTCCTGGTTTTCAAATCTTCATCAAAAAAGGCCAAAATGTCTGAATGATTCTCACCTTGTGACATCCTAGTTGGTGGAGGATGTGGCCAACTATTTACAGCTACAGTGTAATCTGGTGGATACCTCTACCAAGTGGTAGGGATGGCTACAGCAGTTGGAGCTCAGTTGGAAATATATGAAATATGAAATATAGTGACTCCAAATGTGCTTTGTGTAACACCAAGGTTTTTTGTGCCTTTTTAAAAATGAGTTTAAAATATCTGCATCCTTGACATCTGAGTATGCGACCACCGGTGGAAAAAGTCTGGACGCCCCTTTTGAACATCCAGAATAAGATAAAGGGAAATGGAAAATTCCAAAAGAGTGAATGGAAAGCAGCTTTTGTTATTGTTTTTCTTTCACGCTGAGGTCATGTCAGGGCAGGATTAACCAGTTGCAGCCTTCTACGTCTGAAAGCATGCTTGTTATCGTCATTAAGATCACACTCTTTTAACACACACCTGCACATTGCGAGACACTCCTTCGTCATTTCAGATCTGGTTCTCTGACAAACATGCATATGTTCTCATGACAGTCCAAGTTAAATATTTTAACCTTTACAAAAGGAATCCTCACAAGAAAGTTGGTGCCAGTCTGGATTAGACCAAAGACAAGGATCTTTTGAACACCTCCCACTGGGTATTTTGCTTGTTACACACATATACTTTGGCTTCATTTTAAAAGCTGACAAGATACAATATTAAGTATAAATTAATTCAGCCATTTTCGACCGCGTATCCTCACGAGGGTCGCAGGGGTGCTGGAACCTATCCCAGCTGTCTTGGGGCGAGAGGCTGGGTACACCCTGGATTGGTGGCCAGCCAATCACAGGGCACATATAGACAACAACCATTCCCACCAACATTCATACATTCCTACCTATGGACAATTTGGAGTGGGTCTCCTAGCTGTGAGGCCTGCGTGCTAACCACTCGCCCGCAGTGCAGCCCACTAAGTATAAATAAAATATTATATTTTACCTGAGTGGCCTTTTATTGTGGCCAGCTTAAGGTACAATAGTTGTGCAATAATCTTGCTGTGCTCTGAGTAGGCGGTTTAGTGTTTATAGTGATTTTGTGGTGCGATTCAGCGGTCTGACCAGTAAATACTTCCCTACACGAATGTTCCTTCCCCTCACGGTAACGGCATTTCATTTATGTTATGTATGAATAAACTCATTAACTGAGCTTGTCTATGTTTATCATTTATACCGCTATAAGTCATTTTCTTACCATTGGAAGCATCTATACCGCTATATAAAAAATATCACCCAACCCTAGTATGCATAAAGCCTCCTTAACATTTCTGACTGCCCCTCAAGTGCAAAAAAGACAAATGAACCCCAATGAAAATAAAATTGACTCTCAGTCTCTTTTATTGCACTTAAATAAAAATCACAGTCAATCACAATATTTCTGACTTTCACTATTGTCTGACAAAAGCCCCCAGAAAGGCTCAAAGAAAGTATCCAACACTGTTTCCTGTAAATTATTAATTAATTAATGAATTAACATTTTCATATGACCCTAGCTTCAACTCACTGTAGTCTGAATCATGACCCTCGTAGTACCTGCCCTGTTCAGGATAATCAGCAATTAGTGTTGGCTTGCTTGTTACTCCTCACAACACGCACTCGATGTGTGCACTCGTCTGCGCCCCGCCTCCCTCCACTGACAAACAGACTAAATAACTGACAGGAGGATTAACTCACTTCCTTCATTCTGCTAGAGAACCAACACGCCCAGGTGTTGAGACAGATGCACAGAGTGAACTCTCTTGTCATTCAGCCTGTTTGGTAGAGAGAGAGGAGGAAAACATACACGCATGCACGTGTCAATATATCAAGGCGGCAAATATATCATGCCATGAATTTATGAATTTATTGATTATTGTGACAGGCCTACTTCCGCACAAATGCACAAATGATGTTTGACATGTTGATCCAGATTTTCACAACTTGACTTTTCCAGTCAGAGAACTGCAGGGGTTGAGTGTTGAGAAGCGGCCAAGGGTCCAAATAGGGAAGACATTTCTATAGGAGGTGTAGCTGATAGCGCAGCTCTTGTTGAACACACCAGCAACATTCTCCTACGGGATGCAATTGAACATCATGAAACACCTCAAATGATATTTGCTATTATATCCAACTTACAGGACTGCAGTTTAACATCATATTAGGTGTATAGTTGGTGGGATCAGTTGTGTACAGTACAGCATGGGTAATAGTGAAGAGAGAATTCACCTGAGGCCAGTCTCCATTGGGAAGCTGCTTATCAATCAGTAGTTTTATTCCTCTTTCAATGGCCTGCTGGTCAGGGTGCCTGAAAAAAGAATAATAACAACAAACACATGGAAACCAGTGCATTCACAAGCCCATAAATGTGCATTTACACCCCGCTTTCCCAGGGAATGTCACAGTACATGTTACAGTTGGTCTCAATTAGCCGCTCCCCGGAGCACTCATGCAGTCCCACCAACACCATGCGCCTCACCTGACAGCCATGAGCCCTAACAAAGCCCAGCAGGTGTTGTGGATCTGAGGTGAGCTGCTCTGAACGTAGCAACGTTGCTCACATGACTCAAAGTCCTCCCCCCAGCCCCCGTCTGACATCTGCTGATCCAACAGGAACTGACAGGCTTTCTGCACCTCCGCACATACTCCATCCCTGGTGGAGGAGGTGGAATAGTATTTGGTCTGTGAGTGAGACAGAAGCCAGGACTGAAATTATTATAAGTTGGCACTTACTCGTTCTTGTAGATGTGGCCCATACAAGCAAAGGCTTCAAGGCCAAACCATGTCCCATATGTGAAACACACTCCCCAGGACCTAAGCACGCGTACAAAATGATGATACTACAACGTGTCATCTTCTGAATGAAAATTGTTTGTCATCAGGCAACCTAACCCTTCCCAAGATCCATCTGGCCTCTGCACCTTCCTGCAGTAATCTAGTCCTTTTCTCAGGGTGTTCCTGGGGGTGAAAAAAACCCTTCACAATTTTAAAGTTCTCCAGATGCACTCAGAACCAATGAGAAACAAGAATCAATTGGATTGTAAATACTGCGCTCATGTTTCTGGTGTTTTGTGTACCTTATTTCCTCTGTGCGGTGTTCAGGATGGACCTTTTGGAAGTACCTCAGAGCCTGAATTACTGCTGACGTACACTCCACGTAGGTGTAATCTATCATGATATCGCCTGTTTGTGTATGTGTGAGAAGGGAGAGAGTGAAAGACCCGACATCAGCTTGAATTGATTTCACAACATGCACCACATCCTCTCTGAAAGAGGAAATTCATATTGTTTGTCAGGCACTACACAAAGGTCATGTTTATGTTAGCGCTACTTTTTAAAATTGGCATTTTGTGTAGATTGCGTAAATTTCCACCACTCAGGAAAGAACTTTATGACTCAGTCACGCAAGGACATTCAGCCATCAGCTTTCACTTGCTAATCCACCAAGTCAGGGGCGGACACATCGTTGAGGAGATCCTCCTGGTCAGAGTCACATCCCGCATTGCCAACACAGATGGATGAAGCTGTGCTGCTGCTACCGCCAATACGTGATACTGTCGCAGAGTGCCTCGCCTTTCTATCCACTTTGAGGCAGACTGTCCCTCACTTGAAATATGTACAGTGAGGAAATGCAGTACATGGTTTCACCCCAGTACGCTAGTTGCATCCCTACTACAAATGGTCAAGCATGAGACAAGTTCACCTGAAGGTTTAAAGGTGAGAATTTTTAGCCTTAGACCATATTTCCTACATTATTATCCAAGACATCTAGTCTTGGATAATAATGTAGGAAAGATGGTATTTGTGAGAGCAATATCTCATATGGGATATCTAGTACATCCTTGTGGATTGTCACATAATAGCATTTCAGGTACTTTGACTATATACACTACCACTCAAAAGTTTGGAATCACTTGCAAATTTCTTTGTTTTCCAAAGAAAAACATTTTCATGCATTTCACAAACATTTTTATCGGGTTGCACGGTGGACGAGTGGTTAGCGCGCAGACCTCACAGTTAGGAGACTTGGGTTCAATTCTACCCTTGGCCACCTCTGTGTGGAGTTTGCATGTTCTCCCCGTGCATGCGTGGGTTTTCTCCGGGTACTCCGGTTTCCTCCCACATTCCAAAAACTTGCTAGGTTAATTGGCCACTCCAAATTGTCCATAGGTATGGATGTGGGTGGGAATGGTTGTTTGTGCCTTGGGATTGGCTGGCCACCAGTCCAGGGTGTACCACGCCATACTATCGCCCAAAGACAGCTGGGATAGGCTCCAGCACCCCCGCAACCCTTGTGAGGATAAGCGGTAGAAAATGAATGAATGAATGAAACATTTATATCTATTTCACAAACAATGAAAATGAATCAGATGACTTCCAAAGAAGGATCTACATTTTTGCATAAAGGCCTACAATCAACATCCTGGTATGGCTGCTAAGTTCATCATTTTATAAGGCTAATAGATTATTAGAAAACCCATCTAAAAAAACTCTTACCATGCTGTTAACTACTCCCTTCAGAGAGCAGCACAAACTGGGTCTAACAAGGACAGAAAAACGATGCACAACTGTGCCAGAAGACAAATATGTGAGAGTGTGTAGTTTAAGACAAAGATGCCTCACAGGTCGTCACCGGGCAGCTGCACTAAATAGTCGCCGTCAAACACCAGTGTCAGTATCAACAGTGAAGCGGCCACTTCAGGGCTTCAGACTTCATGGCAGGATTGCCAAGAAAAAGCCATATCTCAGACTGGCCAAAAACATTTCCAAGTGATACCAAACTTTTGAGCCGTAGTGTATGTTCCCATTTTCTTTGAAATACAGCTTTTGTTTTCCCACGGAAATACACAAATATCTGACAAGGGACTTACCAAACACTTCGGATGGATTGAGCAGCTCCAGGAGTCTCCCCCCTCTCTTTGTTTCATATGTTGCAAATCCACCATCTGGGTTTCTCATGCTCAATAGCTACAAGATGGAAATAGGCATCATTTCATTTCAGGCATCATTCAGTTGGATGATGCTGTCAACTTTGGTTTAAAAATGATGTAGCGGAATGATCAATAAATCTCAAGTTAGTTACACGTAGAATTTACAATACTGCGTACAGGTGGTGCTCGGTTTATGGCAGTCTGTGGTTAAAACATGCTCCCATAAATTAATTCAAAACGTAACTGACTTGAGAACTCGTTATAGTGTGGTGCCTTTATCACAGTTATGTGATTCCAGGTCCGACTGTGAAGTGAGTAGGTTTCCTTATTTACAAATATTTCCGTCGTTAGAGCACAGAAAACATTATTGGGGCCCTCTAGACATGAAATAATACATATTATACATTATTACATAATAATGCATATTAATACATAACAAGAGAAAACAAGACGTAGAGTACTGTGTGCGGTGGCTGCAGGCTCGTGAATGCAACATTAGTGACACTTAGCGACCAATGTAGAATGCTACATATGCTTATAATGCTACAATGCCTTTGAACGTGTCTCCTGAATGTCTTATATTTATAGTTTAGTTCATTTAGATATTTGTATTCATGAAAATGCTTCATTTAGACCACGTTACTGACCACATTGACGGCATCGTACAATCGCTCCGCAGCCACAGGCTCGCCGATAGAGGGGCAGTGCTCTTTCAGCAGCAGCATTGTCTTGAGGCCCTCGGCCGTGCAGTCAGCCACTATCCAGCCACAGTCGCGGGTACTGAAGGGGAAACCTCCCTGATAGAAAAAACAATAGGTCTGTTGTCCGAAGGGCTTCAATTTTGAAGTCAAAGTGTCTTTGAGGTGATACCACATGTACCTTGTTTGTCTGTCTGTAGAACTTTTGGTAATCTGGAGGATTATCTGGTATCTATTGCAGAAGGAAAGCTTGGTGAAACTTAAAGGAAAAGTGCACTTTTGGGGAAATTTGTCTATCGCCTACAATCCTTAAGTGAAACATGAGCACATGTCTTTCCCTTTTCATTTCTTCTTCATGTTAGCTGCTACAAAAACAGTGTTGCTGTATTTGGCTCATATACATATATTCTGTTATGTAAATAGAACATTGTTTTTCAGGCCTTCATAGTCAAAATGGGTGTGTCCCATTACATGCACTGTTAGCTCCCGCATTGGAGCTAGGTTTTGTTTGATTTTTTTTTAGCTGTTTTTCTGTCTTTAGAATGTGGATGATGGGCAAAATGTAAAAAAAAAAAGCAGTGTGTCTTCACTACTACAAAAGTCACAAACCAATATACGGTTTTGAGAGTTTATGGGATGGTTGACAGCAGTGGCTGGAATGTTTTTCTCACCTGTGTGACGGTGAGAAACTGGCGGGCACGTCCCAGACACTCGGCTAGTTTAGGGTCATCCTGGGCTCCAGCCTGTGATGAGACAATGCTGATCATTCTTGAGCACAAGAGAGTAACGAGATGGATTATGTGTGCTTTACTCCGTATCCAAGAAAAGGGCGCATATTTTTTGGAATTACTCTTTACAGAGTATCTAAGTACACACTGTCAAATCTGTATGTGTCAAACATGTGGCTGACCCAGATTCCAAAATTCTTGTCAATGGTGCTTCACAATTACGCCAGTAAACCTGTTCCCTGTGGGAGTTCCGTTGTCTGACAGGTTAAACACAAGCTCACAGCTGAAGAAAATGCAAATGAAACTGTCACGTACAATAGAAATACTGTTTCCTTCAGGCAAATGCAGTTCAACTGGATGAAGGGCTCAGAGTTGTTCAGATAATTAAAAGTAGACCCATAATATTCCATAATTTTAAAGACTGCGTGTAATGTTTTGGGACTTTAACATGGATGTCCGTCTTTTTACAAACACAGTATTCGAATTAGCGAGTTACCTCGAGGAAGGCCTGTACAGCAAAACAAGTATCCCAGAGCTGAGACCCATTGGTTCCCTGTACAGAGCACAATAAGGAAAGTGTGAAAAAAATCATTACAACAAAATAAAGTAGTCTGAATTCGCATATACTAAATCATTCCAATATGGAACAAGCTGACAAGACTAATGTGATGAAAGGAATACTTCTGTGTTTCATTGGCTTCTCCACAAATAGGCAATTTGTCACAGAAAACACATCTCAACTTGGAGATCATTTATATTTTATGTGATAACACAGGTACAAATGTACAGCATACTTGTACCATTGTTAGATAGCCCATAATTTGTATATGTATACATGTCTTTATGCTGCACTGATGTCCTTGAACACACCAAAGTTGTGTGCTGTGCTTGCTTACCTGCATTTTCATGCCATCTAGTCCCAACCTGGAATGCAGAATGTACTATATTGAGATGCATGATGGACTTTGTCTATGTTTTATGATAAAGCTGTTAAATTGTGCTTTGAAAAACTGATGATTTCCTGTGTGGAGCAGACTGACCAGAGATAGTCAGGGATCCTGGACACATGCTCCTGGAAGGCTGGAGAAGAGGGACCTTCCTCGTACCAGCGAACCAGCATGTTGATTGTCTTGGAAATCTGTGGCATGGAGATGATACATTGCTACGATATCAGTTTACTGAAGCAATTTTTCTCCCTCTTTTGAGGGTTAATTATATGTTGTTTTTGGAATGTGGCAGGAAACCGCAGTACCCGCAGAAAACCCATGCACGGGGAGAACATGCAAACTCTACACAAAGATGCCCGAGCAGGGAATCGAACCCGGGTCTCCTACCTATGTGGCCTGCGTGCTAACCACTCATTTACCATGCAGCCAAGAATGAAAATACAAATAAGGTATACAGAAGACACATTCTAAGACATATGTAGTACTCTATACTATTCACGAGGTGACACTAATGTTTCCTTGATGAGACAATATGCACCCCACACTGCCCATAAAAAAACAAGGAACTCTCCCAATACTGACATCAGTGTCTCTGTACTGTATGTCTTATTCAAGTTGAATATATCTTATTTTCTGTTATAACGTCCACTATATTTGGTAATACGAGTGTAAAGGTGACTATAGGGGTGTTATTCCATGTCCAGAGGACTCTAATAATGTTTAAAAAATGTATTTAGATGGTCGCAAACAGGTTTTCGATGCTCTAACTACTAAAATATTGCATATTGCATATATATAACACTTGGTGCAGTAACCCGCGATAATAACAAAATTAAGGAGCACTGTGCTGATATTGACTGACTGGTATTTTGTCTACTGTGCTTTTAAAGTTTCATAAGATTTACCGGTCCAATGCTTATGCATTTTGTGAAGCGGTCATCTGCTTGAATGTGCTCGTAAAGTTCTTTGACAGCCATTCCTCTCAGTGTGGTGCTGTGGTGAGCCTCATACATATTTAGCATCACTGCAAGCAAAGAGAAACAACTGTGAGACGCAGTCACAGGTCAGCTGTGAGGGTGTTTTGCTGTGGAAAAACACTTCAATGCAATTGCATTGCATTGCTCAGTGTGACTACGTTTAATAGAGAGGAGAGGAATACACATTCTTCACACTTACTGTAAGCGACAGTCAGCAGTGTACTATGAGGCGTGTATGTGTCACATGGTGCCACATTGTTCCTCTGAGCTGGCCAGTCAATGCTAGCATAGTCCTGGATGTAGAGCTCCTAATTAGAAAAATGTCAATAATGAAAATGCATTTAGACAGTATGTATTGTGTGAGTAGTAGACATTTTTGCACTTAAATTTGGTTCAAAGTGGTTGTATCTTTATGATCTTTTTGTCACCATATAAACAACACAGAGAAATCTTGAAGTCTTGGCCTACCGACGCCCCCTGGCGGAATAAACAAACATGGCACCTGTCTGAGGCTGAGAACCAGGTCATCCTCATCAGCTGCTAGTCGCACAGCATAGCAGTAGCTCATGGAGAGGTAAACCTGGCGACAGTGACACCACAGAGTAGAGGGGTGGGCTGGCATCCACGTCGGGAGCAACCTATCAAAATGCCCAAACAGAACTGTTCAAGTGGATGGATAAAATGGATAAAACATTACCATTCCATCAATAACTGATAACTCAATAGGCATTAAGAGCTTCAAAAACTACACTACATAGAATATAAGATCTTTGTTAAGGAGGTTCAAGTGTCATGCGGACCTGAAGAAAATCCTTTTGCACATTTGGATCTTAATGAGGTTTTAAGTAGAGCCACAATATGCAAAAGCAAGAAGAGGAAGTGTGACAAAAAGCACTTTGAAAAAGTTATTTAATGAAAACAACAATTAACTGAAATAGGCTGTTTATCAGCTGATCAAAAGTTGACCATTGCTCAAAAAATTACAAAAAACTCTCCAAACCAGAACAAAAAAAAACTCTCAGTAGGACTCAGTAATGAGTAGCTCCACCGTTCTTGTTAATCACCTCAAAAGTTGGCTTTGGGTGTGCTTGATGCGAGTGTTTCCAGGAGCCTATTGGGAACATTGCTCCTAGTAGTGAAGATGGCTTCACCAAGGGCATCCACTGTCTGGAACTGACGGACATTTTTATAAACGTCCCTTGTCATCCATTCCCAAATGTTCTCTATGGGATTAAAATCAGGGGAACATGCGGGATGGTCTTATTCTTCTTGAAGAAGTCCTTGTCAAGCAAGCATTGTGAACTGCAGCGTTGTCCTGGTGAAAAACCCAGCTGTTACCACACAGACCAGGGCCGTCAGTCGCTGCAACATCTGCACGGAACCGACCACCGTTTGACGACCCGGCACCACCTGAAGCTCCAGTGGTCCACTGAATGAAAAAGCACCCCAGATCATGCCGAATCCCCCCCCAAACGGGCAGTTGTGTGGTGTTGAAGGAGACGAGGTCTTTGAATGCGTTTTTTTTTACCCTTTCCTGGTTATTGTGCTGCAGTCGGCACCACTAAGGACCTTCATTTGGGTCGAGGACCACCCAGGGTGGACAGCCAATCAGATCCTCCAACTCAGCGCAGGTGTTATTTTTTTGGATCGACCACTTCACTTTTTTGTTCCATAATGCTCAGGATCTTTCTAAAAATGCCTCAGAAGAAATGGCACACTGCAAGAGGACTTGCTTAAGCTGCTCGACGATCCGACCACGTCAGGAGAGAGAAACCTTCTTAGCTTTAGCCATCAGGACGGCATGACTGTGTGAATGCCTAACAGAAAATTAAGATTTTTTGCAGATTTTACCTAACCCTACTAACCCTAGCCTGTGGTCTTAAACTTTTGATCAGGTGAAAAACAACCTATTTCAGTTTTTTTTATTGAGTTATTTCCAAATGTTTTTGTCTCACTCCCCCTTCTTGCTTTTGTATATTGTAGCTCTGCTTAAAACCTCATTAAAGTCCAAATGTGCAAAATGTATTCATTCATTCATTCATTTTCTACCGCTTATCCTCATGAGGGTCGCAGGGGTGCTGGAGCCTATCCCAGCTGTCTTCAGGGGAGAGGCGAGGTACACCCTGGACTGGTGGCCAGCCAATCACAGGGCACATATAGACAAACAACCATTCCCACCCACATTCATACCTATGGACAAGTTGGAGTGGCCAATTAACCTAGTATGTTTTTGGAATGTGGGAGGAAACCGGAGTAACCGGAGAAAACCCAAGTATGGTGCAAAATGTATATTCTAGCAATTTTTCAACTTTTCTTAAGATTTGGATCAGAGCTGATTGTTTTTGTTTTTTTTTAGGGGGAGGGGGCTTTTTGAATAAAATGTGTTCTAGAGCAGTGTTGGCATGAATGATGAACGTATGTACCATAAGACACTTACCACATCTCTGGTAGCAGTGTGTTCATTCCATCCCAGCTGTAAGTGTTAAGAATGGCCAGCCAGAATTTCCCCCATGAAGGGATCCCCACTACACCACCTGTGCAAAATAATAAACTGCCATAGTTTTTTATACTACAAGCACAGTTTATAAACTTAAGTACTGCCTCAATATAAGAGTACAATAATCCCTAGTTTATTGCGGTTAATTGGTTGTGGATTTCGGGTCTGGAATCAAATATTTTCAGCATATTCCAATTTTTAACATTATTAGTGTCATGGCCTGTATAGGCTCCGGCGTGACTGTTTGCTTATGCTACCTTCTTGAGCTTTAGTTTCTGTTTGGACACTCTTATTTTGTATGTAACTTCCTGCTTTGCCTTGGCTTCCTTTGTTGCCCTCATCACCCACACCTGTCACTAATTTCTCCTGTTTGTATTTAGTTCAGGTGTGTGCTTCTCCCTGCGTGGGATCATTATTATTTGTCAGTCTGCCTACCTGAGTTGCTTTATCCTGCTGCTGCAATTATTGCAAAGAATAAATATTTTGACTTGCATTTGGTCCTGTTCTCTGCATCCTGGGGTCGAACTGCAAAGCCCACAAACCTGATTGTGACAATTAGAGCCCTCTAGACATGATCTAACACCCCTATACCTGCCGTTACATTCAGATCAACCAATATAGTCGACATAATAAGAGAAAATGTGACACTTATGACATAAATATGACTCATGCTCAATAAGCGTTATAGAAAATTGATGGATGGATGCAACCCCTTTTTATGTTGTTTATGTTGTTATAGTTGTTTGTAATTTTAGCAAAACACAAATACTTCTGTCAAAGTGAAAGTTATGCCTGAAATCTATTTATCCACAAAAATCTGATTTTGCCCCTTTTTTAGTGGGGAACTGATATTTTCCTGAAGCATACCGATGTTATACTGCTGATTATTAAAGAACGGAAAAAAGATACAAACCTTTTTTCAGATTTTTTTCTTTTAGTAGGTTCCATTTTATTCAATGATTAGACATAATATTCTGTGTGCCTTGAAAGTGCCTCTAAAATGGCCGGTACTGAAGGGGGTGTCTTTTGAAAAATGCCTGGGATTGAATGAGTTAATTAAGGCAAAAATACAGAACATTTGCTTGAATATGTATATGTTTTGACTAGCAATAGGCCATATTCAACCAGTAAACAATGTGATTTATTAATTAATATATTTCTGAAACACTGATATAGTGAAGCCGTAAATTTTGAAAGTGGCAATGGATGACTGAAGTTACATAAATGTAAAGATTAAGACAAATTTCTTTCAAACCTTTGCTGTGGAGGTTGCTCCTTGCTCTGGCCATATCTGGATTATCTGGATCAACACCCAGAATCCTTAGTGAGGTGTAACTCAGAGCTGTGCCAAATACTGTAGACTTATCTTCAATATGTCTGCCAACAAAATAACGCACAAAATTTCAGTTCAAAGACTTAAAATATATTAGTAAGTGTAAATATGCAAAACAAATAATAAATACAAATTATAAATAATAGTAGCGTTGTGTTCTTACAGGCCCCAGCCTCCATCTGGGAGCTGAACAGACAGCAAGTATCGAATCATCTCCTTTTTCCAGGCCTCATGCAGATGGATCTTAGCTACATGACAAGTGATCAGTAGACCTGGGGAGCACAAGTGTAACCACATGATATGACAAAAGTACTCTGTCAGGACTAAAGTATTGGGACACCAATAACTAGTTCTCCGTCTTACAACATGTCATACCTGGTAGCAGGAAGAGAGGTCCACCGTAGTCCCCTGCCCAGTGGCCGTCCTCAGCCTGGAGGTGACCGTAGAAGAGCATCCCCTTCATGGCTGCATATAAGGCTGTGTTGGCATGTGGGGAGTCACACACAAACTTTGTCTGTGGGAAGAAATATTACAACTAAACCGGCAAACTGAAATTTAGATCACAGCATTCACAATGTAACTGACATATCCAACTCTCCCAAGGGAATTTGTGAATTTGAATGAATAGTGTGAAACAATTTAGCCCCTCCCTTACCGTGTCCAACCCTAAAGAATGAGCCTCTAGCATTGTCTGCTCTCTTTCCGGAGTCTCTCCATCGTCTACATAATGCCAGGTCTGCCTGCCGTCAATATTAGTCAGTCGCCAGCACCTCATATCTGTGGCTGGTTCCGTCTTGTGCGGCCCCCCTCGCCTACGCAGGTGCCTAGATGTGACAGCAAGAATACTATGATCATAATCATCCATCCAGCCATCTTCGACCGCTTATCGGAGGGCAGCAGCCTAAGAAGGGAGGCCCAGACTTCCCTCTCTTCGGCCACTTTGTTCAGCTCCTTCCGGCGGATCCCAAGCTGTTTCCAGGCCAGTTGGGAGACATAGTCTCTCCAACGTGTCCTGGGTCTTCCCCAAGGTCTGCTACCGGTTGGCATCTAACCAGCCTCATCTGGTTCCTCTCAATGCGGAGGATCTCGTCTCCGACCCGGAGATGGCACCATGGACTGGGACTTAGAGGTGCTAATTCTCATCCCGGCCGCTTCACACTTGGCTGGAAACCGATCCAGTGACAGCTGAAGGTCATGGCTCGATAAAGCCAGCAGGACCACATCATCTGCAAAAAGCAGAGACCCAAACCGGCAGCCACCAAATCAAAATCCCTCAACGCCCTGACTGCGTCTGTCCATAAAAGTGATGAACAGAATAGGTGACAAAGGGCAGCCCTGGCGGAGTCCAACCCTCACTGGAAACGGTTATTGCCGGCAATGCGAACGAGACTCTGAAACTGGTCATACAGGGAACGAACAGCATGAATTAGCTGGTCCGATACCCATACTCCCGGAGTACTCCCCACAGCATTCCCAGAGGAACACGGTCGAATGCCTTCTCCAAGTCCACAAAACACATGTAGACTGGTTGGGAAAACTCCTGTGCACCGTCAAGGAGTACTGGACCGATCCTGGTCCACAGTTCCACGACCAGGACGAAAACCACAGTGCTCCTCCTGAATCCAAGATTCGACTATCGGACGGATCCTCTTCTCCAGAACCCCTGAATAGACCTTACCAGGGAGGCTGAGGAGCGCGATTCCACAATAGTTGGAAGACACCCTCCGGTCTCCCTTCTTAAAAAGGGGGATCACCACCCCGGTCTGCCAATCCAAAGGTACAGCCCCCGATGTCCATGCGTTTCTGCAGAGCCGTGTCAACCAACACACACCCACAGCATCCAGGGCCTTAAGGAACTCCGGGCGGATCTCATCCACCCCCGGGGCCCTGCCACCGAAAAGCTTTTTGACAACCTTGGCAACATGTTGATGGGATTGAGGAGGTGTCCCTTCCACCGGTCCACAACATCTTGAGTTGAGGTCAGCAGCACACCATCGCCACGATACACGGTGTTGACTGTGCACTGCTTTCCTCTCCTGAGACGCCGGATGGTGGTCCAGAATCTCTACGAAGCTGTCCAGAAGTCATTCTCCATGGCTTCTCCAAACTCCTCCCATGTCCGAGTTTTTGCCTCAGCGACTGCCAAAGCCGTGGGCCGCTTGGCCTGCTGGTACCTGTCAGCTGCCTCCGATGTCCCATGAGCCAAAAAGGCCCATAGGACTCCTTCTTCAGCTTGACAGCATCCCTCACCAAAGGTGTCCACCATTGGGTTCTGGAATTACCGCCACGACAGGCACCGACCATCTTACGGCCACAGCTCCAATCAGCCACCTCGACGATGGAGGCACAGAACATGGCCCATTTGGACTCCATGTTCCCCGCCTCCCTCGGAACATGGTCAAAGCTCTCCCGGAGGTGGGAGTTGAAACTCCTTCTGACAGGGGACTGTGCCAGTGTTCCCAACAGACCCTCACAATACGTTTGGGCCTGCCGGGTCTGACCGGCATCCTCCCCCAATTCACCACCAGGTGGTGATCGGTTGACAGCTCTCCCCTCTCTTCACCCAAGTGTCCATTACTTATGGCCGCAATCTGATGACATGACCACAAAGTCAATCATCAAACTGCGGCCCAGGGTGTCCTGGTGCCAAGTGCACACATGGACACCATTGTGCTTGAACATGGTGTTTGTTATTGACAAACCGTGATGGGCAAAACATAACACCGCTGGAGTTCAGATCAGGGGGGCAGTTCTTCCCAATCACACCTCTCCAGGTCTCACTGTTGCCACCAACATGAGCGTTGCAGTACCCCAGTAGAACAAGGGAATCCCCAGAGGGAGCACTCTCCAGTACTTCCTCAAGGGACTCCAAAAAGGGTGGGTATTGTGAACTGTTGTTTGGGAGTTCAGCGCAAACAAAAGTCAGGACCCGTCCCCCCACCTGAAGGTGGAAACTACCCTCTTGTTCACCGGCTAAACTCAAACGTATAGGCCACAAGCCGGGGCGCAACAACAATTGCCACCCCTGCCCATCGCCTCTCACTGCTGGCAAGGCCAGAGTGGAACAAAGTCCATCCCCTCTCGAGTGTTTGGTTCCAGAGCCGTTGCTATGCGTCGAGGTGATTCCGACTATATCTTGCCGGAACTTCTCAACCTCGCACACCAGTCTCCCCCTCTGGCCGCCACCCAACTCACTCTACACCCGACCCTTTTGGCCCCTCCCATGAGTGGTGAACTCATTGGAGGGGGGAGGTTACATGGACCCTCTTCGGGCTATGCACCAGATGCTCGCTGTCGTGCCCCTCTTCCAGGCCTGGCTCCAGAAGGGGGCCCCGGTGACCCGCGTCCGGGCAAGGGAAAACCTGGTCCAAAGTTTGATCTCATCATAAGGGTAATTTTGAGCTACTCTTTGTCTGATCCCTCACCTAGGACCTGTTTGTCATGGGTCACCCCAACAGGGGCATAAAAGCCCCCCGACAGCTAAGCTCCTAGGAACACTCTAACTCCTCCACCACGATAAGGTGGTAGCTCACAGAGGAGTCAACTACAGTATGATGATACTGTTAAAAAAAGGGGGAAAATCTAATTCTGCCATTATGATTATTATGTCTGTACTTTGCAATGTTGCAGAACAAGATCATAATGAGATGTTCGGAACATTCTGCCACTGAAATACAAGAGCACAAATGTTGTAAACAACATGGCCACCAGGAGAGGGCAGTCATGGACTGGGCAGATATACGGTACTGACAAATATATCATCATATTTATTCCATTAGGCTGGAGCCAGACACTAATTGGCAAAGAAATAATTGGCCAACATTCTTAAAGTATACTGTAGTTGCATTTTTATAAATAAAAAATACAATTCATTAATATTGAGGCTATTTGGTTATATTACAGTATATACAAATTTACTGTGCTGTAAACTACAAAAAATAAAGGGAGCAATACTGACCCCAAACAAACGCACACCCTGTACACAAATACAAACAAATACAAATACACACACTCTATTTTAGTCAATATATCGGTGTCAATAATATTAGAAACAGACGCTTATAAACATAAAGTAACTTTGTAACAGTAACATCTTTCACAATATTTTCAACATTAACTAACGCAGTTCAGTTGTGTTAACGTTAACCTTTCAAGCAATCATTTGGCTTAATTAGTCTTATTTAGAAAAACATGGCAACTTACATCCCTTCAGTCATATCGGGCAAAAAGTGTAGAGTGGTCTGTTAGCGTGAATACGTTCTCCAAATGTTCCGCCTCTTCCATGCTTGCTCTGGGAACTGTAGTGCCTTAAAGAGGCCTGAATGAACTGCTTAAAACGTTTGGTACACACCATTTCCCAGCAAGCATTGCGGTATATTTCGAAAGACACTTCATGTGGAGCGACATGACGAGAGGGGGTGCTAACCAATCACAAACCACGTAAACAAGAATCTGGGCGGATCTTTTGTAAACTCCTCCAATCGAAGAGCTATTATGATAATTTCATGCGATCGCATTCTGTTTGTGTATTAAAAAATGAGCAATGGAAAAAATACTATAAGCTTGTTTTTAAATGCGGAGAGAAGATAATTGAAGTTTATTGAGCAAGCTGAAAAGGAGTAGGCTGGAGCAAAATGTCATCGTCATTCAAGCAACTTGAAATGAACTTGATTAGCAAGAATTAACTTGAAATGAGTGGATGAAATGAATACATCTGAAGGCTAGAATTGAAAATCATCATACTTAAAAAAAAAGAATATATTTCTATATATCTGAAAAAAAGTGAGACAAGCTTGAAAAGCTATCGCCGTCCTCTTCACTCACTCGCATTTCCGGTTCCGATCGGCAATGTGATGCAGCATTTGCTGTTACTGGGAAATCTAAAATGTTATTTAAATATTACGCTGTTATGCCTCAAACTGGTCCAGTCTGGCGCTGCTGACGACCTCAATAAGCCCAAAATTTCTTGTTATTGTTTCTTGTGACTTTTTTTGTTACACGTGGTTTGATTGTGACATCAAGTAGTTTAAATAAATTAATTGACCGAATTCACGGTGCCATTGAATGCCACACGAGTCCTCAGCTGTATTCCGCCATTGCAGTCGGTTTCATTGACCCGACCATTCTAAAACTGCTTAACAACCATACTTGAAAACAAAAAAGCTATGTAAATGTTCGCGTGTTTGGATGCACATCCACACGTTTGATAAATGATCTGGCTTAATTGCTTTGTACGTCATACTACCGGCGTGTCCCTTGATTTTTAGGAACGACCGTTGTAGCGTGACTGACGAGTGGGAGTCAACAGGGGTGTGTTCAATTTAACGACAAAAATGTCTGCAGTTTAATTTATTTATCGTTCGTCTTTTTGAGTGGTGTTCTAAAATGGGTGTAGTGGTGCGGAATCTCCAAAAGGTGGTGCCTCTTCGCCGTGCCAGGTTGCGAAAGGACGTGAACACGCTGAGGCACATTCTTGGCATCCAGAACTTTGACCTGAGCATAATTTGTGTGGACGACCGCAGGATTCAGCAGATAAATCACATCTACAGGAAAAAAAAAACACCGACAGATGTCCTCTCTTTTCCGTTTCACGAGGTATCACAGTAGCCCTAAATAACCTCACGTTTATTAATTGTGGCTTTGCTGTAGCCTCCTCCCCGCCTCCAACCTTTTCATAACTCTCTCCACAAATATTGAATGCATTTATAGGGACTTAGACCTGGAAAGATGCCATGCCCCCTTCACAGAGATGAGCAGAACCTTGGGGATATTTTTCTGGGTGTGGAGTTTGTTATGAGACAGTGTCAGGAGGAATCGTTAGATCTGCATGGGACACTCACGGTAAGTAGCCATAGATATCCGATGCATTTGACCAACATCTTGATTGTGGTAGACATCAATCTAATGATAGTAATCATTTGTTGACAGTAAAATACCATTGGTTATTGTTTTAGGTTATGGTGGCCCATGGTATCTGCCACCTGCTTGGTTACAGGCACGAGTCGGATGAGGAATGGCGTGAGGTATGTATGTGTGGAGACATCATGCTACAGTAAATGAAGAAACCTGTTGGTAGAATGCTGGTGTGTGTACGGTCAAGTCAGTCATCGCTTTAGAAGTGTTAACATTTATATTGTGGTTGTACTTTACCTTAAAACTGGATCTCCCTTTACAGTGGAGGTGAACATAATACTACACGTATTGTTGTTGTTGTGTTAATCATAACATGTCCAATGAGTGTGTAATTAATAATAGAATCCTCAATAACTTTCCTTACTGTATACAGTATCTACTGTATACACTTGAAAGTATTCACGGCCCCACTAATTAGCAGATTTTTGGTCCAATTACCCCCACCCCCAAAATATTTTTTGCCCAGAAAATAAATTTCATTCATCATAAATTGTTAAAAATGTATAAACTATATATATATATTAACTATAAACAAACTATACATTTTACACTTTAAAATGTGCTTTACCATGGATTTAGTTTGTTAGCTTCAGTCACTATGGACTGATGACAGTTGACTGTCTGTTCTGAAGCTGACCATAATAATTACAACAGTCACACTCATCGCAAATGCTGAGCTGAAATTGGAAGGGAAGGAAGGGTAGGAGAATGCTACAAATAGACATTTGTATGGGCGTATCGATTACTCACTTATTTTGGCCAATCACTGGCTGGCAAAAAGCGGGGATCTACTGTATTTATAGTTAAGGATGCATAATTCATACCTGGATGACAATTTTGTGGTTGGGATCACAGTATCTCTCATTTCAAGCATTGAATGGCTGAAAATTGATTCAATGATGTCTGTTTGCATCTTCTGAATGTAAAACATTGATATAACACCGAAATATGACAGTTGATAACCTGCTGAGTAATTTGTTATTGTGCCTGTAGATGCTGCAGAAGGAAAGCTACATTCTTAGTGAGTACAACAGACTCACAGGGCAACATTTGGTACCACTGATGAAGAGATGCCATGAGGATAGGTGACACTGACTGTAATAAGCTATTGATTTTATGCACATGTAAAGACTCTGAAATCAAATTTTACACAGTCAGCATTTGGGTAAAATACTCTGTAAAGCTACTCACTGTTTGGATTTCTTTCTAGCCACAAGTAGAGTATTAAACACTTGAAACAGTCTTGTACTTAAGTTGTAATATTTTATTAAAGTCTACTGTAAGAATATGTCAGTTGGGTGTGGGGGGGCTAGAAAGACCTGCTCACTGCACCTTATTTGCACTGCATTTCAAGGAGGGTTTTGTGGAAGTAAATCAAATTAGAAATCCAAAGTGGAAGTAAATCACTAAATGTTTGTCTTTGTATGAAGCAATGAAGTGACAGCAGTTTGACACAACAGTGTTGAGTAAAAGACAAAAGTCTCATATCAGCAAACTAACTTGAAGAGATTGATGTGAAGGTGAAGAGACTTTAATTGAGTAAGACAACATACTGTAGCTTGCTTCCCTGGTGGTCTAGAATGATGTATCCCCATTAACCACTTGACTGGTCAATATGGAGAAATAAGTCCTAAACTGCAATAAATAGAAAAATCAGACTATAAAATTGTTACAAATTTGACAAATATTGAAAAAGAAAGTAAAGCTTGTCACATACATGTCTAAAAGATTGAGGAGGCACAAGATCAAAACTCAAGACAGGAGGTCTTTGCTGGAACTTGTTAACACATGATGCACAAAAAGCAGCTGGGAAAAAGAAATCCACACAGCAAGGCGAATTTGTGCCAAGACATAGATATTGCACCAAAAGTACCCGCTAAACACAACAACCCTTTAACTCTATAATAGCTTATAATCCAACATAATATTTTTATTTACTTTATAAAGGAAATAAAGTTTGAAAAGCATAATTCATGAAGCTCCGATAGTAGCATCTGCTATTTTACAGCTGCGTTTAAGTCTGTAGGAACACAGCATCAAAGTTCAAAGTGTATCAAGAAACAGAAATGTAACCTGTACAAAACAGTTGTTTGATAAAACTGTAGCAAAAGAACTGAAGCCCCACCAAAACATGAACAAAACATTGTTCAATTGAACAGTTTAACTGCATTTTTGGCAACTTGTGGTCATGACAGTTTTGCACCTTCGGTAGCAATTAGGTGTTACTGTAACCCGTCAAAACACGTTGAAGAAAATAAGTGCCAAAAATGAAAAAACTGGACAGCAATCAGTAGTACTTAAAGTTCTTGAGACGAAACACCAATCAAGTAATGTTCAGGGGTTACCATTGGTGTTCAAAGACCTCAGAGCGGCTGCAGGACATTCCTCCCCACATCCGAGGTACTACTAGTTCCAGCCTTCTCCATTTCTGACAGCTGCTCAAACACATCCCTGAAGACACACACATAAGACGATCAATGCAGGTTATGCTTAGCAGCAAGTGTTGAAAATGGTGTGCAAGCAACAGCAAAAAAAATTCTTCCCAGGACCCAAACTTACAAAAGTACGTACATACCGTAAATACGGTTATAAAACTGTCACCCGTGTATAAGTCGCACCCTCTTAAGTTTAGAGGAAAAAAACAGATTTGTTCATACGAGATGCACCAGTGTATGGGCCCCATGTGTCCACGTCATAAAATGACATATTGTGGCACACACAAGTCTGTGAGGACCATGAGGCAGCTACTTGTCGTATTTGAAGCCGCTATGTTGTGTTGAAAACGTACTTGTTTGATTGTGCCGTTCATGCCATGAACGTCATTGTGATAATTATTATTCTCATTGACTTGTTTGTTCATTTATTACTGCATGAATGAAGACTAGTGGCAGGGCCGTTGACAAGATGAATGAATTGTCTCTGAATAGTTTCTTTAAACAAGCAAAAACCAACCCCCCCCCCGATTATTTTGGTATAATACTTGATTCCTAAAATATTCAATACCTGCTGCCCTACTCAATACAATACAAAAATAATACAATACAGTCTGACTCACGGTGTCATCAAAAATTAAACTCATCACACAGCAACCTAACACCCAAGGTATAAGGAAGGCATATGGGAAATATAGTACGTAGTACATTATATGTACCAATACGAGTTTAATGTAACAATTTTAACAACAAGCAATTTTAACATCAACCCATAATGCATTACTGCCAGAAGAGCAGTTAATTGGAGGACAAGCAACATAGATGCATGCCACTGTCAAGCAGAGGGAGCCACAGGAGTCCAAAGCACAGAGCCCAGAAGGAGGCTTATGTCATGGCAGCGCGCTAATGAATGTGTTCCTCAGCCTTATGGGAGAAATTGAAAATTTTTTCTTACTACAAACTAAATATAAATTGGTACATGATTTCTGGGCGTTAGGTTCCTGTGTGATGAATTTACTGCCCTCAGTAAGATGGCAACATGATTCAGACTGTTACATTGTTACACTGTTTTATATATAATGACCTCCTAGGATTTCCAGAGAGTTGACAAGCTTGTTGCGAGTGCACTGCTAGCTCGTGATTGGCTCCTGCCAAAGAAACAGCTACCGTTTCCTCACCGACTCATGAGCGTTACTGTATTTCAACAATTACTAGTAGTTCTGAAGTAAAGGGGATGTCAAGAGATTAGAATGTAGCCATGGATTAGGCGCACAGTTGTATAAGGGTTCAGAGTTTAAAACTGCTTACACACCAGAGTTTACGGTAGTTTAACAACCACTTTTATCGGCTGGAGCAGTTTTTGAGCACCATTTCTTTTTTGACACATTTTTACAGTAAACAAGTTGTCAACTTACTTGTGCATGTAGAAGAAAATATATCCACTGCGGTCACGTTCTCTTTGGACGGCAGCTTCCTGTGTCCGTGACACGTCCAGGTCATTGTACGTTAGCCATGACTGCTTCTTCATGTCGTACACGTCACTGATGTAATGTCCTAGCAAAACAAAGACACTGTGACATGCTGCCTTCAAGGCTGGGGTGCCGCAAGTGAGGCCCACACCACATTGTAAAAATATAACAAGAAAACTGAAGTTTGGGAAGCGCTCTGTTTCAAAAGGCAAGGGGCGGACTTCCTTGGTTCACAGTTAGGAAGCACTTTGGCCCACCATGGTGTAGTGGTTAGCGTTCCGGACTTTGGCACAAACGCCTTGGGTTCGACTCTCCATTAGTAAGCATCATTGGTATTCGTCAGCAAGGGCATCCGGAATTTAAAGGGCTCCTGTGGCGACTCCGTAATCAGGAAAAAGCCGAAAGAAACGAACAAAGTTAGGAAGCACTTTGTGCGCGAGCCCAGTCACAGCGGAGTGGGCATGCCACTCTCAAAGGAAATGTAGCTGGAAAAGGGGCCGATTGTGCAAAATCTGAAATGTTTTCTGTGCAAGTTGTGTGTGGCTGCTCTATAGGAGAATTAATAAATACGTTTTTTGAAAATCAAGTTGTGAAAAAGTTATGTTCCAAGAATAAAGTATGAAAGTACAATGGCAATAAAGTCATAATTATGAGAAGAATATTTACAAGAACGCAGTTGAAATAGTTAAAAAAAAATGGCTTAACTGCTTATATATGGGCTAAATTCATCTTCAAGTGGGCTCACTGGCAACTTTTTTCCCCCTGCGCAATGGCTTGTGTGTACAATCTTGCAGATAAAGTGTCATTAAGGAAGGAAAAAAAATCTAACAATGGAGGTTTATTAAAAAACTGCCTTAATCAGAAAGGAGGGTGGCTATACTTCTACACGAAGTTAAGTGCTTACCAGAGGAAGAGCTGTTCCCAATGTGACTGACGACACTGATGAGTCGAAAAGAATTGGCCAAATCTCCACACTGTAAATAAGAGGTAACAGGATGCTTGAAAAATAATGACGTTGCAAACTTTACACGTTGTGAACTACTAAAATAAATACTTACAATACATACATATTATAATATACACACTGCCGCTCAAAAGTTTGGGATCACTTGCAAATTTCTTTGTTTTCCAAAGAAAAACAATTCTTCCTGCATTTCACAAACATTTGTATCCATTTCACAAACAATTAAAATTAATCAGATGATTTTCAAAGAACGATCGACATTTTTGCATAGAGGCCTACCATTTTATAAGGCTAATACATTATTAGAAAATCTATCTAAAAATCTAAACTGAAACTTCCTACCATGCTGTTAACTACTCCCTTCTGAGAGCAGCACAAACTGGGTCTAACAAGGACAGAAAAACAATGCACAACTGTGCAAGAAGACAAATATCTGAGAGCATGTAGTTTAAGACAAAGACGCCTCACAGGTCGTCACCTGGAAGCTGCACTAAATAGTAGCTGTCAAACACCAGTGTCAGTATCAACAGTGAAGCGGCCACTTCAGCAATAAAACTACTGAATTCACAACCGAAAACAAACAGGGATGTTTTATGGCAGCGGAAAGTAACATACCTCTGCATTTCTCTTCAGGTTCTCAGCTTCTGCTTCAGTGTACTCCATGTCGAGCACGTCTTCATTGCCAGAATCATCATCTGAGCACAACAGCTCAGGCAATGAATTATTAAACTCTGTTGGGCGACAAGAAAATTATGTCTGATACCTGATTCACAAGACAGATTGGGTTTTTAAGCTGTAAATCACTTGGTACAAGTTAGTTAAGGAAGAAACAGAAGACAAGAAAATCCTTACATGGGAACAGTCTAAGATCTAATCCACTAACAGTGTACACACCCAATGTAATGAATGAGTGTCACCTTGCAAGCTGAGCTCAGTGGCCCTCTTCAGATCATCATCCTCCCTCATCTCCTGGGCTTCCTGTATGCAGTGCAGCAGGAACAACGATTTTTGTCAAGAAAAAAAAAATAAACTCAAGGTATATTTTTTTGGATTAGTGTCTACTCGCTTAACGAGTATTTTCATCATGATCCAATATTTAACTCCCTTGCTTTATATAGGAGTTGCAGATAAGAAAAATGACCAAACTGTGTTTTTCTAAGGTTTTGACACCATGAGTGATTACACTGCATTGTAATGCTGCCACCTACGATGAAGACACGTCATCATTGACACAATCTTAAATTCATACATACATGCTCCTTGAGGCTCTGGGCCAGCGCTTGCTGCAACTCCTGCTCCTCCCTCTCCTGGTCCAAATTGTACTGCTGAACCCAATCAAGTTCCCCCTGTTGCTGCATGCTCTCTGGAGTTTGGTTCTCTTTGTTTTCATCCATGGTCAAGTCCAGAGAGTCCAACACATCTAAATAAGCGAAATGCAAACAAGTGAAAGCAACATTCAACATGACGATCAATAGGAAATGATCTCCATTGTAATAAACAATACAAATATCGCACTATTACAACATGGAAAATGGTCTCTTTTCACACATACCCGTAGGCTGTTTAGTGTCCGTGTCCAGCAGCTCTGTGTGATAGGCGAGGTCATGTGCATCTGTGTCCCCAAAACCTGTGTCTGGGCTGCTTGTTGGCTCCTCCTCCAGAGGAGCAGAGATACCTGCCTCCTGGCGACTAATCTCCAGCACAGCCTCTAACATTTCATCATCATTTATACCACTGAAGGGTGGTGGATCCATTGACGTTCCCCGCTGAGAACAGAAAAGGAAAAACACAAAAGTAACTCCAGAATATATACTGGTTTGCCAGGAAATAGTCACCTCTTCTAGTCGTTCATCATCTTCTGGCAGGCAGCTGCTGAGTCGTCGTTTGCGGCTATTGCTCACTTTTCTGGTAAGCTCTTCCTCGCTGTCCGAATCCCCTAGGACAGATGTGTTGTTGGAACTGACCAACTTTCCTCCAACCCGCCTGCACACATTCAAAATTCTCTAATTACATCTTACATCCAATAGATCTACCGGAATCATTGTTGGATGTAAATACTGAATGAACCATTTCAATGTCTTACCGGAGAGGTGCTGAGGAAGAGTTGACTGACTGTGATGTTTTATGGGGTCTGGACCTGTGAGAACAGATAAAACAAAAAAGATTTGTATATTTATTCATTTCATCAGTTGAACTCAAAATATTAGTTATTTTCTGTATAGATGTCCTACGTTTGTGAACTCCAACCCAGACTGATGGGGGGTCGTGTACTTTCAGTGCAGTGAGACAGCAGGGTCAGGTAGCGGGGTATCACCACCTGTTGGCCCAGCTTGCTGTTCAGAGACAGCTGGGCATTAAAACTGTATCTCTTCAGGTGCAGGATGAGCACTCTGCATGAGAAGAACATCTATTAGCAAAAACTGCTGGGATTCTTTGTACTTAGGTTGTGCGTTTCAAGTGTTGTTATTTCATGTTATTTCATACATCAAGGATAAAGACTGCATCCTTGGGCATGTTTAAGCATTTGCTCCCATGAAAGAAACAGTAATAAGCAGTGCAGTGCAGCCCCCTCTCTATAAGCCACAAAGTAAAAGGTAAAGAGTTCTTTTTTTATTATTACCATTTCATTTAATCCTTATCTTTAATAGTTTTATTGCTGCATTGTGTATGCCATTCATATGTTCTGTGTATGGTATGAGTGACTTAATTTAGCTATAATTTAGGTATAAAATCAGACTTATGTATATGCACACATATTGGAGCAGCACTTTTACTGTATGTAACCAGAGGACCTCTATTTTCATACATAATTTTTTTTTTATGATTACCTACATCAATTGGGACCCAGAAGGTGCAATATCATGCAAGAAAAGCACAGCATTTGCTCCACTACAAACATTCTTGTTTTTATGAATATCTTCATTTGCATGAATCACTCAGTGTGTATGTGTAGTTTACCTGGGGAGTTTGCTAAATTTGTGTGTAACCGTGGCTGCTTTTCCATTGCATTTTTCACACAAGTATTCAATTTCCTCTAACTGTAAAAACACAAAGACAATTATTAGTAAATGTGCAAGCATTTACTGTGTGCTTCAATGAGAAATTATGAGAATCTTAAACAAAAACCTGACAAATGACTCACCCTAAAAAACAGATCCAGAGAATCCTGGATAGAGCGAAGTGGGAGGGTCTTCTTTCTCCGAGGTAGGTCGATGGACAAGTCATTGAACTGCTCTCGCTTGGTCACCACTTCGCCACAACTGCAAAATCAAGCCGTTAATACACGCTAAATCTTCACCACCAGGTGATCAGCCAAGTGGCAGGCCTTATTTACCCTTTGCAGGTGATTGTGTGCTGCACCTCAAATGACATGTTAACTGCCACAGGGCAGGTGTATATGCGAGACGTGTCCGCTTCTTCACTGGGGTCTGCCTTGGTTGCCGGTGGGTGTGCTGTTGCCTCATGGCCACCGTCACACATCCCAGATGAGGAGGACTGAGCATCACTTGTCCAGCTTTTATTAATTTTCTCTACATCATCTTTCAGCTGGTCCAGACACTGGCTGAGGAATTCGTGTGCATCCTGGTAATTACATGCAACTTCTTTATAGCACAACGTACACCATATATTATACTTCACATTTTAGATGTAAGTGGTGAAAAACCTGAGCCAGTACTAATATCAAAATATACAGTGTGTGTTTTACATTTAACTGTTTTTTTTTCCTGTTGATTCAGTCTCTCCAGATTTTCTTAATAACTGTACTGTTTCCTGACCACCCACAATCAGAGGTTTTGCTCAGGCAAATCTTACATTTTGTGTATTTCCAGAGAAGCGCTCCGCAGTAGAGGAGATGGCACTTTTCACTTTCCTCAATAGGTCCTTTTGTGTTTCTGGGCAGCCCACATCCTTCTTAGCCAAAAGATGAGCAAAACGCCTGAAAGTCAAACACATTAAAGACAAACACATTAAACAGAACAGTTCTGTTATGATTTCATTTGCCGCAATACCTGAGTAAAGCATTGACGGGCACTTTCTTCCAAGGGATGCTCTGCCTCAGCATGTCATTGGAGAAGGAAGGCAGGCTGAAGAGCGACTGCAGAATGGCATTCATATAGCAAGTGTTGCCCAAATTTGAAAATCTGTCGGAAACAAAAGCAAATATGTGCTGCTGCGCCAACAAAATGTGTTTATTCACAGATTTCCGAGCTGGCTGCATTACTTTCTAACTCAGTAATTGTTTTGCAGCCCCAGCATGTGAAGATCTGTTCCATTGGAAATGATAAGACAGAAAACATCTGGTAGTAATTACTTGTCAAGTAATTGGGTGGAGAAAATATTTCTTTTATTTATGGTTTCTGAAATACTGGTGTGGTTTCGATACAGTCAATGTATGCAATTTCGCACACCAAATGTAAATCCAGAAATCACAGCAGCAAAGACTAAAAATAATTAAAATATTGCCAAATTTTGAAGATGAGGAAGCAATTACCCTTGCAGGGGAGGCTGCTGCTGGGCCGCAGTTGACGGTCTCTGCTTGTTCCAGCCACCATAATCTAGAGAGGGGCGTACTTTCTTGAAAGGAGTGGAGTGATTGGGTAGTAGAAGACTACGCTTGGCTGTGGGAGTCTGTGATGTACTTGAAGGCCTGATTTTTTCAACAAGGTCACACACGTGTTACTACAGTCAAGGCTTGAAAGAGTCATGCATTAGACTGTTGTGAAAAGGGTCTTTAAATATGCCCCAAAACAAGTAAACTATTGTCTTATTGTCATATACTGTATTTGTGCATCACAACTGCACTTGGACAACTAAAACAGCTCACCTTTCTATAAAAGAGTGGCTGTGGCTATAATCTTTCGTCACGGATCGACTACCATAGAATGCAGTTGGTTGGAGGGGAGTTGATCCCAGCGGGCCTGAGTAGCAAAAAAGAAACAAATTACAAAAAAAAAATCACAAAAGATATTTTCTTATTTTATTTGTACGTTTCTTACCTAAACTCCGGTTGTCCTCCGGCAGCTTCAGCTTGTCTTTGCAGCTTAGTAAAAACTTCCTAGATGGGTCAGAAGTGGCCTTGTTGTTGCTATAAAAAGGTGTATGTTATGTTAAAGGTAGAACATTGCACACATGTACAGTGCATCCGGAAAGTATTCACAGTGCTTCACTTTTTCTACATTTTGTCATGTTACAGCCTCATTCCAAACTGTATTAAATTAATCTCTTACCTCAAAATTCAACACAAAATACTCCATTATGACAATGTGAAAAAAAAAAATTTTTTGACATGTTTTGAATTTATTAAAAATAGAAAACAAAAAAATCACATTTACATAAGTATTCACAGCCTTTGCTTAATACTTTGTTGATCCACCTTTGGCAGCAATTACAGCCTCAAGTCTTTTTGAATATGATCCCACAAGTTTAGCACACCTATCTTGAGGCAGTTTTGCCCATTCTTCTTTGCAATAAGTCTCAAGCTCCATCAGGTTGGATGGGAGACGTCTGTGCACAGCAATTTTCAGATCCCTCCAGAGATGTTCGATCGGATTCAAGTCTGGACTCTGGCTGGGCCACTCCAGGACATTCACGGAGTGGTTCTGAAGCCAATCTTTTGAGATCTTGGCTGTGTGCTTCGGGTCGTTGACCTCAGGCTGGGGCGAAGGTTCATTTTTCAGCAGGACAAGAGCGCTCTGGAGCAGGTTTTCATCCAGGATATCTCTATATATTGCTGCATTCATTTTTCCTTCTATCCTGACTAGTCTGCCAGTTCCTGCTGCTGAAAAACATCCCCACAGCATGATGCTGCCACCACCATGCTTCACTGTAGGGATGGTATTGGCCTGGTGATGAGCAGTGCCTGGTTTCCTCCAAACATGGCGCCTGGCATTCACACCAAAGAGTTCAATGTTTGTCTCTTCAGACCAGAGAATTTTGTTTCTCATGGTCTGAGAGTAATTCAGGTGCTTTTTGGCAAATTCCAGACGGGCTGCCATGTTCCTTAAGGAGTGGCTTTCGTCTGGCCACTCTACCATACAGGCCTGATTGGTGGATTGCTGCAGAGATGGTTGTCGTTCTGGAAGGCTCTCCTCTCTCCACAGAGGAACGCTGGAGCTCTGACAGAGTGACCATCGGGGCCTTGGTCACCTCCCTGACTAAGGCCCTTCTTCCCCGATCGCTCAGTTTAGAAGGCTGGCCAGCTCTAGGAAGAGTCCTGGTGGTTCCAAACGTCTTCCATTTACGAATAATGGAGGCCACTGTGCTCATTGGGACCTTCAAAGCAGCAGAAATTTTTCTGTATCCTTCCCCAGATTTGTGCCTCAAGACAACCCTGTCTCGCAGGTCTACAGACAGTTCTTTTGACTTCATGCTTGGTGTTTGTGCTCTGACATGCACAGTCAACTGTGGGACCTTATATAGACAGGTGTGTGCCTTTCCAAATCATGTCCAATCAACTGAATTTACTGTAGGTGGACTCCAATTAAGCTGTAGAAAGATCTCAAGGATGATCAGTGTAAAAAAGATGCACCAGAGCTCAATTTTGAGCTTCATGGCAAAGGCTGTGAATACTTATGTAAATGTGATTTCTTAGTTTTCTATTTTTAATAAATTCAAAAAAAGTCAAAAAAAACATTGTCATAATGGAGTATTTTGTGTAGAATTTTGAGGTAAGAGATTAAATTAATACAATTTGGAATGAGGCTGTAACATGACAAAATGTGGAAAAAGTGAAGCGCTGTGAATACTTTCCGGATGCACTGTACATTTTTGACAGTGGTTTCAGTTTCAGACTGGCGTGAGCTGCACATTCTTGGGAAAAAAAATATATTCATGAATATTAACAAGATATAAAGAGGTGCGTTCTCAAAGTGAACAGAAGTTCAGTCCAAGTTGATTCTACTTTTACCTTGAGGAGTCATTTTCCTTGGGGTAATCCTCAGTCAAGTCACTTTCAGAGTTGAGGAGTCGTTTTCTCTTTTCGCTTCTGACAAACAGTGCCAAAACAAATTCGTAAAATAAGTAACACACCAGTGCAAAATTTGACCAGAAGCCATGTACTCCCTACTCCTGCACACTTAAAAAACATAAACCTCATTATGTTAATTAACTTGAAATATTAAAGATAATTCATTGGTTCATTCATGTTATAGTAATTCTGGGTCAAAAATGTGTACTTTGCATGGTGATATTAGGATAAGGTTTGACATGAGCACTGATAAATTCTGATTATTCTAAGGATCGACCGATACATCGGCCGGCTGATGCAGCAGCCCGATATTTGAGTTCTTTACTAGAATTGGTATCGGTCAATACGCGTGTGGGTTCGCCGATGTATTTTTCTGCCGCATGATTGACACGACAGGCATCCGCCAGGCAGTTTTGTGTTGCCGGAGGACCCTGCAACACACGCAGTCGCGGTACCCCTCCCACAATGCAAGAGTGGTGAATCACAACAGGGTACTTTTTCATCTTTTAATTAGCCTCTACAGTTAAGTAACTATGTTCTACTTAGTTGAAATATTGCCATTAGTTGAAATAGGATGATATAGGAACATGAACGCCAAGTGCATGCAAATATAGTTTAGTTTGTGGGTCTGAAAACCAGGAATGTTGCTGAATGCTTCATCTTTAAAAGTGCCTACCGTTGTAATTAGGGAGCTGTTGATGTAGTTGGAGGCTAATATGTACAGCTGTTACCACTTTAATGTCAACCTTGGCAATTCAGTTCCATGGTGTTTGTAGAAGTTGTAGAAGCCGTGTCTGCTATCAGAGGTCTTTAGCGTGCACAACACAAACTTTAATGATGAGGGAAATGTTTTATATATCGTACTAAATTGTGTCAGTGTGATGTGTGTGGAGACGGGGGGGGGGGGGGGGGGGGGGTGTCTCACTGCGGAGGAGCAGTCATCACATCAATGCGAGATTTGCACATGGTTGAATATTCATTCCTTTTAAAGTTGATAATGCCGTTTAAATGTGTGTTTAAGAAAGCTGAATCCTACTGTGTTCAGTGTTTACATTTCAAGAAATATTTGTTTATACTTGAGACCTGTAGTATTTGTTATCATTGTCATTTTTTCATGTAAATTGAGGGAGCAAAAGCAGTATTGGCCACAGCAAAATCGGCCATCTGCTAAGGGTGATGGAAAAAAATCGGTATCGGCCCAAAAAAAAACATATCGGTCCATCCCTATTTTATTCCACTCTGATGTTGGCATCCTTCCTTTTTGAATCAATTTCATTTTAAATGACTTAGTTTAAGCTTCACTTTTTTTGTCCACTCAGGATGGCTATGGTTTAAGTCTGCATATTCATTTCATACCAAATTGACGGGGAAAGTTTAACAATCATGATAAAGCAGTATCTATCCAAAGGTTTGTTTAACATTGTTGTCCATTTGAAGGAGAACATTTTGTCTTATTGTTGTATGAGCAACAAGGGGTTGCTTTCGTAAATATCACCTACTTTGGGCTGCATCCGCATGTGTGGGTGTGTTTGTTGTGATTTACAAGTGTCCCTGAATCCAGCGGCAACTTGTGTCACAGGAGTAACGTGATGCAGCTTGGGCAGCCCTGACAGCAGTTTGCTAGTTTAGATCCTGTAGTATGAGTATGAATTGAAATGAGTATGAATTGTCCATTATCTGACTGCAATAATTCCATGGTGTCCCAACTCTAAAGAAACCACTATCCACTTCTTAATCTAAAATACAATAATGCATACAACCAGCAAGAAAGCCTCAGTTTCAAATTTCCACTCACAGTGACAGGTTTTCAGTCATCATTCAAACTGACTTATTTATTGATAAGATGTACATAGAGCAATGAACAACTTGCTGCTCTGTCTCCTTCCTGCTGCATTCTTGTCACACTGAGGAGTTCAGGCGCACTCATAATTTTGAGTGTTAGCCGCTAATTGTTTTTCATTTTTATTCATGTACCCCTATGGCAATTGACATACCCCACTTTGGTAACCACTGCTCTAGAAAACATGAAGTAAATGGGTCAGTTCTCATACATGCTGTTGCTGATTATTGTTCTGTTTGTATAATATAACTTGATCAAGCTTTTTCCAACATTTAACACGACAAAATATTCAATAAAACTATGTATGGTTCACGATGATATTGAAATCGGACGATATGAAAAAGTGGTAATTTTATATTTATTTATATATATATAGATATATCTATATATATATAGATATATCTATATAGATATATCTATATATATGTATATATATAGATATATCTATATATATGTATATATATAGATATATCTATATATATGTATATATATATATAGATATATCTATATATATGTATATATATATATAGATATATATATAGATATATATATATATATAGATATATATATAGATATATATGTATATATATAGATATATATATAGATATATATGTATATATATATATATATATATGTAGATATAGATATATATATATATATATATATATATATATATATATATATATATATATATATATGTATGTATGTATGTATGTAAACATATGTTACTGGCAAGTAGCGATCACGTTACAGTCATTCTATGACGTGTGCTTGTAAGCTACCCCACCACCCTCTGCCTCACTCCCAAAGCAAAAAACCTGGGTGGGAAACATTGAATGTATATTTAGCTGTATAATTTAAGCACAGAACTCATGACAAGAATTAACACAAATAATCATACCTATTCTCAGAGAGTCCAGTTCGAGTGGGTGTGGAGGCCGCTCTGCTCGGGCTGCCCAAAGGTTTACGTGGTGTGGAGTCCTCCCGCCCCTCTGCACTTTGCCGCCTTGGTGTTGTCTGGAAGATGTCCAGAATCTGGACAATTAGCTTAAATATATGCCAATATCTACCTTGAATTAAATGTCAAGTGTTTCAGCTCACCTGCCTCTCTCCAGAGGAACTGGTTTCATTTTTCACTGAGCGACGGCTAAGCACACTAAAGTTTGCACTTCCGTGGGACGATTTTAAAACACCTTAAAACATAAAAAGAAGAATTTTGTTAAATAATTATAGCAAAAGCAATATGCTGTGAATGTGACAGAAAAACATGGCATTTTGCCTTTCGTTATTCTTGCCAACATTCTGATGATTGAATGGTAAAGGGATGATTTACTTGTTTTTCCTTGCTTCATCTTCTCCAGGTAGTCTTTCGTCTTCTGGGCCAAAGATGGAGACATTTTGTCCAGGGTGATGACGCTGCTGTCTTTCAGGGTAAGGATGATTCGGGTCATATTCGGGCATACGCTCTTCACGTTCTGATTCAGCTGAAGGCAAGAAAACACATTTACAATGATCACATTTTAAAACATTATGATGCCATTGTCTACTTCCCATTATTGGCTATATATAGTCAAATTGACCCATTTTAAAGTTTAAAGATCAAGGGAAAAAAGGATAAAAGTTGTTTGTTTGTTTTTTACAGGAACCATTTATCTACCTTTACCTTCCCAGATACCACAGCCCGATTGTCTTACTGCCCCAAACAGGGTAAAAAATGTGAGCCCTCTGCCAAAAAATCAGCACTGGAGTGGACCAGAAAGCAAGCATGATCCTGGATTACAATGCCACCAAAGGGCATTGGACAAAGTAACGGTCCTACAGCACAAAGCAAATGTAAATCGAAGAAGAAAATAAGCCATTTAAGAAATAACACTTGTGCTCCTGTGTGTTGCTGTAAATGTGTTCCGGTTTTAGGAGTGCTGAGTTTGTGCACTGTGATTGGCTTGCCACCAGTCCAGGGTGTACCCCACCTCTCGCCCAAAGACAGCTGGGATAGGCTCCAGCACCCTCGTGAGGATAAGCGGTAGAAAAGGAATGAATGAACATGAGAGTGAAGTTGCAAAATGGTGATGGATTTCTGTATAAGAATTTTATGGACACCTGCCTGACACTTTCACATTAAAACGTTTCCAAATAAGAGTCTCCACATATACGTATAGAATATGTGCATAAACAAGGAAAATTCCTAACAGGGAACACCAAATCCATCGGTGGTGGTCAAAAGACAAGGGCGGCATACTGAGAAATCATTTTATGAAGAAGAAAAAAACATTAAAGATTACCTGGAATGTTTTGGATGCCCCGCCACAGTTAAATCTTATGGAGAGGTTCACTTTATTGTCCTTTTCCAAGATCTCAAAAGTTCCTTCTCTCCACCGTGTGGTCCCAAAATCAAAACCACTGAAGCGGATCCTAATAGCGCCGCCACTGGAGAGTTTGGGCACTACTGTTGCCATGGCTGTTGCCTTGGAGGATGGGATCAAATAAATCCTAAGCAAGAAGAGCATGAAAGTGGCTCGTCAAACAGCAATATTTGGATCTCAATACATATGATTTAAAGAGTGCAGTTCAAACTACAAATAAAAATACATTCAGCAGTTCAGTTTCTGATTAGCTTTATTTTACAATTGAAAGTTTCTATTCACAAATTATTTAAAAAAATGAAGAAATATATTCTTGAAATAGTTCACTTTGTGCGTAGTGAACATACATAATTAGGCTGCACAAACCAAATAAACTGAAAAATATTGCAATCTCGATTCATGCAATCTAATTTCTGAATTCTGATGGCGATTAAAAAAATTACTTCAAGAGCTTTTTAACCTCCTTCTTGTGTTAGAGTCGGCACCGACCCGTTTTACATTTTAATGCATAAAAAGAATCACATAACAGTTGTTTATTGCATCAAGGCCTTTTGACTTTGTCAGGAAACTCTATTTCAACAAAATAAAAACCATTTTAAAACAATTTAAAAACCAAAAATGATTTTTAATAAATTTCAAAATGGTCTGGTTGAAATTATGACCACTGTGTTGTTAGGGTTGGTTTCGACCCGGTTATAATAATACAACTAAGCAATATTTTGAGCCAAAACTGAAATCGTAAGTGCACAATTAGCTAACACAATGACAACTAGCTCCTCTTCTCATCATGTAAGCTTCAGGGGATTCTCATTTTGACTGATTTTCCAGTATACCAGTGGAAAAACAATGTCCAGACATATGAGGAAAATTCACTCATTTGAGTGGCCATTTGACTGGCTGATTTCACATTTACAATTTGGATCATGGAAAGAATAATAAGAAGTACAGTGTACCAAGATCTGGACCAAATTTTTGGTGACAATGACAGAGAGGACAGACCAGCGTAGCCATTGTGATGAGCAGGAGGACAACGTGGAGTATGATCCAGAAGACACAGATGATGAGAAGATCTTTTGAAGCTCAGTACCGCATGATGTACATGAAAGGGCAGCTGCTGCAAAGGTCATCAAAATGACCCCTGGGATAAAAAGGTTTGCTGTGACCAGTCAGTGACATCAAGACATGTTTTGGGCTGTTTATGCCACTGTGCAGCTCCTTCTGCTGATGTTCAAAGCAGGGCAAGGATGACAGTGGATGAGCATCTTGTCCCTTTCCAATGAAAAAGCCCCTTTGGGCAATACATACCCACATACATTTGGGCAGCCTGTGGTGCAAAGACCAGCTATGCCTGGAACCTGAGAAAACCAGGGAAAATGTGTGGTCCTCCATATGACCATTGGACTGCAGTGTCACAGGATCACATGTGACAATTTTTTTTTTACCAATTATGACCTTGGACAATGATTTCTCAAGAAGCTTTAGCTTTGTGTTTGTTTTGGAAGTAGTAATTTATTTCTATTTGTTTGATTGGTTGTTGTTTATTTGGTCCTGCAAATCTATATTTTGTGTAATCGCTTTTTGATTTCAGTTTATACTAAAGCTCTGTTGCTGAAAACAATAACTTTTTCTACCTTTTCTTGACATTAATATATATGGATCAAAATTGACCCAAACACCATAGCTGTTTCTTTAGTGATTAATACTAAAATGAGAAAATAAATAAAACTAATTGATTTAAGAGATATGTTCTATAGGCCTCAGTAATAGCCACGTAACAAAAGAACCTTTAATTTATTAGTAAGATTCTTTTGAGGTTCATTTTACCATTTTGGAAATTGAAATCGAGGGGTACAGTGCCCACACCAAAAATATTAAAACCAACATTTTCATGGATGAGGAAGCTTAAGAAGGTAACCAAGAGATGAGAAGCAAATTTGATGGTGGCTTATTGTTTTTAGTGTATTTTATAGCTGATTTATTATATGGGTCGAAACTGACCCATTAACATAAGAGATGATACCAGAAAACCTGGTGTTTGTGCATTTATGTCAGTTCAGAACTTATATCTCTGAATAAAGAAGAAATTTAAAAAGATGTTATTTTAATCTAATTCCATTAGTCAAAAAATAATCAGTTCATTCAAAAACTATTACTCATACTAAAACATTTATAACAAATTACCAATCAAACAAATGCAAGGTAGCGCACTAGGTAAGAGTAGATATACAGTAAATACTTTATACCTGTATATATGGACATTTACGCATGGGATGCAACACATTTTTTTCGCACAGTTTGGAGTGTAACAGTAATTGTGTTCGCCGCCTAACGGGACAATCCAGCCCATTAATGCATAATATCTTATTTTTGTTACCAAACTATCTTGGTGACTAGCTTGGTGACCGCCGTAGTAAAGGGGGAGGCGAAGGCAACCGTACTGCCATCAGCACTATTCACGCCTTGATTTAGATGGCAAAACTATATCAAGAACTATAACACTAAACAATGTTAAACGATTACAATTTATTCTTTACAGTAAACACATGCCGAGAATACAGGTAATGGATCATCGACATTCGCTCAATGGACGGAGGAGGCCGACATTAGCAAGTCGGCTAGTAGGCTAACGGGGGGTAGCTAACTGGCTAATTTGCCTGGTTGTAATGTTGGTGATGAAAACAGTGGCACAGTTTAAACGTATAGTTTGAGTTGTTTACCTGCTATTGGTATTTGCTCGTCTTGAAAACCTCCCTATCAAAATGTCGTTTCGAAAGTCCTCCGCTGGCCCAAAGTTTGTTTTGCCGGCATTCAACTGCACCTTGTATGGATCCTGTTGACAGAGGACTCATACACGACGCCTCTCAGCTCAGTACGATGATGGCGGGAACGTAAAAATTCACACCGGACGTGACGTCAAAACAGACTCAGTGTGCCATCTCGCGACATTTTAGGTGTTCGACGCCTTGCCTCACAATATTAAAACGCGAACCGAGTATTGCATCGACAACGTTACTTTTCGGATTTTTTGTGTGTTTGTGACACATTCAATTGCGAGCATACGTGGTGTTTAAATCTCCCAAACTAGCTACGGCACGCAGTTTGTAATGTAGCTACAACATTCGGTCCTGTTGTAAAGACATTAGCAGCTAGCTGCGGCTAACGTTAGCCGTCCATATCGCATGATAGCTTCATCAACTTTGGTTTAGCCGCGCAATTGGAACTAGCTGAATTCGTGACGCCAGAAAGGCTTCTTAGAATGCTGGCTACGGGAGCGGTAAGTACTTGCACTTCGTACTGTGCGCAATCATTATACTGTTATGTATTATACTGTAATGTTGTCCATGCACGCGCTGCTGCATGTTAGCATTATGTTGTAAATGTGTTGTTATTGTTATTTTCGAAGGCTGTAACAAACGTCACAGCCTTGGCTCAGGTAGACCGAGAGAAGATTTACCAATGGATCAATGAGTTGTCCAGTCCTGAGACCAGAGAGAATGCCTTGCTTGAGCTCAGCAAAAAACGTGAATCTGTGCCCGACCTGGCACCCATGCTCTGGCACTCGTGTGGCACCATTGCTGCCCTGTTGCAGGTATGAAAAAAAAATCCCCTCAAATCTTTTTTTGTTTTAATTTTAACTTAACAAGCTGCATCACAAACAAACTCTGCCATTTTACTCAATAACTCACACACTTGTGAAGGTACCATCTAGGGTGAATTTACTCGGCGAGGCATGCACATGGTCTTAAATCTTGAATCACATATTTTGCAGCATTATACAGCACTAGTGTCTAAATACCAATATTTACTTTCTTATACTGTTTTTTTTTAACATTGTTCATGCTGAATGTATTACACCACAAACATCACTCACATTGGTGGTCATGTGTCATTGTTAATTCTATTGCCCTTTTGGCAAGAAGGTTTACACGTATGTGTGTTTTTTATTGTCCTAATAGTTGTTGCTTGTCTTGTTTTAGGAAATAGTGAACATCTATCCCTCTATAAACCCACCAACGCTTACAGCTCACCAGTCCAATAGAGTGTGCAATGCCTTGGCACTTCTGCAGTGTGTTGCATCACATCCAGAAACAAGGTAAATGAGACCATGGCTGCTTGGGGTGGAAAAAAAGAAAAACATTATCACTTTGTACTAAAAACACAGAGGTCTTCAAATTGTATGTGTGGTTTTATTTTCTTTACCTCATCTTTATACACAATAAACTGTCTAGTACAGGGGTTGGCAACCCAAAATGTTGAAAGAGCCATATTGGACCATAAAAAATGTCTGGAGCTGCAAAAAATTAAAAGCCTTATATAAGCCTTATAATGAAGGCCACGCATGCTGTATGTATCTATATTAGCTATAGTAGCCTACTATCAAAATGATTAAGTTGGCTACAAATACATAATGAGCCTTCATGGGTAAATGTTTATTTTCCCTGCAGCACATGCTATAGGGAATGACGCACCACGTCTGTTGTACGATGCCGCCTCAAGTTTAACTTCATTACAATATTAATAAATTATGCTTCTTTGCTTTGATGAAATTAATCTATCTCTATTTTGAGGACGCAGCCTGCATATATAAAAATAAAACAGCAGCCTTTTGAAAAGGTAAATTATATAAAATCCAATTAATACAGTTTAAGTTTGATTTCTGTGCAAATGCGAACGTAGCTATCCTGGTGTTAACTTGTCAGGTAGGTAGGTAGATGAATAAAGTATCTACCTAACCAACATAGCTGTCCTGGTGTTAACTTGTCAGGTAGGTAGGTAGGTAGGTAGGTAGATGAATAAAGTATCTACCTAACCAACGTAGCTATCCTGGTGTTAACTTGTCAGGTAGGTAGGTAGGTAGATAGATGAATAAAGTATCTGCCCAACCAACGTAGCTATCCTTGTGTTAATGTGTCATGTAGGTAGGTAGTTGAATAATGTATCTACCTAACCAACATAGCTATCCTGGTGTTAACTTGTCAGTGTTATTCAGCTCAGAACCGTAGTAAGGGCGACCTGACTTCAGCAGAGAAGGAAAATGTTACTTGTTGCTTCCAACCAACTTTATTTTAACCTTCCAGCCTCAAGGCATTTCACACCGGACGAACTTCCTGGTTCAAAGGTCATTCAAGTCCACCCTACATAGCTGTCCAAGGCAAATGCGTGTAACACTTGGACCCGAGCAACAAAACACAATAATATCCCCAAGTGTCATTCCAAATATATACTGAGGAAAATCAGAAATCACTTTATAAAAACAGCCACTTTGTTACTAAATATGTACCTATGACAGGATTGTGTTTTTGTCTTCTTGTCGGACATGACTGGTCAGCTTCTCAACATCGGGCATGTAAGATGAATGCAAATGATTGGGTCCAAGAAACGTTTAATCCTCTGATATCTGTTATTTTTCTCTTTTTCCCTTTGGGATCCATGGCCCATCACACAGTCGCCGGATTGTTTACAACAGCCACCTGCCTGGCATCCCGCCCTGTTGATAGAAACGTGTATCGCAGGCTATGATGCAAATCTTCCTTGACAGAAATGTTGAAATTTAACATTATATTATAATAACACATTTTTACAGCATTGGAAAACGTTAAAAATATTTGTGTCATGTTCGTCCTCCACAGAAAGCATATTAAAACAAAAAATATATTTCACACCCCCATCTTTTTCCATTTTCAAACATTTTTCAAAAAGCTCCAGGGAGCCACTAGGGTGGCGCTAAAGAGCTCTGGAGCTGCGGCTTGCTGACCCCGTCTCTCTATCTATATCCATCTCTCTATTTTTATCTATCTCTATGTTTCTATCTCTCTCGCTCTTTTTCTCTCTGTCTGTCTCTCTATCTGTCTCGCTCTTTATCTCTCTGTCTATCTCTGTATATCTCTATCTATCTATCTATCTATCTATCTCTCGCTCTCTCTCTCTCTCTCTCTCTCTCTCTATATATATATATATATATATATATATATATATATATATATATATATATATATATATATATATATATATATATATATAATCGCTATCTATCTCAATGCAACTATCTGGTCTAACAAGCTGTGATAATACTTGTATCTTATAGCAAATGTGCTCACCTGAATTCAAATGGCTTTCATGGTTACTTTCACCCAACAGGTCGGCCTTTCTTGCAGCTCACATCCCACTTTTCCTTTATCCTTTTCTCCACACTGTGAGCAAAACACGCCCATTTGAGTACCTGCGACTTACAAGCCTTGGAGTCATCGGTAAGTTTACCATCCATTTATTTTCTATACCACTTATCTCAGCTGGCGGGGTCCACCCTGGACTGGTAGCCAGCCAATCCCAGGGCACATATAGACAAACAGCCATTCCCACCCACATTCATACCTATGGACAATTTGGAGTGGCCAATTAACCTAGCATGTTTTTGGAATGTGGGAGGAAACCGGAGTACCCGGAGAAAACCCACGCATGCACGAGGAGAACATGCAAACTCCACACAGACATGCCAAAGTGGAGATTCGAACCCAGTTCTTTAAGTTGATATAACACACATTTTTTCCCATTTTGTCTGGATTTGAACAGCCCAGATTTTTTGGCAGGTTTATTCTTACAGAGAGAGGATGTGTTTGGCAGGATGACCAACTCTTCTCCTCCCATATGTACTTGAAACAGCATTCATTAGCATCCAATAATCTTAATCCTTAATGATGGTCAGGACACTTTTTGAGACAAAGAGCAGCCAAAATTGGTGGGTGTGTCTCCTCTCTGAGCTTTTTATGATGTTCATTTTCACTTCCATGGAGATGGCTTTCCTTTTGGCACATTGACACAGACGGCATGAAGTGTAAAAAGTGAACTGTTTAGCGAGGATTTGTGAGACACACACTGCGTTCTTCTGCTGGCTGGTGTTGTAACTACTTGTCGAGCGAATCTCGTGTTTTACAGACCAGTATTCATTTATGGGAGCATGTTATCAGAGGACCACCTGTACAAGAAACATCTGACCTCTGTGCTTGCCCAAAGGGTGTTCTACAGTTTTTCTCTCTCTCTCTGTCTTGCAATACAATACAAAGTCTGTCAAAAGCCTTTTTGACAGTGTGCATTTTCATCATTACTACAGGTGCGCTGGTGAAAACAGATGAGCAAGAAGTGATTAACTTCCTCCTCACGACTGAAATCATCCCATTGTGTCTCCGTATTATGGAATCAGGGAGTGAACTCTCCAAGACGGTACTGATAGATGTGTTTTTCTAACAATCCTCTCAAAGTGACACACTAGTAGTCTGTATTGTTGGTTGGAATAAATAATGAAAGGCATCAAGGACCCCATCTAACCCATTATACTATATATAATGGAACCTTTCAGTTTGAATACCCCTGTAGTCTTTTGGGGAAATTTGTATTTTCTGATTTTAATATATGGTAGTTGGGCTTTTATCACTAAACTTTTTCTTTTTTTTTATTTGTCAGGTTGCGACTTTCATATTGCAGAAGATCCTTTTGGATGATACAGGGCTGGCCTACATTTGTCAGACATATGAGCGCTTCTCCCATGTGGCCATGATCCTTGTGAGTTCCCCTTCCAAAGTTCACCCACTGTCTCGCTGTCACTGTCTATTGGTTGTCACCAATAAGTGGGGCTCACATTTTAATTGGCAACCTCTGTGTGGCAGGGCAAAATGGTATTGCAGTTGTCGAAAGAGCCATCGGCACGTCTGCTGAAGCATGTTGTTCGATGCTACCTTCGTCTCTCGGATAATCTCAGGTACGTCATGCAACTAAGGCCTTGTCGACACGTAGCAGAGTATTAAAAAAAATTGTGTCCACACAACCTCGTACAATAAAATAAATAAAAAATGCATCCACTCTTAACCGTATAAATGCATTGGGAAACAGTCATAAGCATGCCAAACGTGTGGGCGGCAGTAGTTTCTAAAATTCTATCCAAACAGTCATCCGCCGTCATCCTATCATCCACAACTCGTTCATGTGGACTGGCAATGAGGCAGAATTACTTCTAAACATTGTTTTAGAATACAAAGTCAACAAGATGCAAGAAAATGTTGATTTGGAATCGTGCCAAAGCAAGTCGGCGTCAGAGCCAGCTAAGAAGAGGATGCCTCGGCTGTGAAATTATTTGAGCGAAGATGGCCGGCCTCAAAGTGTTTTTTGCCTCAGCTCTTTAAAGTGAGGCAATATTTGGGCTTGCAAATACAAGCAAGCAAAAAACGCTTGCAAAATAACTACAACCAACACAGTTCTGAAGGCATCCAGGTTGCCAGAGGTTTTGAAAACCTTCGTTTTTAATACCAGATATCGGCGGCCTTGTGTGGATGATCGGCCAAATCGTGGAAAAATAACTTGGATCAATATCGTTTGGTAGTTTGTGATCGCTGTGTTATCAACACCTTTGGCATTATTGGTGGTATAAAACCTAAAGGTAGATCTAACAAACAATTAAAATAAAGCTTAAAAATAATCAGGTATTTGTATGTTCAGAGCTAGAGAAGCCCTGCGACAGTGCCTGCCAGACCAGCTGAAAGACAGCACCTTCGCCCAGGTGCTGAAGGACGACACCACCACCAAGCGTTGGCTGGCACAGTTGGTCAAGAACCTGCAGGAAGGTCAGGTCACTGATTCCCGGGGCATCCCATTGGCCCCGCAGTGATTTCAGTGCGGCCTTGATAAGTTTCTATTTCGCCAACATCAATGCAGTGCTGAGATTTACTGTGTAGTGAAGGGCTCAATAATAATTGCTGGATTTGCTTTTTTGGGATAGTTTCTGTTATTTTGATCAAATGTGCTGCCTTTGCAATAGTTCACATTCACAATATTTAAAGTCAACATCAATAAAAATGAAATTCTCCATACACCTTTAAACCCCACAGAAAACTGTAAATAGCCGATGTTTATGTAAATAGAATTCTTTGCAATTGACATTTGGGTAGATGTTGACACATCAATGACTGCCAGCTGTTTCACAATTTTGGTTGTCTGTATGTTTTACATATTTTTGCAGTTTTCAATATGTAAAAGATGTGATAATTTCAGATGATCACCATTTTCTACACGCATTGTGTGTAGTGCATATTCCATCAAATAAAAGAAATATGTCCTATTACAAAGGTTTCTAGACTGGGCGGTACAGTAAGGCTGCCAAAGTGATGACTTTATTCATTTTGAATAAATTTGTGTTCAAACATTAGCCTGTGTTGCGTGATGTGAAAACATGATCACTTTAAAACCTTTTTTGGTGCTGGGAAAGGGGGAGACGGGCTTGTGGGCCAGTCTAATGGGAAAAAGTCATTTTCTGTTTGGTCCTAGTGCTTCACTGGTCTGCGTAACATTGTTTTTGGTTGGTAAAAACTACAGGGGATGTGCCCCTCATCCTCCTCCCAATACATCCGTGGTAGTAAGTTACTCAAAGATGTGGAAGTGACACATGCACTTTTTGACTATATTTGTATTAATTCTCATTCGAAGATAGTCATGTATTGCAGCGTAGACATGTACCGAACGACTAAACTGTTTTCGTTTAGATAGTTAATTGCACTTTGGATTGATATGCAACAGTTCCTATATTAGCCCCCTCAGCCAGAGTAGTAACAAGAGTATTCACATATAGATTCCATTAACCTGAGATGCATTCTGGGAAGGCTTTCAGCCAAGCTGTCCATTTGTGAGATGAATCTGCTCTCCATGCGAGATGTGTTCCTGCCAACTCGTTTTATGAGCACTGAGCAGCATGAAAGGTCGATAAAAAGTCTGCGTTTCAAATGGATGTGTACATTATCACAACTGCAGAGAGCCTGCACTTATATATTTGTCATGGTTTGGAATATTACTCCAAATTGTCCATAGGTATGAATGTGGGTGGGAATGGTTGTTTGTCTATATGTGCCCTGTGATTGGCTGGCCACCAGTCCAGGGTGTACCCCGCCTCTTGCCCCAAGACAGCTGGGGTAGGTTCTAGCATACCTCTGCGACCCTAATGAAAATAAGCAGCATAGGATGGATCGATGCTGGCAAGTGCATGCAGCAGTACCTGTTCCTGATTAGTAGTCAGCACTATTATTTAGGTAGATGTGTATTACATGCAAAGACCAATTGTACATGCTATGTAGGTGTGAACCCCAGATGAACGGTTTAGTCTCTATCATAAGAGCCACACAAAGAGCAACAAAGCCAACAATGAACAGTAGTAGCCATCAGTTGAGCTTTGTCTTGACCAAGCAAACTGCACCATGGAAGCTTGAAATTAGAAATTATAAAATTATTATTTTTTATGATTTTTATTATTTATTATTATGAAATTATAAAAATCCTGCACACACTGTGTATTTTATATATTTTTTAAATTTTTTTCCGATTTAGCGCCTTTTGGCTGAAATGATGGATTTCGACAAAAATCATCTCATTACAAACTCTTTACATTGTATGTTTTTTAGTACAAGTAAAATAATGTTTCTCATGAAAGTTGGAGGTGTCAAGGTAGAGACATGCCTTTTATGGCGTAAAAAAAACTTCCATGTTACAGAATACTGTAAAAACACAATATGCATGTGTTCTCCTGAATTGCATAACATACTGTAACTATCATACGCGTACTAAATGTACACAAACTAAACAGGATGCGCACTGATACTGGCTTTCTGTATGTGCAGTGCCAATTGTATTCTTCTCTCTGATTGGTCAGATTATCAATAGATGGGAAACTTGGGCCAATCAGAATAAAGAATAAAGAAAGGGATTTAGCTCCTTTTGGTTGAAATCTGAAATGGAAATAGCGCCTTTTGGTTGAAAGCATAAATTTCATATCACTTTTTTTCATATTTTTTAAAATGATTTCAAGACCAAAATATGTGATTTGGATACACATGACAGAGGTCTATTAAACTCATGAAAAACATGCAACTTAGTGAAAATTGGATTTAGCGCCTTTTGGTTGCAAGCTCTTCATTTGGAGTATTGCACAGTAATAACTCCAAAGCAGGCTTTTTGCAGGGAAGAGGGAGTGGCAGGAAAGGAAGGCAGGCTGAGAAGGAGGAGGAGGAGGAGGAGTGAGTCAGTCAGTTTGTGTCCAGTGTGCAATAGCATGAGAAACCTGAGTTGGTCGGGCTAGATTTCTCAGTGGACACTCCTAGGATTCAAACGCTCCCTTAACAAAGCACCATCTTCTTTCAAACTGGCCACAATGCATCCTAACCCTCAAGGACACATGACCTTCACAGGACCACATCAGGATGTGTGACTCATCCCCTGTAGACCTGCACTTCTGGTGAGTTGGGGTAACACTCCTGTTTATTCGTGTTAGTATATGTTCAGTAAAGGCTGTTGGCTTGTTTGAAGATGTGATTACCGCTTTGCAAAGCTGACGTCATATATACTGTACAGGGTCTGGTTTTAATTTACTGTGGACAGAGTGTCTGCACCAAGTACTTGTGTGTGTATTTCATGGTTGTGAGGAATGTGTGTGAGTGTTTGGGTTAGGAAAAATTACCTGATGAATGCTCCAATGGAGCACACACTAAACAAAACCGTTACTGTTGAGTCCCACATTCCATCGCGTCAGGTTGTGTGCGTATGTGTCGCTGTGCCTCAGCAATGACTCATCTTACCTCAGGAGTGTGATGACCCAAAACACACGAGTGGTACTAAAACTAAAATGTACAACATCGTATCACATGGGGAAAACCATTCAATGATTCTTTTCACTCTTCCAATGATGTCAAAGTGTCTAATTCCTGCCAGTGTGTGGGAACACTCATGGTTGTGAAAGCCACAGTGAATCGATGTTATGTCAGACAGGAGACAGTGACAGGAAATGAGGGAATTCTGAGGAACAGAGTCACTCTCTTCCGGAAGCGTATCATATATTCAGCAAACAACACAGACAAATGCATTTTATTTACTTTTACTGATAAGCAGCATATCTGCATGTACTGATATGCTCATGTTAACTAATTATAGCTAATTCAATTACTTTTTTGGGAAAGTAACTATGAGTAATTGCTTTTATTTACTTAAGTGTACTTCATTAAATACAATTTTTAGATAACTATTATGTATTGTGGCTGCACAGCGGATGAGTGGTTAGCGCAAAGGCCTTACAGCTAGGAGTTCATTTCTGCCTTCGGCCATCTCTGTGTGGAGTGTGCATCCTGGAGTGTTCTCCTTGTGCATGCATGGATTTTCTCCGGGTACTCCGGTTTCCTCCCACATTCCAAAAACATGCTAGGTTAATTGGCCACTCCAAATTGTCCATAGGTATGAATGTGAGTGTGAATGGTTGTTTGTCTATATGTGCCCTGTGATTGGCTGGCCACCAGTCCAGGGTGTACCCCGCCTCTTGCCCCAAGACAGTTATGTTTGATACTTAATTACTTTAATTGTGAATGTAATTACCTACCTGTAAGTAATTAGTAGTGAATATAGAAGATGATGAATTACAGACTATTGACAAGTAAAAATTATAACTAATATTCAATGATGTGAAGATAATATTTCCACATTTTATTGTGCTGGCTTTCCTGTATGGATACCGTTGTTGATTATTTGTAAATGATACACTGGACTGGGACATATATAACGGATATTTTGCACAATTAGCACAAAAGGTCCCTTCATGGAGGTTATGTTGATGCATGTTGTATCAATATAAAGAGAGATAGGCCTACATTTGGCTTCATTTATGTCTTAATCTTGGAATATGTCCAATTTTCTTGAATAACTGGACAAATTCACTAGCACTTGATTTGTTTCAGTAAATTTCCATTGGCATGATTGAGGGGCAACACATGGAGTCTCAAGATCAATGTGAGTACATGTGCATTACTTACATTACATTACATATATTACCTGAGCAGAATCCACTCATTATTAATGCCATAGAAATATTTATTGCAAGTACAGACTCTCTGAAAATGTACTGTACTGTATATACTGCCACTCCAGCTATTCGGGATGACCCTGATATCAGAGTGATGACAGCAGGATCTACCCTGAGGAAAGTTAAGTCCCGAACATGGAAGAAGCAGCGACATTTCCGACTCTTGGATGACGGTCTGAGTATTTGGTACAAGTCTCGATGGGTAGGGAAAGGCCACTCCACTTGTAAGTACACAGCAGTGTGCATACATCTATAATTGTACTGCAACGTGATGTGTTGTTAAAGGGGACCTATTATGCTCATTTTCAGCCCTTTGTATTGACTCCTATAGAGCAAATACACATGATAACCCGCACAGAAAGCTTTTTAGATCTTCCAGAATCTGCACCCATTCCAACAGTATTTCCTTGAATTTCCTGCTAAATCTGTCTGTTTGAATTTATTCTACCCACAGCACGCCCACTCCGCTGTGATTGGTCACACTCCCAAAGGCTCCCGAGGACTTCCAGACAGCTGCCAAACCCCACTTTCAAATTTTTTCGTTATGGGAGTCCATAATAAATGGTGATTTATCTTTTTAAAATGTCCGCTTTTAAGCCTTGTGTTGGATCCCGAATCAATCCAGAAGTAGAGACTGGACAGTCAATTTGTAACACTTTTTTAAAATGAATAAACCCTTTGGAGAGCTGGGTAGGAGCTACTGGTACTGTTTGGAGACCCCTGACTTACCGTGTAGAAACTCAAAGAGTGGTAACAAAGGTCCACGTTTACTGAGTGCAGGCAATCTTGACACAACTTTGATAGTGGAAATGTGGTCACTACCCGTGTTTAAAAAAACTTGTGGTGGAAAAAGGCTATTAAGGACTCCAAGCTCAGTGAGCTTGTAATCTGCATGAATGCAGGTAACACTCACTCTGTTCCATGTATGCTACACAGACAACCCCTTTTCTAACTCGTCGACATCAAGTATGACAGGGAATCATTATCTGAAACCTTGGCATTGTTACAAAACTGATTGTGGTTGGGAAATTGCTATGAGCAACCCAGCTCCCTGTATGCACACTCTATAGACATGCGCTTTTGCTCCATGACTTACACAAAATAAACACGGTTAGGAGACTGGTAAATTGTTATTTACTGCTTACTCTTCTGACTCTTCCACAAGACCAAGTAACGTAAAAGGCGGCAGGCTTCAGCAACAGGTTGTTGGCTAGTCCAGCTTTTTTGGCATCACATTACACATTACTGATGCTGTTGAAACGCTAAAATGCTAAACCTCCTTACAATTGAGGGGCGTCTTGAAGTTTCTTGAGAAACTTGGGACTGTCCAGTCTCTACTTGCAAATCGGATTTGAGATCAACACATGTGGCTGTAAGTATGTTAAAAGCGGACATTAAAAAAAATCAGTTTATTGTCAACTCCTGTAAAGTTGGGTTCCACAGCTAGTGGCACAACACTAAAAGTCCTATATGATTGTTTGGGGTATCTGGAACAGAATTATTGAATGTACACTACCGCTCAAAAGTTTGGGATCACTTGGAAATTTTTTTGGCCAGTCTGAGATATTTTTCTTGGCAATCCTGCCAATTTCTGTCCTTGTTAGACCCAGTTTGTGCTGCTCTTTGGAGGGAGTAGTTAACAGCATAGTAAGAGTTTTTTTAGATGGCTTTTCTAATAATCTATTAGCCTTATAAAATGATGAACTTGGATTAGCAGCCATACCGGGAGATTGATGCAGAGGACTGACAGTTTCATTGTTTGTGAAATGGAAAGAAATGTTCGTGAAATGCATGAAAATGTTTTTCTTTGGAAAACAAAGAAATGTTCAAGTGATCCCAAACTTTTGAGCGGTAGTGTATATTATTATCTTTGGTTATTATTTTCTTAGTTTTCGTACATTTAGGTTTCGGATTGTTTGAGACAAATTCCTGGGAAAAACCGAGGTACCATGGTGTCGTTAACTATAACTTATTGCTTGCACGTTGTTGCAAAAGGAGATTTCTTGTGATGTCAAAATCAATAAAAACAAATAAATAAGAGTGGAAGGGCTGCAGAAAAAAAACAACAACAGCTTACCTTCAACGCTTTGGCATAGGATATAAGATCCTTTCTTCTTTCGTGGCACACTTCTCAGCGTTTTTTTCACAATTAACTAATAATATGTCATCAAATTGCTTTAGGTTGACAAATCCGTTATCACCCGTTTGTTTTGACAACAGTCTTAAAGGCGTTCCACCGTATTTACTCATGATCATTTATGCTTCTGGTGCTGCTTTGCGATGCGTCACAGATTCTGTAACTTCCAGGTGTGTTGTTTAGCATACAACAAACCTCCAACACTTGTTCCCACTCTCCTTCTCTTGTTTCAGTCTCAGCGAGTGAGATAGAGGCGGTGCGTGAGGGCCACCAGTCGGAGGTCTTGCTGAGCATCGCTGAGGAGTTCTCTGCTGACCTATGTTTTACCTTGGTGTTTCACGGTCGCCAAGGCAACCTAGACCTTGTGGCTGAGTCCCCAGAAGAGGCACAGGCCTGGATCCGGGGTTTGCGCAAGCTCATTAACAAGGCTCAAACTATGGATGAGAAACAGAGGCTTGATCAGTATCCTTGCGGTGTTCTTCTGATTCAAGGGATGTTTGATGCAAACCTTCTTACTTCCTTGAATGACCCGAGTCATTCAGAAAATGTCTAATCAAAGTTTCCTTGAGCATACCATCAGGTGGGTCCGTGACTGGTTTCACAAGGCTGACAAAAACAAAGATGGAAAGATGAACTTCAAAGAAGTGCGGACACTGTTGAAGATGATGAACGTAGACATGAATGAGGAGCATGCTTTCCATCTCTTCACGGTATAAATTTGATTGGGGCCACTTATGTGAAAGCATTGGTCGTCAGATATGTGTATAAACCCAGCTCTTCCTCTTGGTCCACAGATGGCTGACCAATCAGAAAGTGGCTTTTTGGAATCCGAGCAGTTTGTCCTCTTCTATAAGATGCTGACTCAGAGGGATGAAGTGTGGAGGGTGTTCCAGGACTACTCTGGAGATGGAGAAAAATTAATATTGGAGGAGCTGGAGAGCTTCCTGAAGGTGGAGCAGCACGAGGGATATGGCAGCGCCCAACATGCTCGAGAACTGATCGACTGCTATGAACCGTCTGAAACAGGTCAGTGATTATCCTTTACTCTCAAATGGATTTGTATAAGTATCTTGTCTTGTGGCCATTTTCAGTCATGCTTGTCCCTTCACTCAACCTTCACAGTTGTTCCTGTAATAGCTAAGTCAAGTTGTCAGCTGACCGCCTGTATAAGCAAGAACCAATACCTTGTCACATCTCAGCTGTCTGCTTGATGTGACAAGCTGGTATAGAAAACTTATTTGGTACAGTTCTCCGGTATTGTACTCAGTCTTTACACCCAGTCATTGTGTCCCATGTCCATGATGCCAGACTATGTTGTTGGGGTCTGACATATATTTCATATGATTTAAGCAATGTTGTCTGGCTGTCTATATAGGCTAACTAGCAGGCTACTCCTCCCGCAATTAATGGATTACACTAAATAACGCTAGGATTATGTTTTAGTAGTGGAAAGCAAATTCACGTCTGCTCTGACTGATATCTCACTGTGAATCTGGAAATGGGAGAAAAAACTAACTGCTCACTCCTCTGGCTGCTGTCAGTCAAAATCAGTAACCGCCCTGCGACATAAACCCACGGTGAAGCTCAGCTTCCCTAAGAAGTGACATTTTTTGCAGTGTATCCAGTTGAGGTCTTACCATCTTGCTATGAGCTTCCATGTGCTGAAGCTACAGTTTCAACGGAGAGTACTATACATGTGTCACATCTCTCTTTGTGCAGCCAAGAAGCAAGGCACCATGTCCCTAGAAGGCTTCCAGATGTACCTTTGCTCCCAGGAGGGCTCCATATTCAGACCAGAGTATGTGGGCCTCTACCAGGACATGAGCCAGCCGCTTAGCCACTACTTCATCTCCTCCTCACATAATACCTACCTGCTGGAGGACCAGCTGCGGGGCCATAGCAGTCTGGAAGCATACATCCAGTGAGTCCTGCTGGTCACAGGATGGATGTCAAATATAAAATCACTTGAAATGAGTTGCTCTGCTTGTGTACATACAGGGCCCTGAAGCGAGGCTGTCGTTGTGTGGAGGTGGACTGTTGGGATGGCAGCGATGGGGAGCCAGTGGTATATCACGGTCACACGCTGACATCCAAGATCTTCTTCAAAGACATCATTGCAACACTCAAAGAATATGCATTCATGGTGCGATGATGACTGGAATACTAGAATCTCTTTACAATTTCAACAATATAATACAAGAGTAGTTGATCAGTGATTTATTGTTATCAAAGTTACATTACTGCGTGTTATGGGTTCCACTATCCATATCTATCCACTTTCTATCCACTATCCACTTCCATTGGGAGTGACCAGGATGGACAGGATCAGGAAGGAGTACATCATTACATGTTAGAGGCTTTGGAGATAAAGTCAGAGAGGCCAGACTGGGTGGTTGGGACATGTCCAGAGGAGAGATAGTGAATATGTTGGTAGAAGGATGCTGCCAGGTAGGAGGCGTAGAGGAAGACCAAAGAGGAGGTTTATGGATGTAGTGAAGGAGGACATGATGGTAGTTGGTGTGAGAGAGACATGGTTGGATTGAGGCGGTTGATTTGCTGTGGCGACCCCTGAAGAGAAAGAAGAAGATGGGTTCCACTATGCACAATCCATTTTGCACCACGAAAGAGTGAAACCTTTCTTGTTTGGAGCATGCCTCTACCTTACACTGTACTTTGGATCCTGCACCAAACTCGTGCTGTCTTACTAAATGTGAACATGAACTCTTGAAGCTTGTTCAGATGTCTTCTAAGACAATATGAACAGTCCACTTACGATCGACTCAATGCCCTTAGAATATTATGTAAGGAAGAAAGATCCCTGATGCCATTGATGAGGCCATGCTATGACGAATGTGGAAATAAATTGATTCCCGTCTATATCAGGGGTCCCTAACCTTTTTGCACCACCGACCGGTGTGATTTGGGTCTTTTTTCACAGACCGGCAATGTGTGGCAGAAAAATACAGCAAATTGAAATAACACGACAGGGTTAAAAACAAATGTTAAGTGCAGTGCTTACCCACTGAATCAGTGGGAGGCCTGAGCTTGTTTCGTTGAGATGAGATGGTCCCATCTAGGTGTGATGGGAGACAGTGAGTCATTAATAAATTATTTATTATTTCTAGGCGGCCCGGTAGCAAATGCGCCACGGACCAGCACAGGTCCCTGGCCCGGCGGTTGGGGTCCCCTGGTCTATATAGACAGTGTATTAAATGAGGCAAAAATAATTTACACATGAGTTATTCATTTGCTTTTGTAATATTCATTCACTCATTTTCTGTGCCGCTTGTCCTCAGCGGGGTCACAGGGGTATGTGGAGCCTATCCTAGCTCACTTTGGGTAAGAGGCTGGGGAAAACCCTGGACTGGCTGGACCGCCAGCCAATCGCAGGGCACATATGGACAACCAATCACACTCATATTCATACCTATGGACCATTTGGAGTCTCCAATTAACCCTGAATTATTTTCTGTCATGTGACCAGCAGTATAGAAATAGATGGCTATTATCTTTTAGGGCTACCAGTGCTTTCTGATACCTGTTGTGTGTACACAAATCTTAACTTTAATCAATATTAAATTCCAAATTTTACCAATATATTTTATCTATGGTTTGTGTCTTCTTCCTGTTGTACAGACATCAGACCTTCCAGTCATCTTGTCCGTTGAGAACCATTGTGGTGTGGAACAACAGACAATAATGGCCAGGCACCTTCGCCAAATCTTAGGTGACACACTCTTGAAGAACATTTTGGATGGCCAGGAACCTCAGTATCTCCCTTCTCCACAGGTCAGACAAATGATTTACATCATCTTCAAGCAGTGAACATATGCGTATAACTGCCATCGCTATACCAACACTTAAATACTGACTTAAATACCGTATTTTCTGGACTATAAGTCGCTCCGGCGTATAAGTCCCACAAGGCCAAAAATGCATAATTAGGTAGAAAAAAAAACATACATAAGTCACACTGGAGTACAAGTCGCATTCTTTGCGGGTAAGTTATTTTCCAAACTACTTGACCAAAACAGACATCACGTCCTCTTGGAAGGCAAGTTGTAACAATAAAAGAATAGAGAACAGGCTGAATAGGTGTAAGATATGCTAACACAATGGTTATTCAGCTACACAAAAAATAAACATGAACAGAAAAGGTGTCCAGTGTTTATGTAAAATAAACACTTTTAAGTACAGTAACTGTTTTGTTAATCAAGAGGAGGAACCGTACCTCGTCCGGATGTGGGATACCGGGGCCTCACCCTGGAGCCAGCCCCGGGGGAGGGGCTCGCAGGCGAGCGCCTGGGGGTCAGGCCTTCACCCATGGGGCCCAGCCGGGCCCAGCCCACAGACGCCACACGGGATCTCCCCCTCGTAGACCCACCACCTACGGGGTCCAGTAGTGTGTTGGGTGGCGGTCAAGGGCGGGTGCCTGGGCGACCAAATCTGGTTCTTGAGACATGGAATGTCACTTCTCTGGTGGGGAAAGAACCTGAATTTGTGCGAGAGGTTGAGATATTTCGACTAGACATAGTCGGACTCACCTCAACCCACAGTTTGGGCTCTGGAACCAAACTCCTCGAGGGGGGCTGGACCTTGTTGGTGCGGGCTTATTAATAGCTCCCCGGCTTGGTGCTTCTGTGTTGGAGTCAGTCCCGGTGAACGAGAGGGTCATTTCCCTACGCCTTCTGGCTGGGGAAAGGGTCCTGACTGTCATTTGTGTGTACGCGCCAAATGGCAGTTGGGAGTACCCAGCCTTCTTGGAGTCCATCAGGGGGGTGCTGGAGAGCACCCCAGGTGGTGACTCCTGGTGGGGGCGTGATTGGGAGGAACAGCCTCTCTGATCTGAACCCGTGCGGTGTGATGTTACTGGACTTCTGTGTGAACCACAGTTTGTCCATAACTAACACCATGTTTGAACATAGGGATGTCCATAAGTGCACTTGGCACCAGAACACCCTAGGCCGCAGGTCTATGATCGACTTTGTAGTCGTATCATCAGACCTGCGTCCGCATGTTCTGGACACATGGTTGAAAGGTCAACTGATCACCACCTGGTGATGAGTTGGATTAAATGGCAGGGGAGGACGCTGGACAGACCTGGAAGACCCAAACGAGTAGCGAGGGTGTGCTGGGAACGTCTGGCAGAGTCTCCCGTTCCTCGAGTCTTCAACTCTCAACTGTTTAAATATTGAATTGTTAAGGAGTAGGATAGCTCTTTCATGCACGCATTATGATAACCTGCTTCAGGATTTTTTCCCAAAGTGTTTTTGTGGCATGGAAAAAATCATCACCTTCATTTTTAAAAATCATACATTTTTCAAGGAGTTGGTGACGTTTCCATTAGAGTGGACAACGTGCATTTGCACCACTGATGAAATAAAGTTGTAAGTGAACCAATAAAAACAAAAAAAATGGACTAACAAAGAGTCCTTGAAGTCACCAAAAATACAATACGCAGATTCAGATGGCGAAAAATGCATTTGAGGGACGTCAGGGGACGGCGTCCTGTCCGTAACAGACATCAACCGTTTGACCATGGGGCCCAAGGTCCGCTGTTCGTGACCTGGTGCCACGGCCAAAGAGATGTGTGGGACCGAAGCTGGGACCGAAGCTGGGACCGAAGCTGGGACCGAAGCTGGTCCCCCGCGAAACCACGCACGTTCCATAGGTTCAATAAGGTCAATGAACGCCACCCCCTCAGGCCCAACAAGGATGCAAGTGGAGTACAATGTCCACATACTACCTTCCATCTCAGCGAATTCGTCCTGATATACAGGATCTTGGTGGAGGTCATAAATTAGCGTGCAATGCGGTGGCATGACAGGAGGGACATAAACAGCCTGGGAAAGGACCCAAGGCTTTTGGACGTGAGAAGAAGGGGCAGGGGTTTCCAGTACCTGGTCGACTGGGAGGGGTACAGCACCAAGGACCGTTCATGGGTCTCTCGTGCTCTCATCTTAGACCCTGACTTGCTTTTGGACTTTTACAGTCGATTCCCCGAGAAGCCAGGTCGGCCACCAGGTGGCGCCCATTGTTGGGGGGGGGGGGGGGGGGGGGTACGTCACATCCTGGTGCCCTTGCTCTGTGCCCCCGTCTCCTCCGTGTGTTTTCTATCGTTACAGATCCTCTGTTCCTGGCTGGAGGTGGAGCTGCTGAACGCACCTGAGGTTGATTACGCTACACATGTTGCTGCCCCGCTTCCCAGAACTCTTAAAGTTTGTGCGTTCAGCAGCGCTCGCCTTTAGCCAGCTCCCTTTTGTGTGTTTTCCATTTAGCTCCCCTTTTGGCTTTTTGTTACTTCCAAAAGTTACTGCAAATGAAGTATTTTCAAAAACAACAAAATTGAAGCAATACTATAAATTGTAGTCAAAATATAGCTCCCGATGCACAATGTCCAATTTAGTGGACACATGATCAATCACAATTTCCTCCAATCACAAAATCAATACTTTGATATTTTAACAATTGTATTACTTCTTAGTTGTTGCTTGATGACCCAATATTTTTTCCCTGCAAGCGTCTCCTAGCATAGAAGAAACGGACAGATATTCTTCCCCTGCACGGCACATCTGCACTTTTTTCGGCCATCTTGTTTTTGGAAGGTTTTTTTTTTGCACTTACAAAAGTTGACCAATGAGTGGCAGTGTATGGCGTGACACACTAGTGTCCACTGTAGTGACTGATGTACAACTCATTCAAATAGGAGAAAACAGCTTTTGAATAGCTGTCCACTGTAGTGACCGCTGTCCCTGAAAGGGGTAGAGTGCCCTCTTGTGGCTGTCTGTGAAATTATGTATATTTTTCCATTTATAAGTCGCTCTGGAGTAAAAGTTGTAGGAACAGCCAACCTATGAAAAAAAGTGTGACTTATAGTCCGGAAAATATGTTATTAAACAGATTTACAATCCAACTTTTTAACCTAAAAACAATTGTAGGTCTACAATATTCAGTATTATACATGTAGTTACACAACATCACATCTCGACAAAGCATCTTCCTGCTGGAAAATGTTGAATAAATTGACCTGCGAGACAGAATCTTCTAATGGATTCATAGCTGCAGCACTCTTTTCCCGTACACATAGCATATACGTATTTAAGTTCATTCATTATGTCTTCACTCGTGTCGAGGGGGTGTGCTGGAACCTATCCCTGTTGACTTTGGGCGGGCACAACAAACATTCATACCTATAACCAACTTGGAGTCTCCAATTGACCCAACATGCATGTATGTAAAACACGAGTACCCGGAGCGAACCCACGTCTGCGGAGGGAGAACATGCAAACTCCACACATGATGTCCAGTGTAGGGATTATAATAATTACGTGTTTTTTATATAGCGCCATTCCAGACATCCAAAGCGCTTTAGGAGACTACATCAGTGACTGTGATGGAGGAAGCTGAATTTGAGCCTCCAACACTCCAATCTCAGACAACCTGCTCTACCTCTTCCTTCAAATTGCTTTCCATCAGCAAATACTGTAGCACTTAGGTAATCAATATTCAAGTAATGGTACATGAGTGCATGCAATTGAGGAATTCCTTCCATAATTCAAAATGTGTTTGAGTGTCTGCAAAAGACAGTAAAGTGCAGGAAGATGGTGTCCTCCTGAGGGCACACAAATCTATTCACATCCTACATGCAGCACAGAACATTCACTCTAAAATCTTCTTGATGGTTTGAAGGAACTGAAAGGAAAGATTTTGTTAAAAGCCAAGAAAATCGGAGGTCCAGAGGGGTCCCTTGAAACTCTGGCAGATATTAGTGATGAAGAGGATATGACCAGCAGCGGCGCTGAGAAACGATCTGTCGAAGACCTACCTGGACCTGAGTATCTGAACCACCACGAGAAGGTAAAAGTGTTGGTGACCCAGGGGTCGGGAACCTTTCCCATCCAAAGAGCCATTTTGCCTCATCTTTTCAGAAATAGCTGAGTCTTTGTTTTGAAAATGTCTTTCCATGTTCCATTTTCTTTTGTTTGCTAATTTCCCGCCTGAGCTGCTGCTGTAGATTGAGACTGTGTTGTACCCAAAAAAGGTTGTTTTAAGGAAGGAGGAAGCTAAGCACAAAGTAACAAAAGAGAGGATAATTGATTTTCCTGATTTTTAGGAACTGACTAAACTAATTAGATCATAAATTCAAGGTCTGGAGTTTTAATATTTCACCCTGTTTGCGATATTTGCTCATGATACACATTTTTTTTTAACAAGGCCATCGCTCGGAAGTCCGAGTCCAACCTGTCAAGGGAGTTGTCCGATTTGGTGGTTTACTGCAAGAGTGTCCATTTCCGTGGTTTTAAATGTGCTCCCCTGAATATGAAGAGCAATGAGATGTCTTCATTCTCCGAGTCCAAGGCCAAGAGGCTTGCAAAGGAAACAGGTAACTTGAGGCAATGAGCCATATCTGATGAATGACAAAATACGTATACGTATACGTAAAATACGTGGTGTCACTTCAGTATAAAGAAAAGTCGAATAACCCGGCATCAATGCATCTGTGATACTTATTTTTCAGGAACAGACTTTGTGCAGCATAATTCAGTGCAGCTCAGCAGGATTTACCCTAGTGGCCTCAGGACTGACTCCTCTAACTATAATCCTCAGGAGATGTGGAACGTGGGATGCCAAATAGGTGAGGGGAATTTGTCGTTTTGCAGATCGAAAGAACTACATGTCTGTGTCTTGCATTACATATATCAAACGTGCAATTCATTGAAAAATTGTCCCCCTTTCCCAAAGTGGCACTGAACTTCCAGACAGCAGGTTTGGAAATGGACCTGAACGATGGGCTTTTTAGACAGAATGGCCGCTGTGGTTACGTACTCAAGCCTCGCTTCATGAGAGACATTAACACAAAGTTCAACCCAGAGAAACCAGAGGAACAGCCAGGCTACAAACCTTTACGCTTATCCATCCAGGTAAGCAGACTAAAGCATGAACAGCAGGGTTTCTCGGACTTTTCTTTCAAAAAATATAACAACAATATATTTTTAGTGGGAGAAATAAATATTGCATCCACTACTAATATGGTAAGTTGGACCACTGATAAGGCCCATAATGACGTGGACATGCTCTTTCTCTTCTCTGCCTTGCTGAGTGACCAGTATGGAAAATTAACTGGAAGAAAATTTAATAGAAGAAAAAAATGTAGCTAACATTATTATCTTATTATCTTAGCCTCACTGATGAGTGGCACTGAAAATCAGGCACTCGCTAGCTAGCCAGTTTGATTTCAGTCAGGTTGCTTCATTCAGCTGTAAAAAAAATAAAGATAAGTTAGTTTTTACTTACCGTGTTATTTGTAGATGCACAATTGGAAGGATGCAGACGAAGCAAGACTTTGTGGTCATGGGTAGCAAACACGTCCCCAAACTTTCCCTCGCGAGTTTGGTATGCACCATTTTTTTAAATACTGTAGTTTACTGTCATTTATAACAATAGCATACTGTTGACAGCCCGTGCGCTGTTGCTTCACGTTGAACAACCCACAATGCATTGCAAACTACAGTAAAAAAACGTATTCCACTAGGAAACTCATTTCCTACACTTTTACCCATTCAGTCCTTTCAGTCACTACCCAAAGCTCATGGCAGTAGGTGCAGGTAGGAATGGAGATCAACTGGCACCACACCAATCTGCCTTGGTTATTTAATTACTACAGTTAATTACTTGTATTAGAGAAAACTGACCTAATACAATATAACTGAAAACAGGTAATTGTACCGAGTTACTAATGACATTATGCTTTATGATTATCAGGTGATCAGTGGGCAGCAACTGCCAAAGGTGAACCAGAAAGAGGGCTCCATTGTAGATCCATTGGTCAGAGTGGAGATCTATGGAGTGCCACAGGACCAGGCTAAAGACGAGACCAGTCACATCAACAACAATGGTAAAGTTATGTTCTGTGAATTCATTTATATTTATCATTTATTGGTGCTACAATCGTTTCTTTCTTTCTTATAGGTTTTAACCCTGTGTGGAATCAATCTTTGAATTTTGTCATCCATACTCCTGATCTTGCTTTGGTTCGCTTTGTAGTAGAAGATTATGACAAGACGTCCAAAAATGACTTCATTGGACAGTACACGCTCCCATTTACATGTATCCAATCAGGTGAGCAGTGTGTGTGCACAAAAGCCGCAATGGTCTCAGGTGACAACTCTGTATTGTGGCTTTTTTTTATTAGAAAAGGATTTCAGAAGCAGGCAATTTGTAACTCAAAATGTTCGTCTCTTACAGGATATCGTCACATCCATCTGCTTTCAAAAGATGGAACAACCATCCCTCCCTCTTCATTGTTTGTTAATATCAGTATCTCGGACCTCACATGAAGAACTTTAGTATGCATGTTGTTACCACTCTCATGTCTCCATGAAAGTGGAGAGACCACGTGTATTCATCTGACCCAGGGAAAGCTGTGCTTTGGGATGTCATAAACGGAATCCATCTACCCATCCACATTGAACAGTTTATCCTGTTCGCTGAGACTGCAGTTTATCCACACTGACTTTGGGCAAAAGGCCAACTCCGCCCTGAACTGGTCGCCAGTCACTCATAGACCACACAATAACAGGCAACCATTCATACGTCACTGAATGGGGACTTAATGCTTGTTGCCTGCACACAACGTCAGTCCGAATGTTGCTTAAGGCAGTGATTCCCAACTGGCATATTTAGCGTGCCATGGGAAATGATCGAATTTCACTCAATTGGTCCAAAAAGTGTTAATAATTTACTACAAATCTACAATCTTCATTCATCTATCCCAGCTTGAAAAGTGACAGGCAGAGCAATTACTCCACCACATGGCAGAAGGTACATCATTGACCTGTGTATCCAGCTAGTGACTTTCATACATTTTTGTTTGGTTTTATAGTTTTATAATGGAAAACGTGCCTTGGTTGAAAAAGTTGGGAAACACTGCCCTATGGAATTTTATATTTGATGTTAAAACAGAAAGAGAACAATAGTCAGTTCTTGATGTTAGACTGTACATTTTGTCAAGAAAAAACTAACACTTTGGTTTAGTACTGCAAAAATATTCAAGTATAACAGAATCACGTCCCAAGAACCAGATTTGGCCGCCGAAGACCAGGTTGCCCAGGCACCCGCCCTTGACCGCCACCCAACACACAATGCACCGGACCCTTATGCTTTGCCCACGAGGGTGGGTGAGTGGGAGCGTGAGGTCGACAGACGGATCGGTGCAGCCTCGGCAGTAATGCGGTCGCTGTACCGGACCGTCGTGGTGAAAAGAGAGTTGAGCCGGAGGGCAAAGCTCTCAATTTACCGGTCGATCTATGTTCCAACCCTCACCTATGGCCGAAAGAATGAGATCGCGGATACAGGCGGCTGAAATGAGTTTCCTCTGTAGGGTAGCTGGACTCACCCTAAGAGATAGGTTGAGGAGCTCAGAGCAGAGCCGCTTCTCCTTCACATCGAGAGGAGTCAGTTGAGGTGGCTCGGGCATCTAGTCCGGATGCCTCCCGGACGCCTCCCTGGTGAGGTGTTCCGGGCATGCCCAGCCGGGAAAAGGCCCCGGGGCAGACCTAGGACACGCTGGAGGGGCTATGTCTCACAGCTGGCCTGGGAACGCCGGTGGAGCTGGAGGAGGTGGCTGGGTACCGGGAAGTCTGGGCTTCCCTACTGACACTGCTGCCCCTGCGACCCGGACCCGGATAAGCGGAGGAAAATGGATGGATGGATGGATAACAGAATCAGTGCAATACCAGTTATCTATAGGACAAACATTATTTTATTTCTATGCTTGAGTATGTACAACGCAAACATGCCTGTTTTGCCTTCCAAAATACATGCAATGTTATGATTGTGTGGTGCATCGCTAAAAAAATAGAACAGGAATGTACAAAAACAAACGAACGTCCTCCATTGAATCCACAATGTATTAGATTAGTAGTTATTTCACTCACTTACATGACATACGTACATATGCTTGCTTTAGCTTTAAAATGGAAACAAATGATATAAATGTCAAATGTTGATGACTGCTGAGTAGTATTGTTATGCATCAAAAATCATTTCCTGTTCATTCATGGATTGCAAATACAGAATAACTGGTGACAAGGTGGCTCGTTTGTACAACTGCAATAATATGAAGTGACTCATTAGGAATATTTAAGATACTGTACCGTCATTGTCCCTCCTCCTCTGCCGCCACTACGCTGTCCTTCAGTCTTCCTTGCAAAGCTTCTTTCAGTGTGAGGCTGCCAGCTTCTGAGTCTCTTACTACCCCTTGCTGCACCGGCATATCTGGGTGGTGCCGCTGTAAATGCTTGATGACTTGGAACTTTTGCTTGGCCCTGTAGGGACAATGGCAGCAGCGAAAAGGTTGTTGTTTGGTGTGCGAGAGGAAGTGATGTCTGAGGCCGGCTGGCCAGCGGAAGGCCTTATCACACAAGCCACAAATGTATGAGCGTTGGTCACTGTGCTGCCGCTGGTGAGTCTTCAGTATAAAACTTGTCTTGAAAGCTTTGCCGCATTTCTCGCAGACGTAAGACCGCACATCGCAGTGCTGTGTATTCTGGTGGGCACGGAGGGCATCGGCTCGGTTGGTGCGGTAGCTGCACTGATCACAGACATGTGGCTTCTCACCTATGTAATAATAAAAGAAATAAAAAAGAATACATTCTCAACAATGAACCAGATGTGGGTTTTCATCAGCATTTTCCAAGCATGTGGCTTGAATATTACTGGATATGAATATGAAGAACATTCTTCCTCAGAGAAACAGGTCTCACCTGTGTGCTTGGTCATGTGATATTTCAGCTGGGTGGCCCACTTGCATTTGTAGCCACACGCGGGACAAAGGTACTTCTTCTCCTCTTGATGAACCCTCATATGCACCTTTAACAGTAAAGAAATGAATGTATAGTGAATGTATAGGAATTCATTATATGGGACATATGCACATTTTTCACATTTTTAAAACCTCTTCAGGTCCTATCATGGATGAAAATAGCATTTGTCTTTTGGAAAATAAATAGATAAAGAATGCATGGCCAATTACTACACTCTAATTATGATTTCACAATGGTGAATGAAACCATTACAGTGGAACGACGGTTTTCGTCATTATTCCATTCCAAAAAGTAAGAAGAAAAACAATCTAAAATTCTATTTTCGCATTAAAGAAATGTAAATCCAGTGAATCATTTTAATACACCCAAAATTCTTTCCAAAAAGAAAATTTTATAGAGAATAATTCTCATTTAAAATGGTGAAAACAATGTAAAATAAATATAAATGACAAATGAAATAAATCAACATATAGCATAACACGACTTTTACATCTGCTCCAGACACATGGCGATTACCAAAGTTAATGCGTTAATTACTTATTTCTAGCTGCGATTAAACGTGATTAATTGTGAGTTAACTTTGGACAAAAAATGTGAATAATCATGATCAAATATTTTAATCGATTGCGAACCCTAATTGTAACATATGTTACCTTCACAATGTTCTTTCTTGAATGAAATGGCAACCACTGTTTACCGTTTACAGCTGTACTCCATTTTTAAAGAAAGCACAGACTGTCTGAAAACATATTCACCTAAACTATGAAATACGTAGTGCACTTCAGCGAGGGCACACAGTGCTTATCTGAGGAAACACAGAGACAGACATGAAGTTGTTCATCATTGAGGGTGTGTTATAAACTACCCACCTATACATAATAAAAATGACTAAAGGCTGGAACCTGTCATGCTTTATTTGGGCACTCCATTTCGCGGAATGATATGTGGTCAAATGGGCATCAAAAACCAAGTCCTATGAAAACCGAAGTACCACTGTATTAGAGTTTACATCATTAGCAAAAACATCTATATATATATATACGCACTTACCTTCAACCTTGAGGGATCAATGCAGGTGTAACTACAATTCTCACACCTGTAAGGCTTCTCCCCGGTGTGTATGCGAACATGCCACGTCATCTTCTGCTTGTTGCCAGTGGTATACTTGCAGTCGGTGCATTGGTACACACGCTTGCCTCCATGCGAGCGGAGATGCTGCTCCAAAACCAGCGGATGCTGACAAGCAAATGGACAGCTGCTGCACCCAAGAGGCTTATCCAGAAGGCACCCATCCTCATGTTCATCCAGAAGGTGCTGTGCAAGGAGCTGCTTTGTTTTGCTAGAAAAAGGGCAGAGCTGGCACTGATGAGCAAGATGGGTTCTCCTATGAGCCTTGATGCTTTCTTTGGTCCCCAAAGACTCCTGACAGGTGGTGCAGTTCTTTGCGGTGTGTTTGCTCTGCTGGTGGGTCCTCAGTGTGGCCTTGTCGCTACATGAATAGTCGCACTGCTTGCAGGACAAAAGCACTTGGAGCTGGTGCACACGCTTACAGTGGTTTCTTAGAGCGACTTCTGAACTGAAGCGAACCTCACAATGAAGGCAGATATGATGCATTTCTCCTGTGTGGCATCTGAGAGTGTGTCTCCTCACGTCATCAAGCGCGTAGCCGCGGTAGTCACAGAGTGTACACGCCTGGGAAGGCCGTTTGTCGTGGATGCGTACCTTGTGCTGACGCAGTTTGGTCAGGGCTCCAAAGGTCTTGTTGCAAATGTCGCAGGTGTGGCGCCCGATTCCAGTGTGAAGAGACTCGTGTTCTTCCAAGCGATAGCGGCGTGTGGTGCTGAAAGAACAGTAGCTGCATGTGTGCAGTGCGGCATCTTGTTGTTTTAGCCGTGTCTTTCCCCGCTCTTGCTTGCTGGTCAAGGTAGCGCTCTGGTTTAAACGCATTGGCCTACAGTTTTTATTGATGTGATTGGTCGAGATTTTGGATTTGTCAACAAATGGACACATGGAGCAATGCAACTCATTCGACTTCTCCGGCAGATCTAAAGCTTTTCTCAATCCACCGTTAGACATAGCAGAGGAAACCTCTCCAGGCCTTTTAACAAATTCCTCTCCAGATTGTTCTTCAGTGATTTGTATACTTTCACTCTTTTTGTCTTTTGAGACTGTCTTCCTCTCCATTATTTGCAATGGCTTTTGGCAAATAGAAACGTGTCTATTCACGGTTGCGAGTCTGACTGATGAAAAACTGCACAGGCTGCACATGAATGTCCCATTCTGTACTGAAATGTCTCCGTGTCGAACCTCTGACAGCCTTTCTGTCTGTGTGTTGCTCTGCTCATGATCTGCCTCAGTGAACATATAGGCACTTTCAGAAGTTGCTGTGTCTTTTTGTTGAACAAGGCATTCCTCATGTGAAATTGTTCCTGCCGGGTTTTTAGAAGTGTCTGGATCCACACCGTCTTCGGTCGGTGTGACTGCAATGCCAGTAAAAGTTTGTATTTTTCTTGGAATTGCAGGACATTTCTTGGAAAGGTGGCTACTTAGGCCACGCCTCTGTTTGAACTGAGCACCACATGCCTGGCACTCATGATGCTGTGGTAGCTTTAAAGTCTTCTCCTTTCTGGTCATAGAAGATGATCTGTCACCGCCGTGACCATATTTGCTTGGCACCACAAGCATCTGGACTCTTCCCTCCAAAACCATAGCGTCAGCTTGGTCCTTTTCTTGTGCCCTCTTGGGCTTCAAACATTCCAACTGATTTTTCTCAGATGGGAATTGTGAACTGCCGCATTCATGATCCAATTCTAGAGGTTCTTGCTCCGACTCATGGCTGTCAGCTGCTGGACTTTTTTCAACTTCTTCATGAACCATGAGAATCTTGTCTTGGACTGATTTATTGCAGTGTAAAGGGGATGCGTCTTCATTTGGCAAAATAGCAGTTTCATTGTCTGCAGTTACTGTTGTTAAAACAAGAGTACAGTACTCTGGGCTGGTGCCAAGTGGACTAACCTCTTCATCATTGAGTGATCCAATAGCTGCAGGAGCTTCATTGGCACCAAAATCTGTTGGAGCTTCTTCAGTCGACAGCTTAGATCTTTCATTGCATGTCAGTGGCTCATTGCAGACATTGTGCAACATGTTAGATGAGTTCCTCTGCCTCTCTTTTGCCGCATAATTCTGCAGCCAAGTTTTGTCACCTGGTACATATCCATGGGTTTTCTTCTTGTGCAAGAAGAGGCTGATGCTGCTGAATGAGGAATAGGGACAGAGGGCGCAGCAGAACTGTTTCAGCCGGGTGTGTATACAATTCTCATGATTTTGAAGGGCTTGGCGAAAACGTGTTGTGTATGTACAGTATTTGCACTTGTACACAGATGCTTGTTTGCCCTCTACAGAATGTTTCGCTAACATGTGGTTACGGAGCTCATATGTGCGCTTGCAGACGTAGGCACAGATCTCACACATCAGTGATTTGGCCTGATGTCGTAGTTTGTGGCTGTTGAGCTGGTCCATGCGATGACAGCGATATGGGCACTGATCACACTCATACCTAGAAGAGTGAAAAGGGTGCTTAGTTTTTTTTTTTTAAAATGCTGCCACATGAAGCAGAAAAAACAGTTTGTGCATCTGTCATTTGTAGCATGCTTAAAAAAGAAATGACAATAAAGGCGACTTGTTACCTGAGTTCTCCTGCATGTTTCCTCATGTGGACGTTTAAGTAGTGTTTCCATTTGGTGACATAGCCACATTCAGCACACATGAAGTTCTTGTTATCGGAGTGTGTGAGCATATGTTTTGAGAGGTAGGAAACATCACGGCATCGGAAGTCACAGAGGCTGCACTTAAAAGGCTTCTCAACTTGAAAAAAGTAACATATACAGAATGAATAATTCATAATCAAATTGGACAAACATTACAAATATGATTGAGCTCTCACCACTATGCTTCAGCATGTGTCGCCTCAAACCTCTCTTGTGTGAGGTCACATAGCTGCACTGTGGACATTGATGGATCTTTTCGTTGGCATGCAAGTGTCCAGTGTGCTGCTCAAATTCCACAGGGTTAAATGTGAAAAAGGTGCAAAAATCACAACACAGTTTTTCACTTCCTGCATGGCCATGGCGCTGGTGCCGGAGGAAGGCGGTCTTATTGGAACATGAGAAATCGCACTGAGAGCAATGGTAAGCGAGGTGGGTTCTGTAATGAGCCTCCATTTCCTTCTCACCCGGAAAGATAGCACTGCAGGCGTGATGTCGACATTCCACAGCCTTGATGTCATGCACCTCTGCAGCGTGTCGGACAAGAGCCTTGGGTAAAAAAGTCTGGAAAGAACAACCCTCTTGGAAGCAAGCCACTGGAGTTTTGCAGTCTGGTTGGACATTGTGAGTCTTCATGTGAGACTTCAACGCCCTGCTTTGGGTAAAGCTTTGACCGCATGTAGGACAAGGATAGCGGCGGCAGACCGTGTCATCTTCTGCCTCCTCAGCATGCATGGTGCTAAGGTGGCGGTGGATTGCGCTCCGTTCCACAGCGGAATATTCACACAAGTGACAATGATGGACTTTTTCACCTGCCTCACGTCGCCGGTGTATGCGTAGTTTGCTCCTGCTGGTGAAGAAGCGCTTGCATGTGGGACACTGCAGGCTGGAGTTGGGAAAATGTAAATGGAGGTGCTCTTGCAGATGGGAACGCATTTTGAAACAGCGTCGGCATTTGGGACAAATGTGGGTACGGTACATATTCTCTGTCCCCTCTGCAAGGTAGTCTAAAGGAAAACAACATGAAATGATTCTTCACTAAAGTAAAAAAATAATAAGAATCACAACATTGTTTGCTCACTTGCAGCCTCAACATTTGGTACACGTGCATAATGTAATGACCACCAAATAATCTACCTTAACAAAGAAAAAACAAACAAACTATGTATCATTTTACAATGTTTGGCAAACTAATGTGAAGAACGGTGCATGCCGTTCAAATAGTGTGCTCAAAATGTGTGAGTGTGCATGATGTGTTGCATAAAATAGCTGAAAAAAGCTGCATCACAGCACAACTTCATACTGCAATCACAATAATAATCATACTATCAACCTCATTGTCTCTTACTGTGCCAATCAAAATTGAGCTTTACAGTAATGCCTCATTTATCATGGTTAATTGGTTTTAATTTTAATTTTATGCTTAAATTATTTAATGTATTCCAGAAATAATGTGTAATTTGCTGAAATATATATTTCTTGACTAATAATAGGTTGTTTTTCAATCATGTTACAGCATGATTTATTCATTAATATATTTTGGAAAGTGATAGAGCAAAGTGATGAGGAGTCCTTTGTAGAGACACAATGTTGTTCTCACGGTTATGTTAGGAATGTCGAATTATTTTGTATATATGTATATAATTTGTCATTATGACATCTTATTAGAGTTTAATAATTTACAGGGGGTGTTCTCTCTACTAATTTTCCTGACATTATCATTACTGATTGCATATTTTAGTAGCACATATGAACTTGCAGGGTAACGTAGCATTAGCATTGGTGCATGCATGTACCTTTAGTCGGCAATAGTGTGGCATTTTTTGCTGAAAGTGTGTTTTCCACTGTCTTTCCCAATTCTTTCACATTGTGTTCTTGTTGTGCTGCTTCTTCTTCTTTGTCCTGTTCTGGTTCTGATGATATGCAGACTTGACTGGAACCTGAAGCAGAGACTTGAGGTTGGTGATCTCCATTTGTGGGTACCTTACCTGTAAACAGATATGTGGAGAACAATGGTTAACCATAACAAATGTTTTTCACTGGTGAGATGTTGCAAATTCCATTCATCTTTGGGAGGCAATGTGCTACATGACTGTATTACGCTCTAATAAAGTGGTATCCAAAACATTCATAGTCCCGAACCTGTAAGGGCTAAGAGGCAAAATTAGGATTGACCCTAAGTCTATTCATTTTACCTTCAGTGTTGTGTTCCAAAAGGTGGTCACTCCATTCCGCCAGGGTTTGTGTGACAAACCGGCAGCCAAAATTCTTATGTACTCTACTGTGGTTCTCCATTTTACACTGTGTGAGAAAAGACACTCAGGTCTCAGAAATGGCAAGGAATAAGCGGGAGACCATGCGCGGATGTCAAATGAAACCGGTATTCCACACAATCCATGCTGCGGAACGGGCAGTCTTGCTCACAGCCGGAAAATGGGCCTTCATGTTCAAGGGTTGTGTGGATGGTGTCAAAGTGGCATTTCAAAGCCCTCGGTAGGGAAAAGGCTTCAGGGAACTGAGAATTTTTGAATCTCCCTAAATGTCCTTGACTGGGAGGAACGTCTGTCTCTCTGAACAGCTGTGATAGGTGAGCAGGCCAACATCCAAAAAACTCCACCCACATGATTCACATCAGTGAGGTTCCATCATCGCCAATGTCCCTGAAACAAAAGCATTTGATGGTTACAATTCCTGTTTTAAAAGTAAAGAAGTGGATAAATACTGCAATTATAATTTCCAGTGAATAATGGGTTTGGGACAGCACTACATCGTCAAAAATGTGTACTCTGAAGAACTAAGTAGGCAATGTACATAGTACACACATTGAAGTGTACAAAGTACATTATTCTGTTTGAGACACAGCCATATAGTAAATGGGAAATACTATACTTTCAGGGTCTTGAAAATACATTTCGTATTAGATGCTCTATCAACAAGTCATTGTTTGATATTACGGCATTATAACACGTATAGTCAAGTAAATACACACAATATGCACATAGCTGTATCGTATCAAACACTACAGCAATGCTTATATTGACATCGAGCGCAGGAAGTCGACCTACCGGCTATGTTTCCAGTCTTTTTTCCCTGAAAAACAAAATATCAAGATGAGGCCCGGGACCAGTTAATACACGTAAAGCAATGAAGCACCTAGGACGCCTCACCTCGTTTATATGACAATAACGCCAATCCAACATCCATTACATGGTAGCGTTAGCTTCCTTTCTTTTTGGCAGCTAAATGTTGAGTCTTTTTCGAGATTTAAAATAACGTCCACGTATTTCTATAAACACGTAATTACTATAAAAAGAATTAAGTAAATGGGGAAATGTGTCAACAGCATACGCTGTCAATAGAGGGGGAAAAGGCACACCACGAAAGCGGAACCTGTATTACACGAACACGAGTAAGGAGGGAAGGTTGAGTAAGATACACAGGAAGTTTTTCAGAGGTCGCCATCGACGGCTCCCGGTGGTTACGTTTATGCTTCCCTTCATATAATGTTCGTTGAGGTCACGAGGGTTCTAAAATTACATCAGTACTGGAGGCAACCGCAGTGGAATGACGAACAAAGTAAGAGATTTAGTATCATGTTAGCGTTAGCGGATATTGAAAACAATATCACTTCCACCCAGACTAAGGCAGCCAAAAAAAGTAGGCTATTCTAAAATGTCAGCTATCTCACACATAAGCAACTACCTCGTCATTTGAAGGTTTTGTAGATATGTAGACGGAGATTCCGCTACACAAAGTAAAAATGCCATTGTCAGACCTCCTGGACAGTCTGAAGGACAACCCCTACTTTGGGGCTGGGTTTGGACTGGTTGGTGTTGGAACAGCATTGGCCTTGGCCAGGAAAGGTGCCCAGGTGGGGATGGTGTTCTTTCGCAGACACTACATGATCACCCTGGAGGTCCCCAGCAAGGATAAGAGTTATCACTGGCTGCTGAGTTGGATCACAAAACATGCCAGGCACACACAGCACCTGAGTGTGGAGACTTCATATCTGGCGCATGAGAGTGGACGCGTTCACACTCAGTTTGACTTTCACCCAAGTCCAGGGAACCACATCATCTGGTCAGTGCTATTTTCACAACATCTAGACGTCTCTAGCTGATTAAACTTACCGTACTATGATCTCTTGTATAGGTATGGGAGGAAGTGGATCAGAGTGGAGCGGACCAGAGAGAAACAGATGATTGATATGCACACTGGAACTCCTTGGGAGTCTGTCACATTTACAGCATTAGGCAGAGACAGACAGATCTTCTTCAATATTTTACAAGAAGGTAGTGATATCACAAGTGGCATATGATATGCTTTGTTATACTACGTATAAGGTTTCAGGCTGCATATGTAAATAAGAATTTGTTCTTAAATTGCTTGCCTGGGTAAATAAAGGTATGATGACGTATATAGAGTATTCTTGGAATTGTTCTGTCATGTTTTCAGCCAGAGAATTAGCATTGAAACAGGAGGAAGGACGGACAGTGATGTACACAGCCATGGGAGCAGAGTGGAGGCCCTTTGGATTCCCACGGCGACGCAGACCCCTCAGCTCTGTGGTACTGGAGGCGGGTGTGGCCGAAAGAATTGTCGACGATGTGAAGGAGTTCATTGGAAACCCTAAGTGGTATACAGATCGTGGTTAGTGATCCTGTTTTGCAGCCCAGCATTTAAAGGGGACCTATTATGCTCTGTCCACTTTTCGGCCCTACAGTATAAATGTTGTTAGAATGTTGTATTAAAAAAAACATTTGTTAAACACGAATGTTGTATCGTGTTAAACGATGCCAAAGTGAGATGGTTCTGAGCGCTCTACTTTTTTTCCAACACCACTTCACTGTGACTTCACAGTGAGCCTTGTGAGAAGACAGCGCCTCCATCCAGCTGGTGACTTCCTTATGTCGGCATGCCCGGGTACAAGCTGAGTGGGACCAATCACAGCAGAGTGGCTGTGACCAGAGGCTGGCCATGGAGGGATTAAAGTAAAATAGACCGTTTTGAAAATACAGCTGTAATAGGTGTAGATTCTGGAAGCTCTTGAAAGTTTTTTGTGCGGGTTATTGTGTGTAGCTGCTCTATATCAATACAACTCAGTACAAAGGGCCAAAAATGAGCATAATAGGTCCCCTTGAATTATATTTCATTGTCCATAATGGTGTACACTATGTCTTTATTGCCCTATTATAAACCACCTTGGCACAGTGTTACATACTTGTCAGCATGTGCATGTGTAAATGTATTATATTAAATAGTCATTTGCTTATGTCTCTCCAGGCATACCTTACAGAAGAGGATATCTGTTGTATGGGCCACCAGGGTGTGGAAAAAGCAGCTTTATGTTAGTAAGCTATTGCTTTCTTTTGTAATTAATTGAATATTATATAATACTAATTATTTATTCTTTCAAAATAGTTTTTATTCGTAATACAAAACAAGGATAATTACTATAATTAAAAATTAATTACGCTTTTATTTATTTTTGTTCACATTCACTTCTCCTATGTTCATATGCTGTTATTTGTATTGTATTCCAGCACGGCACTGGCCGGTGAGCTGGGCTATAGCATTTGTTTGATGAGCCTGAGCGACCGCTCGCTTTCAGATGACCGTCTGAACCATCTATTGAGCGTGGCACCGCAGCAAAGTATAGTACTGTTGGAGGATGTCGACGCTGCCTTTGTTAGCAGGGAACTGCTTCCAACAGAGAGTAAGTGACAGAAAAGTTTATCAATAATCTGCAGCTTGTAGTCATCTCAATCTTTACTACTGCACTTCTGTTTTATGCAGTATACTATAATAAGCACTATAATTTGACATTTAAATCTTATTTATTGTCCCTCATAGACCCTTTAGCCTTCCAGGGAATGGGAAGGCTGACCTTCAGTGGCCTGCTGAACTCTCTGGATGGAGTGGCTTCATCTGAGGCCAGAATTGTATTCATGACAACCAATTTCATTGACAGGTAAGTCTGTCCCACCAGGGACCAGCTGCGACTGCATGAGAATAGGCTAGCAAGTGTAAGTAACAGCTATTGAACGTAATTATAATTTTTTTTAAAGAAAGATGTTTTAAGAGGCACCCTGAGAGAGGGAATAGCCAATTCACTATATTGTCTCACGTCTTGAGCTTGCAGCCCCTGCTTCCCTCTCTCTTGCCTCTGTCTTATGTCTGAGACCATTTGTCTGTTGCCCTTCTGTGTCTCCTGTTGGGTCATGCTAGCAAACGGCTTTTTATGTTGGCAAGTTTCCTCTCGAAAAACCCACAATATTGCTAAAACGTTCTGCACCCAAAAGTCAGAGGAAGCCAACCATTGCACAAAGCATTTTGGACATGCTGAGGAACGTAGACGTTGTGGCTGTAGGGTGCCATTACAGAATAAATGAATCTTCGGTTAATGTAGGATGACAAATAGGATAAAAATACAGTGACAGTAGCAATACCATACCAAAGATACCATAATGCCTCAGCAGAACAGGACCAGGATCAAGAGGGGAGTGAAATAAGGATGAGTCACTTAATGTGTTCAACCTAGTAGGTTGATAATTAAAATTCAACTTTGAGAGTGTTTAAACAAGAACGAAATGTGAGAAAATGTTAACGCCTGTCTATGAAAAGTGTATGGTGGGGAATTTTACAGCCTTAAAACATATAACAATTGTAAAAAAAAAAAAAAAAAAGAAGAAATATGACTTGACTACTGCGCAGATTTCCGTTATTGCAGGCTATTTTGGGATTTTTTTTTTTTTATGGCGGCCAAAATATAGGAATTGACTGTGGCCTGACCGAACACCTTTTAAACTCTTTGGACAGATGTGAAATTGATGTACTGCATTATTTCAATTCTTAACCGTTCTTAGTGACAACTCAAGTATATAAAACCTGTATTCTTGACATTTTTTATTAACGGCAGCCTTTCAGCTTGTCATGTGTCCATGCAGGTTAGATTCAGCGCTAATCCGGCCCGGCCGTGTTGATCTGAAGCAATACATTGGGCATTGTACCCACTGGCAGCTCACCCAGATGTTCAGACGGTTCTATCCAGATGCACCCGCTTCTGATGGAGAGCATTTTTCCAAGTGTGCACTGTCTGCACACACTGCAATCAGCGCTGCTCAAGTGCAAGGACACTTACTGTTGCACAAAATGGACCCAGAAGGATCGATCACGAATGTTGCAAAAATAAAGGAATGACAGGACAGGATTTTTAAAATGATGAATATGTTTAAAAATGATTGACAGGGACAGAATTGTGGAAGATTTATATAAAAAATAAATGTTTCTTTGACCATTGAGGTATGCCATCACACCTGTACACCTGTATCACACCTTGTACATCTTGTATAATGACAATAAAGGCCATTCCATCATGAAAATATGTCTTGGAATAACGATACTATTTGTTGGAATGTATAAGTTGGAATGTATTTTATTTTTGTTCACATTTGTGTTTAAAATAAATGAATATTTGAAATCAACCAAATCTACCAACATACTAATTAATTTCATTTTTCAGTTACCCAATGTAGGCTGGCGACCAGTCCAGGGTGTACCCCGCCTCTCGCCCGAAGACAGCTGGGATAGGCTCCAGCACCCCCCGCGACCCTCGTGAGGAAAAAGCGGTAGAAAATGAATGAATGAATGAATGAGTTACCCAATGTAAAGAGGAATGTCATGATCTGTGTTGTCGCTCTGCTGCCGCCTTCTGCCTTTTCCTTGCAGTGCACCTCTGACTGGCAGGAGGCGGTCCGGTCACTCCGGCACACCGACACACCTGCTGTGTGCCTCATTGCCAGATCGTACCTCAACTTTCCTCGCTACACGCCCTCCGCTTGCTCGTCAACGTGTAGCTCTTTGTGTCCTTGTTTTCTGGCTTTTAGTAACTTTTATGTAAGTACCTGCTCATTAGTTTTATACTATGGTGATTTTCTATTTGCTTCTTGTTTCGCCTGTGTGGCCTTTTGTCCACCATGTTTTCTGTTGTACGTTGCTCCCCTGTTTTTCCTGCTAGCCGTTTGCTGCAGTGTTTTTTTGTTCTCTTTTGGACTCTGCCTAGCTCAGTTTTTGGTTTGTACTTTTGTCTTGTTTTTTGTAATTTCCCCTAGTGGACACCATGTGTTAATAAACCTTTTTGTTACACGAACGTGTCTGTATTTTGGGTTCCAAACCGGCTTTCGCCACTTATCGTTACAAGAAATTTTTCATTATGGTCTGGACTATGTACAGTTTCCTGACATTTCAAAATTATTTTTTTCGAAGCCGTAGACCACAATACGATTTGCAATGCTTTTTTGAAATTACCATGAATGTGGAACTATGATGATAAAATGATTCCAAAGGTTTCTGGAGCGAGGGAGTGTTTTCTTGTGAGACAATGGTATTTGACCCCTTCCTAGTTTATTTTTGTGCATGTTTGTCGCACTTAAATGTTTCAGATCATCAAATGAATTTAAATATTGGTCAGTGACAATACAACTGACCACAAAATACATTTTTCAAATGAAATTTTTATTAAGTGAGAAAATCAATCCAAACATCCAAAGAACTGCAGGCCTCACTTGCCTCATTTAGGTCAGACTCCACCAGAAGAAAGACACTGGACAAAAATAGCCTGCTTCCAAGACTAAAACCACTATTGAACAAATGAACACAAAGGGTTGTCTCAATTCTGCCAGGAAAATTCTTGATAATCCACAAGACTGTTGGAAAATACTCTGTGGTCTGGCAAGCCAAAAGTTGGAACGTTTTGGCGTGTGTGTGTGCCCCATTACATTTGGTGTAAAATGAATGCCGTATTTCTGAAAAAAGAAATCATACCAACAGTAAAATGTGGTAGTGCGATGATCTGGGGCTTTTTTGCTGTCTCAGGACCTGGAAAACTTGACGTGATAAATGGAACCATGAATTTTGCTGTCTACAAAGAAATCCTGATGGAGAATGTCCAACCATCTGTTTGTGACCTCAAGCTGAAACTGACTTGGGGTCTGTAGCAGGACAATGATCCAAAACACACCAGCAAGTCCACCTCTGAATGGCTGAAGACAAAAAATGGAAGACTTCGGAGTGGCCTAGTTTTTGGATGTTTTTTTTTTTTCTATGTGTCATAATTTGCAATAAAGGGGCCAGTCTTACAGCAGAAGTAAACTTATCCTATTCTCTCTGTCATGTAGAAGACTTGACATGGAGTTTCCATGCACCTGAGCAATGGATTTTGGATTGCTTGCAGTTGGCAGAAAGTCACAATTTCCAAAAGCGTTTTTATGAGCCAACATGAACTCATCGGCCAGGGTTGTGCAAGGACTCAAGTTTGCGCTTTTTTAAGCTCCAGCACCCTTCTCGGCTGAAACTCCCTTATATCTCCCTATCCTCTGTGTCTATCTGGAGACAAGCCAACCTCATCTTCAACCTCGCATCCAGCCTGGACCCTGATGAGTCAAAGGATAAAGTTCAAAACGCGGGAGGGTGATTGGTGTTTTTTTCCTCCCTCTGACATCTACGCACGCGCACCCACGCCTCCATCCCTCCCAAGTGGCGAAGAGGGAGGAGAGAAGGCGTGAGAGGGTTTAACACAGCCGGGTATAATCTTAACCAATCAAATGAATCAATTGACAAATCAATCTCATCGCCTTTAAATGTGCCGGACTGGACTGCGCATCAGAGGTCACCATGCATGTCATTCACTATGTACGCCACCTCGTGGGACACGTCACCTGTTCCTGACAGTTACATTTAACACAGCACCAGGTTAATCCAAGCATTTTACTTGTTTTACCACCAGCATTCCTGCTCTACATGGCCAAATAGGAGAACCTTTGATGGTATATTCGCTGTATCTCCCCCTCATCCTCCTTGAGTAAAAATGAACAGTAAAAAAATATATCCTGCAACCAGATTTGAACAACCAACTTTATATTCATTGTTGGTTTGTCCCATTGGTTGTCTACTGGCTCACTTTCTCTGTTTCCACAAAGTCTGCGCTGCTTGTTGTCTCATTTGTGATTAGATAGTTACTAAGGGGAAGGGAGGGAGGGACAATCTGGCGTGCATCCAGCACAGCCACGGAGATGAGCGATGAGTGGAGCTGTCTTGTGCTTTTTTTCTGATGGAGTTTTCACTTCTAAATGTTGATTTCGGGGGACAAGCCATTTATTTGGGTTAGAGTCGGCCCTGGTTGGCATCATACTGTAATGCCCCTGGTTGTGGTAAGGAAGAGACACTCACGTCGCCGATGCACTTCAGTCGCTTTATTAATACCGGTCAACCTTTTGGCCAGCTGCTGTTGCATGGTGCGATTAAACCGCTCCACTACCATCACTAAGTGTGCACTAAGGGTGCAGGGGCAACAAACACTCTGAACTCGAAATTCCTGCCTTGATCGCTGTGGAGAATGTCTGCAGTGCCAAACCGGCTGAACATGCCCTCCATGAGTGCATCTGCCACTGTCGCTGCTTCTTGGTCTGACAGCGCATAAGCTTCCGCCATTTTGTGAAGTAGTCCATTGCACACAGCACATACCTGTTCCCTCTCTCCGTCTCAGGAAAAGGACCCATAATGTCCACAGCTACCCTCTCCATGGGCGCCACAACCGCTTGCTGCTGGAGTGCTGCGTGCGACCTGTCCTGACGCCCCTTGTATGCTGCACACTCGTCACAGCGCCAGCAGAAGTCCTCCACATCCCGCAGGTGCTGTCCCCAGTAGAATCCCTGGCGCAGCCTTTTAAGGGTCTTTGTGCTTCCAAAGTGGCCGGAACTGGTACCCCGTGACATGCTCTCAGCACTGCCTCCCTGAGGGACACAGGCACCACCACCTGCCATCTCTCCTCCCCAGTGGCTGGCTCCTTCCACGCATGCTGCAGCACGCCATCCTTGATGCGCAGGACTGCATACTTGTGCCACAGGCCTTTGGTGCCCACTGATAGTGCCATCACGGTCTCCCAGGGCGGCCTCCTGCCGCTCTGGAGCCAGCGCCACACTGGTTTCAGGTTGGCATCCTCTTCCTGCTTGTCGCCCACACTGCAGCATCCATTGCCTCCAACGCGCAGCACGGCGGCTCACCAGCTGACTCGTCACCGCGCGGCTCCCTCTCTCTGGTGTCTCGCCTGTCGCATTAGCTGCAGCCGTCCACAGCACACGGCCGACGAGAGAGCCCGTCAGCGTTGGCATGCTGAACACCAGCCCGATGGATCACACTGAAGTTGAAGGACTGCAGCTCCTCCAGCCATTGTGCCACTTGGCCCTCCGGTTCTCGGAAGGTCATCAGCCACTGTAGCGCCGCGTGGTCCGTTCTGATGGTGAAGGGCAACAGCCAACAATTCATGTCTGGTCACACAGTAGCGACGCTCACTCTTGTTGAAGACACGACTGAAGTAGGCGATGACTCATTCACCTTCTGGCACCACCTGCGATAACACTGCCCCCATGCCAACATTACTAGCGTCCGTGTCCAGCACAAAGGGAAAAGCGGGGTCTGGGGCAGTGAGAACAGGGGCGTTCGTGAGGGCTCTCTTGAGGTTGGCGAACGCATCTTGGCATTCGGGTGCATGCATAGCCCTGGCCATTCTGGAGTAGGCAAAACAAGGGTGCACCGATGCAGGAAAACCCCTTCACAAACCTCCGATAATATGAGGCGAGTCCCAAGAAACTCTTGAGCTGCTTTTGGTCTTTTGGGGCCGGCCAGTCTCTGATAGCGCTGACTTTCTCTTCCAGTGTGCTAATACCACTAGCATCCACCCTGTGGCCCAAGAACTCCACCTCTCGCCGCATAAAGTGGCACTTTTCTGGCTGCAGTTTTAGTCTAGCCGCTGCAATCCTCCCCAACACCAGTCTCAGGGAGTCAAGTGCAGCCAGGAAGGACCTCCCATGGATGAGGACGTCGTCCAGGTACACTAGAGACTGCTTTCGAGGAATGTTTGCAAGCACAGTGTCCATCAGTCGCTCGAATATCCCTGGTGCATTGCAAAGTCTGAAACTCATTACTCTGAATTGCACTGGTGGTGCAGAATGCAGTCTTTGGTCTTGACTCAGGGGTTAGGGGGACCTGCCAGTACCCACTGCGCAGGTCGAGCGACGAGAACCACGCGGACCCCGACACAAGGTCCAGCGTCTCGTCCACCCGAGGAAGTGGGTAACAATCCTTTCTCGTGACCTTATTCAGCGGTCTGTAGTCCACACAGAACCACGGCCTGGCACTCTTTTTTCTGGGGACCATCACAACGGCAGATGCCCACGGACTGTCAGAGGGCTCTATGATCCCCGCCTCCAGCATAGCCTGGATCTCTTTATCAGCTGCCTCCTGCTGGGCCATGGGCAGGCGACGGGGCCGCACCTTGATTGGTCGTGCGTCCCCCGTGTCGATGTGGTGTTCAACAAGGTGCGTGAGGCCCACCTCATTTTCATCGAGGGCAAAGATGTCCCTGAAGTCCCACAGCACTCTCCACAATTGGTCTTGCTGCCCTGTGCCTAGGCCAGCACAGTTCTTTTCTCAAATGGAGCGGATTGGCACCATCCGGTCTTCCACAGTGTGTGGGCTTGATGACGCTGCCCCCACCTGGGCACAGGTCCTCTTCGGGCGAGCGGACTCTACCCTTGACAACGAGGGTTGTTCCGTGATGTGCGCAGATGCGGTGTCAATGGTCACGCCTGCAGTATGTCAGGTGGGGGTAACAAGCTTCACATGCTTGCCTCCCGGCAAAATTATCACTGCAGCTCCCAGGTCCACCACAGACTTTGTGGCCTTTGGAAGTCCCAGCCTAGCATGCACTGGTCATTCACATCTGCCACCCAGGCCACAAAGAATGTTGAGAGGCCCCCCAGGACAAACGTGAATGTTCCTTTGCCTTTCATCCGCGCTGTCTCACCGGTCACTGTTCTCAGTCTGGTTGAGGTCGGCTCTATAATGGTCCCCACTGGAACGATGTCAGACCTCACAATTGTGGCTGAGGATCCAGTATCCACCAGGGCCATGCAGGTAACATCTCCAACCTGCACACGAACATGACAGGGGTCGCCCACCTCTGTCCAGCCCACAGTCACAACAGCTGCACCGTTGTTATACTGGTCCCCACGCACGGCCTCCTCTTCTGGTGGCTGCAGTTCCCGGTTAACAGCAGAAAGGGCCCGTGCCATCCGAGCTACACGGGCCCCCTCCCGTTTCCCCGCTGGTTTTTGGACTTGGGGCAGCGGCGCAGCAGGTGGCCTGGTTGACCACACCCCCAGCAGATCACGGGGCGTGAGCGGCGATCACCTCCTTCCTCGCGCTGGGCCAATGCTGCACAGACCAGTTCCTCCATCCACGCTGGCCTTTCTTCTGCCTTTCCCGCCAAATTTGTAGCTGCAACCGGTTGGGCTGGTGACTGCAGCGCCCCCTTGGCTGCAATCTCTCTCTCCATGGCGAGCGCGAGGGCCCCATCCAGGGTTATGGGGTGGGCGAGCTGGACATGCAGGCTCAGCTCATCTGGTCTTAATGCCTGAATGAAACGTGGCTATAGGGGTGTTATTTCATGTCTAGATGATATAATAATGCTGAAAAATATAATTACAAGATTGTAAACAGATTTTATATGCTCTAACTAAGAAAACATTCCTACTTCATGGAAGAGAGGATGTTAAACAAAGTAAACATCCTTGAGTCCATTCCATGTTTATAGCATCTGGGCTGGAAGGGTTAAACTTTCTGTGAGAAATAACCCCTCCCCTCTCATTTAAGGGTTTTAGCTCTAGAGTGTAACATAATCTAGTTTATTTTTAGCCATCATGGCTGCTGCATGGCTGTTGCAGAGAGTGATGCAAAGGAACCCAGTCATTGTGGCTCAATTCTTCTTGAGGGGGTTGAAGAGCCCGTCCTCTCCTGCGGGCCCTCTTGGAGCTTCCCAGGACAAGCCTCGGTCTATGAGGGACCTCCCACGGGTCAGCTTCTTGGAGCTGCTTTATAGAATGATGTTTCAAGGCTTCTACAGCCGCTCACATGAACTACAGGTATGCTGTCCAGTGAAGTTTATGGATAACAAACAGCCTTCAGTGTTGTTTGTAATTGAATCCAAGTTTGTGGTGGCTCTTTTGTGATTTTACCACATTGGAAGTATCCATAATGTTACCTTGAAGAAAGTTTAAGGAAGAAGAAGGGGATAATTTGCTTTTCAGAACTGGTTGATCTGCTAATGACTTGCTTGGGGTGAAGTGACTCACCCACTGATACTTTTTGCAAAAAACTGTATGTGACTCCATATTCAGTAAGGGCTTTCTCTCAAACTGTTAGTAGTTAGTGTTATTTTTAGGTTTTTTAGGAGGGGTGGAGGGGGGGGGGGGGGTTCCAAGTACATGTCAGGTTTAAAGACACTTGTAGGAAACAGATGTTTGCAGGTCTAAAATGTGTATCATATCATTGATTATTTGTCAATGTATACATCCATATAAATCACTTGGTGAAACAATAGCCTGTATATCAATGATAACAACGGCATTGAAAATAACAGCGTTACTAAGTAATACTGGAACCTTACTTAGCGTCATGAGTTAGTTCCAGATGGTCCAACTCTAACTGAAACAGACAATAACTGAATCAATGTTTCCCATAACAAATCATTAATCCATTCCAGAAAGCACAAAAAGTTTTTTATAGTTTTACAAACCAAGTAAACTCCTGGGAGCTATGGTTTGAATTTCTGAGACGTCTTTTTTTGCCTTGGAAGAACATCTGACTCAAACTAAAATGTATTTAACCAGAGCAAATTTCCAATAGCAAAAAATGTCATCCAATAAATCCGTTCCAGACACCCAAAAATTTTAACACAAAACACATTTTACAGACAATAAGTATAGTTCTACATGCATTAAATGGGGCATCAAAAATTACGAATGGACAACTGAACAAAGAACATCACTTTGACTCGTTTCGCAAAGAAGGAGGGGGGTGGGAGGAGATTGTGCTTGGAGTGCAAGACAGCCCCCCCCCCTTTTTTTTTAACTGTTACTGCTTTAATAGGGCACAAATAATCTATGCAGAGACGTCTGTTAAATGCTTTTTAACATGCATAGCTTTATATATATATATACACTACCGTTCAAAAGTTTGGGGTCACCCAGACAATTTTGTGTTTTCCATGAAAAGTCACACTTTTATTTACCACATGAGTTTTAAAATGAATAGAAAATATAGTCAAGACATTGATAAGGTTAGAAATAATGATTTGTATTTGAAATAATAATTTTTTCCTTCAAACTTTGCTTTCGTCAAAGAATCCTCCATTTGAAATTTTTCATTATGGTCTGGACTATGTACAGTTTCCTGACATTTCAAAATTATTTTTTTCGAAGCCGTAGACCACAATACGATTTGCAATGCTTTTTTGAAATTACCATGAATGTGGAACTATGATGATAAAATGATTCCAAAGGTTTCTGGAGCGAGGGAGTGTTTTCTTGTGAGACAATGGTATTTGACCCCTTCCTAGTTTATTTTTGTGCATGTTTGTCGCACTTAAATGTTTCAGATCATCAAATGAATTTAAATATTGGTCAGTGACAATACAACTGACCACAAAATACATTTTTCAAATGAAATTTTTATTAAGTGAGAAAATCAATCCAAACATCCAAAGAACTGCAGGCCTCACTTGCCTCATTTAGGTCAGACTCCACCAGAAGAAAGACACTGGACAAAAATAGCCTGCTTCCAAGACTAAAACCACTATTGAACAAATGAACACAAAGGGTTGTCTCAATTCTGCCAGGAAAATTCTTGATAATCCACAAGACTGTTGGAAAATACTCTGTGGTCTGGCAAGCCAAAAGTTGGAACGTTTTGGCGTGTGTGTGTGCCCCATTACATTTGGTGTAAAATGAATGCCGTATTTCTGAAAAAAGAAATCATACCAACAGTAAAATGTGGTAGTGCGATGATCTGGGGCTTTTTTGCTGTCTCAGGACCTGGAAAACTTGACGTGATAAATGGAACCATGAATTTTGCTGTCTACAAAGAAATCCTGATGGAGAATGTCCAACCATCTGTTTGTGACCTCAAGCTGAAACTGACTTGGGGTCTGTAGCAGGACAATGATCCAAAACACACCAGCAAGTCCACCTCTGAATGGCTGAAGACAAAAAATGGAAGACTTCGGAGTGGCCTAGTTTTTGGATGTTTTTTTTTTTTCTATGTGTCATAATTTGCAATAAAGGGGCCAGTCTTACAGCAGAAGTAAACTTATCCTATTCTCTCTGTCATGTAGAAGACTTGACATGGAGTTTCCATGCACCTGAGCAATGGATTTTGGATTGCTTGCAGTTGGCAGAAAGTCACAATTTCCAAAAGCGTTTTTATGAGCCAACATGAACTCATCGGCCAGGGTTGTGCAAGGACTCAAGTTTGCGCTTTTTTAAGCTCCAGCACCCTTCTCGGCTGAAACTCCCTTATATCTCCCTATCCTCTGTGTCTATCTGGAGACAAGCCAACCTCATCTTCAACCTCGCATCCAGCCTGGACCCTGATGAGTCAAAGGATAAAGTTCAAAACGCGGGAGGGTGATTGGTGTTTTTTTCCTCCCTCTGACATCTACGCACGCGCACCCACGCCTCCATCCCTCCCAAGTGGCGAAGAGGGAGGAGAGAAGGCGTGAGAGGGTTTAACACAGCCGGGTATAATCTTAACCAATCAAATGAATCAATTGACAAATCAATCTCATCGCCTTTAAATGTGCCGGACTGGACTGCGCATCAGAGGTCACCATGCATGTCATTCACTATGTACGCCACCTCGTGGGACACGTCACCTGTTCCTGACAGTTACATTTAACACAGCACCAGGTTAATCCAAGCATTTTACTTGTTTTACCACCAGCATTCCTGCTCTACATGGCCAAATAGGAGAACCTTTGATGGTATATTCGCTGTATCTCCCCCTCATCCTCCTTGAGTAAAAATGAACAGTAAAAAAATATATCCTGCAACCAGATTTGAACAACCAACTTTATATTCATTGTTGGTTTGTCCCATTGGTTGTCTACTGGCTCACTTTCTCTGTTTCCACAAAGTCTGCGCTGCGTGCGACCTGTCCTGACGCCCCTTGTATGCTGCACACTCGTCACAGCGCCAGCAGAAGTCCTCCACATCCCGCAGGTGCTGTCCCCAGTAGAATCCCTGGCGCAGCCTTTTAAGGGTCTTTGTGCTTCCAAAGTGGCCGGAACTGGTACCCCGTGACATGCTCTCAGCACTGCCTCCCTGAGGGACACAGGCACCACCACCTGCCATCTCTCCTCCCCAGTGGCTGGCTCCTTCCACGCATGCTGCAGCACGCCATCCTTGATGCGCAGGACTGCATACTTGTGCCACAGGCCTTTGGTGCCCACTGATAGTGCCATCACGGTCTCCCAGGGCGGCCTCCTGCCGCTCTGGAGCCAGCGCCGCACTGGTTTCAGGTTGGCATCCTCTTCCTGCTTTTCGCCCACACTGCAGCATCCATTGCCTCCAACGCGCAGCACGGCGGCTCACCAGCTGACTCGTCACCGCGCGGCTCCCTCTCTCTGGTGTCTCGCCTGTCGCATTAGCTGCAGCCGTCCACAGCACACGGCCGACGAGAGAGCCCGTCAGCGTTGGCATGCTGAACACCAGCCCGATGGATCACACTGAAGTTGAAGGACTGCAGCTCCTCCAGCCATTGTGCCACTTGGCCCTCCGGTTCTCGGAAGGTCATCAGCCACTGTAGCGCCGCGTGGTCCGTTCTGATGGTGAAGGGCAACAGCCAACAATTCATGTCTGGTCACACAGTAGCGACGCTCACTCTTGTTGAAGACACGACTGAAGTAGGCGATGACTCATTCACCTTCTGGCACCACCTGCGATAACACTGCCCCCATGCCAACATTACTAGCGTCCGTGTCCAGCACAAAGGGAAAAGCGGGGTCTGGGGCAGTGAGAACAGGGGCGTTCGTGAGGGCTCTCTTGAGGTTGGCGAACGCATCTTGGCATTCGGGTGCATGCATAGCCCTGGCCATTCTGGAGTAGGCAAAACAAGGGTGCACCGATGCAGGAAAACCCCTTCACAAACCTCCGATAATATGAGGCGAGTCCCAAGAAACTCTTGAGCTGCTTTTGGTCTTTTGGGGCCGGCCAGTCTCTGATAGCGCTGACTTTCTCTTCCAGTGTGCTAATACCACTAGCATCCACCCTGTGGCCCAAGAACTCCACCTCTCGCCGCATAAAGTGGCACTTTTCTGGCTGCAGTTTTAGTCTAGCCGCTGCAATCCTCCCCAACACCAGTCTCAGGGAGTCAAGTGCAGCCAGGAAGGACCTCCCATGGATGAGGACGTCGTCCAGGTACACTAGAGACTGCTTTCGAGGAATGTTTGCAAGCACAGTGTCCATCAGTCGCTCGAATATCCCTGGTGCATTGCAAAGTCTGAAACTCATTACTCTGAATTGCACTGGTGGTGCAGAATGCAGTCTTTGGTCTTGACTCAGGGGTTAGGGGGACCTGCCAGTACCCACTGCGCAGGTCGAGCGACGAGAACCACGCGGACCCCGACACAAGGTCCAGCGTCTCGTCCACCCGAGGAAGTGGGTAACAATCCTTTCTCGTGACCTTATTCAGCGGTCTGTAGTCCACACAGAACCACGGCCTGGCACTCTTTTTTCTGGGGACCATCACAACGGCAGATGCCCACGGACTGTCAGAGGGCTCTATGATCCCCGCCTCCAGCATAGCCTGGATCTCTTTATCAGCTGCCTCCTGCTGGGCCATGGGCAGGCGACGGGGCCGCACCTTGATTGGTCGTGCGTCCCCCGTGTCGATGTGGTGTTCAACAAGGTGCGTGAGGCCCACCTCATTTTCATCGAGGGCAAAGATGTCCCTGAAGTCCCACAGCACTCTCCACAATTGGTCTTGCTGCCCTGTGCCTAGGCCAGCACAGTTCTTTTCTCAAATGGAGCGGATTGGCACCATCCGGTCTTCCACAGTGTGTGGGCTTGATGACGCTGCCCCCACCTGGGCACAGGTCCTCTTCGGGCGAGCGGACTCTACCCTTGACAACGAGGGTTGTTCCGTGATGTGCGCAGATGCGGTGTCAATGGTCACGCCTGCAGTATGTCAGGTGGGGGTAACAAGCTTCACATGCTTGCCTCCCGGCAAAATTATCACTGCAGCTCCCAGGTCCACCACAGACTTTGTGGCCTTTGGAAGTCCCAGCCTAGCATGCACTGGTCATTCACATCTGCCACCCAGGCCACAAAGAATGTTGAGAGGCCCCCCAGGACAAACGTGAATGTTCCTTTGCCTTTCATCCGCGCTGTCTCACCGGTCACTGTTCTCAGTCTGGTTGAGGTCGGCTCTATAATGGTCCCCACTGGAACGATGTCAGACCTCACAATTGTGGCTGAGGATCCAGTATCCACCAGGGCCATGCAGGTAACATCTCCAACCTGCACACGAACATGACAGGGGTCGCCCACCTCTGTCCAGCCCACAGTCACAACAGCTGCACCGTTGTTATACTGGTCCCCACGCACGGCCTCCTCTTCTGGTGGCTGCAGTTCCCGGTTAACAGCAGAAAGGGCCCGTGCCATCCGAGCTACACGGGCCCCCTCCCGTTTCCCCGCTGGTTTTTGGACTTGGGGCAGCGGCGCAGCAGGTGGCCTGGTTGACCACACCCCCAGCAGATCACGGGGCGTGAGCGGCGATCACCTCCTTCCTCGCGCTGGGCCAATGCTGCACAGACCAGTTCCTCCATCCACGCTGGCCTTTCTTCTGCCTTTCCCGCCAAATTTGTAGCTGCAACCGGTTGGGCTGGTGACTGCAGCGCCCCCTTGGCTGCAATCTCTCTCTCCATGGCGAGCGCGAGGGCCCCATCCAGGGTTATGGGGTGGGCGAGCTGGACATGCAGGCTCAGCTCATCTGGTCTTAATGCCTGAATGAAACGTGGCTATAGGGGTGTTATTTCATGTCTAGATGATATAATAATGCTGAAAAATATAATTACAAGATTGTAAACAGATTTTATATGCTCTAACTAAGAAAACATTCCTACTTCATGGAAGAGAGGATGTTAAACAAAGTAAACATCCTTGAGTCCATTCCATGTTTATAGCATCTGGGCTGGAAGGGTTAAACTTTCTGTGAGAAATAACCCCTCCCCTCTCATTTAAGGGTTTTAGCTCTAGAGTGTAACATAATCTAGTTTATTTTTAGCCATCATGGCTGCTGCATGGCTGTTGCAGAGAGTGATGCAAAGGAACCCAGTCATTGTGGCTCAATTCTTCTTGAGGGGGTTGAAGAGCCCGTCCTCTCCTGCGGGCCCTCTTGGAGCTTCCCAGGACAAGCCTCGGTCTATGAGGGACCTCCCACGGGTCAGCTTCTTGGAGCTGCTTTATAGAATGATGTTTCAAGGCTTCTACAGCCGCTCACATGAACTACAGGTATGCTGTCCAGTGAAGTTTATGGATAACAAACAGCCTTCAGTGTTGTTTGTAATTGAATCCAAGTTTGTGGTGGCTCTTTTGTGATTTTACCACATTGGAAGTATCCATAATGTTACCTTGAAGAAAGTTTAAGGAAGAAGAAGGGGATAATTTGCTTTTCAGAACTGGTTGATCTGCTAATGACTTGCTTGGGGTGAAGTGACTCACCCACTGATACTTTTTGCAAAAAACTGTATGTGACTCCATATTCAGTAAGGGCTTTCTCTCAAACTGTTAGTAGTTAGTGTTATTTTTAGGTTTTTTAGGAGGGGTGGAGGGGGGGGGGGTTCCAAGTACATGTCAGGTTTAAAGACACTTGTAGGAAACAGATGTTTGCAGGTCTAAAATGTGTATCATATCATTGATTATTTGTCAATGTATACATCCATATAAATCACTTGGTGAAACAATAGCCTGTATATCAATGATAACAACGGCATTGAAAATAACAGCGTTACTAAGTAATACTGGAACCTTACTTAGCGTCATGAGTTAGTTCCAGATGGTCCAACTCTAACTGAAACAGACAATAACTGAATCAATGTTTCCCATAACAAATCATTAATCCATTCCAGAAAGCACAAAAAGTTTTTTATAGTTTTACAAACCAAGTAAACTCCTGGGAGCTATGGTTTGAATTTCTGAGACGTCTTTTTTTGCCTTGGAAGAACATCTGACTCAAACTAAAATGTATTTAACCAGAGCAAATTTCCAATAGCAAAAAATGTCATCCAATAAATCCGTTCCAGACACCCAAAAATTTTAACACAAAACACATTTTACAGACAATAAGTATAGTTCTACATGCATTAAATGGGGCATCAAAAATTACGAATGGACAACTGAACAAAGAACATCACTTTGACTCGTTTCGCAAAGAAGGAGGGGGGTGGGAGGAGATTGTGCTTGGAGTGCAAGACAGCCCCCCCCCCTTTTTTTTTAACTGTTACTGCTTTAATAGGGCACAAATAATCTATGCAGAGACGTCTGTTAAATGCTTTTTAACATGCATAGCTTTATATATATATATACTATATATATATATATATATATATATATATATATAACAATCCCACAAACATGACATATGGAATGGAGAAATGAACATCTAACATCATTTTACCTACACTTTCAAACTCGCATTCTGACGACATGTTCAATTTGCAAACAGACTCACTCGTGGCAGGCAGTTTCTGTGTCAGATGCTCACATACGTAGAAGCCTCATATTACCTCTCGCTAGCTCCCACTCCCCATTGATCCACATCAGCAACACCTTCCGTTGTTTGTGGTAACACTGTTACTACTTTAATAACATTAGCTCACATGATTCCTTGTTATCCTTCAGGATGGTACTTAGTATGTACTGTATGTTGGTGAGGGCTTCTAGTACATCAGAGATCAGCAACATGAACACCATCTTTGAACTTTGTGATGACTTGTTTCTTGAATTCCTCAGTGATCTTCAACCTCTTTGGAATGTTGCTGTCACTTGCCTTACATGTATGTGCCTTACAGGACGCTATGTAGTGTGAACTAAGGATTTTGAGATTTTGATCCAAGATGGCGTAAACAAACCAAGCACAAATACAACAGTTTTATACAGGCGCCAAATTGCACGCTAACCAAGAGGTCGGATGCAAACAAAGGCAAAATTTGTTAATCGAGGTACCACCGTAGTGCAGTGTAAAGTTGCACCTAATTTCCCCGTACAATTTTCCGGTTAGCACACGAGACACGAGACAAACGAGACACGGGCGTGGTAAAACTGCCCCTTTGTGATGTCACAGAGCGGCGGACTTGTACTTTGGGCGTGTCACCAATCACAGCGTAGTCGGCGTGCCCACAGGCAGGTCATGGGTGGAATAAATTAAAAACAACAATTATGTCAGGAAGCACAAATCAAAGGAAATATAGCTGGAATAGGTGCAGATTCAGGAAAATCTAAAATGTTTTTTGTGTGGGTTATTGTGTGTAGCTGCTCTATAGGAGACCACAACTCAATACAAAGGGTCGAAAAATGAGCATAATATTCATTGATTTTCTACTGCTTATACTCACGAGGGTCGCGGGGGGTGCTGGAGCCTATCCCAGCTGTCTTCGGGTGAGACACCCGTACCTATGGACAATTTGGAGTTGCCAATTAACCTAGCATGTTTTTGGAATGGGGGAGGAAACCGGAGACCCACGCATACCCAGGGAAACCATGCAAACTCCACACAGAGATGGCCAAGGGTGGAATTCAACTGTGGTCTCCTAGCTGTGAGGCCTGCGTGCTAACCACCCCTTTAATTTACTTTTATCACAAAACATTCTTAGCCTCTAACAAAGAAGCTAGCATGTTAACATAATGGCAACTGGAACCAGAAGTTAGCTACATATCCTGTGTATAACGTCATTAGCAGATGACACAAACACATCTTTCTAGTTTTACATGCATAAGCACTTCCAAATGATAGAAATGGATAAGTGATGTGATTCTTGACATGATTCTTCCCAAAGAGACAACTGCAACAGTGAGACAGAACATGGACACCATCTTCCTGTTTCTTCCTGTTTCGTCATGAGATATTTATAGAATTCAGCTAAATTCAATGGGGTTTTATAGGGTTCAATGAAAATTAAATTGGCTCAATTTTGGGTTATGAAAATGAAAAAAACTATTTAATTCAATAAATAACTCATGGCAAAACAGGAAAGTGGTGTCCATGTGGTGTCTCACTGCCACATTGTCCCTTTCAATCTACTGTAGCTGATATTGTTCCTCTGTATGACATTATTAACCTGGATGTTTTTGCATCACTTTCATTCACTTTCCCTGGTCATCAGCTGTATGAAAAGCAACTTTACGGGCCCATATACATAGCTGGCATGAATACCGTGTCCCTGAACACTCCTAAGCTGCTGGAGGAACTCTTGAGGAATGAGGAGAAGTTTCCTTGCCGAGGAGATATGACTTTTTGGAAAGATTATCGTGATATGAAGGGATTCGGCTATGGACCTTTCACAAAGTAAGACTGAATGAGTTAAAATACTCTGTTATTGCACTTATAAAACCAGTTTGTCTATTGGAGTGGGTTGAGAATAAGCAAACGAAACACAGAAGTAAAACAATAAATCAAGGTGAATATTCACTGAATGTTGAATATGGTAATGTTAGTGGCAATAGTTGTATTCTATTTCTCTATTGTAGAAAAGCATGGTATACTATTTTAACATAAGTTATTGTTACATATAGTGTCTTAGTGCACGGATTTACCTTGAAGGCCATTTATGCTATGTTTTTCATTGAAGTTGTTTTTTTCTTTGTCTTCTAAGGGAGGGGGAGAGTTGGTACAAGTTGAGGGTCGTATTGAACAAGCGCATGATGCGTCCAAAAGACTCTGCACAATACGGCCACATTATCAATGCTGTGGTTGCAGACTTTATAAAGAGGCTCTATAATGTGCGCCAATGCAGCCCAACAGGAGATATGGTGATGAATTTTTCCGATGAGTTTTACTATTTTTCACTAGAAGGTAAGCATCATGTGATTCATTCGAGCTGCACTTTCCTTGCCTCAAGTTGAATCTTTTTCCACCAAGGTATTGCCAAGATATTGTTTGAGACAAGAGTTGGCGCGCTTGAGAAAGACATTCCACCAAGTACACAACAGTTTATCGAATCCATATACAAGATGTTTTCCAACAGCCTCGCTGTGGTGACATTGCCCAAGTGGAGCCGAAACCTACTGCCATACTGGGGGCGCTACATTGATGGATGGGAGGGCATCTTCAGCTTTGGTAAGTTGGACGAATCATTGTCAATGCACAATAATTTGTTTTCTGAGGACCAGTAAAAGATTGTCATATGAGCCACTGAATTGCAACATAATGACTTGAATTGCTAGCGACCTGAGATCACCACATTATGTAATTAAGATGTATCATGTAACAATGTCGTAAAGTTCACCTCATTATTCATTCATTCATTTTCTACCGCTTATCCTCACGAGGGTCGGTCAGGTATTGATTTTCAGCAATCAATGATGGTTGTCATTGTTCTGCCTCTCATTAGCTCGTAGTTTTACAGAAGTTGGAAGTGTCACTTGCCAGTTTATTCCAACAGTGTAAAAGAAGGGCATCCACATTATTTTTACCACGCACGGCTGATACCCAAATGAAACCTCTCTCCATTTATTTTAGCCAAACCGTTGATTGACAAGAAGTTGGAGGACATTCAGCAGCGCATTGCCAACAACCAGGAAGTGGAAGGAGAGTACTTAACCTACCTGCTCTCAAACACTGAGATGAGCACTAAAGATGTGTATGGCAGCGTTGCTGAGCTTCTCTTAGCTGGAGTTGACACGGTAATTTGTTTTTACAAATCCACAAATTTTGGTCTATTTTGTGTAGAGTCAAAAAGTCTGTTTGCCCTGTACTTTGTCGTTTTGCAAAACTGAGTGGCCAACCAATAATTATTCTCCATAAAATGTATGTTTTTGTCAATGTTTTGTTTTTGGGGGTCTTGGCCATGTTAATATGATTTATATTATTCCCTATGGGGAAAATGTGTCTGTTTAAATGAATTATGAAAACCGAGGTACCCTGTATGCACACTGCCATTCCAGATTCATAAAAATCCGGCCATGTCAAATGGCATGATATGTAAACCTGTTGCATAAATTGCTCAATGCATGTTAGTGTGAATGATGCACATGGGCTGATGCATATTCCTGCATTTCCAGACCTCCAATACTCTTACATGGACTATTTACTTGCTGTCCAAGTACCCTGACGTCCAGGAGAGGCTTTATAAAGAAGTGTCATTGAATAAAGCCAATGGGACCCCTTCTGCTGAGGAGGTTACCCGTATGCCATATTTAAGGGCTGTCATCAAGGAAACACTTAGGTACCTTGAATTGTTCAAGCTTCTATATTAATCAGCTCATTGAAACCTATCCATGATGCTGTTATTATTTTCTTACAGGATGTATCCAGTCCTCCCTCTGAATGCAAGGGTCATTGCCGAAAAGAGTGTTTCTCTTGGTGGATATCAGTTTTCCAAAAATGTAGGTGTCCTTTTTATTGACTTTATTTACTGTATTGCTTCCGATATTGTTAGAATTTGGCGTCATCTCTATTTTAATCCCTAATAAAATGGTATACAATGTTTCCCCAGACCGTCTTCACATTCTGTCACTATGCCATCAGTCATGATGAGGAAACATTCCCAGAGCCCTTCACCTTTAAGCCAGAGAGATGGCTCCGTGATGGCCGAGAGAGGCCAAACCCTTTTGGCTCTATCCCATTCGGTTATGGAGTGAGAAGCTGTGTTGGGCGACGAATTGCTGAGCTTGAGATGTATCTGGTTTTATTTCAGGTAAAGGACACTTATGCACAGTATGTGCTTGTGTTGATACATGTACAACGGTGTACATACATGTACAAACTTTTCCACTGAGGACTACATAGTGAACAATGAAAGGGCACAAGAGCCACTTTTATATTTTGTAAAACAACACATGTAGCTAAGAAAGTAACATCATGAGTCCAATTAGTTTCCCTGACCTTCTTCATTTGTTTATTTTTCAGATAATCAGGCTGTTTGAAATCAAACCAGACCCTACAATGGGAGAGGTGAAATGTCTCAACCGCATCGTTCTCATACCAGACAGATCAATAAATGTCTACTTGGTGGACAGGGGATGAAAAGGCAATATATAATCCATGGGCATTGATGGTAGCCGAGAAGTGCAAAAATGACATCTACACCATGGTGAAGGGCAATATATCAAATCCCAGAGTTATAGGAAGTAAGGCTTAAATTATTTCGGCCAGATCTCCGGCGTTTCAATATGGCCGACGAAAAAAAAACAAATCCAGAAAAACACAAACTCATTGTCGCCTCTGAATGCAACTATCCCCCCCCCCCCCCCCCCCCCCCCCGCCCCCAATGTCCAATCCTACGATTATGCTGCATTCAAGACAACTCGGGAAAAAATGTATGGTTTTGTGCGCTGTGCGCCAAGAAGCTCGTGTATGCTATAAGGGTAGAGCCGAACCGGTATTCGGAACAGCACGAATAATGACTTTTTATGAATAATTAATTTGAGCAAATACTTTTTAAATGTTAAAACACAAAACCGGGTTTCTTGGTGAGACCGCAGTGCATGCCCGGATCAGCCAATGAGTGTCTGGTGTCAGCAGTCAGGGGTGGAGCCAAAGCAGTCTGTTTCGGTTTCAGATACTGTTTTCAACTAAAAGCGGAGTTGACCAGGAGATTATTCTGTTGGGCTGCATTTAATTGCTATTTACTTCTGGGGTTGGGCGTTATCCTATTGGCTCTGTTAGCAGTAGCTCGCTAGTGTTAAGGCTGTTGACAGTGTAATGTTTGCATTGGCTTTAAACGGTTAAGTAAGTAAGGCTTAGTTTGTAGGCTAAGTCATGTGACTTTCATTTGTAATGCAGTAATAGTGCACCCCTGCTGACTATAGGCTGAACTGAACTTGCAGACATACAGTACTATGAACCACAGCGGTAACGACCATCCATCCATCTATTTTCTATGCCGCGTATTAGTTATAACTTAACAGTTATACTACAGGAGTCCTTCGAATATTTTAATGGGGTATAATTTGGGCACAATCTCTTGATATAATTGTAATTAGTTTTCTTTTTGTTTTGCGCATCTCGGCTAAAACGATAAACCAGAAAAGGAGTCTCTGAAGTCCACGGAGCTGATTGGTCCAAAAGTAATCACTTCCTGTAACTCTGAGATTTGGTACATTCCCTTTCCGTGTGGTGTAATTGTAATTGAGGCTGTGTTTGAATTCAGGGTCTGCATCCTACTAGGACTTACTCAAAGGCACTTCAGCAGCGCTTGGAAGTGGGGAAATTCACTTTCAGTGACCACTCTCTGTCCATTTATACAGATTCTCATATCATCCAGCTAGAAAGTTTGACTCTCTGGGAAAGGCAAATCTACATCAATGAAAAAGTTTTTTGTCACAGGTTCAGTATAAACTGGATTAAGATCATTTTTATGAATATGCTGTGGATGTCTAAAAAGTCTTGATAAAAGCAATGTCTGGTTATCACCTCTGCACAGTGTGTTGCTAATACTGTATAATAAAGATGCTGAGCTTCTTTCCAATATCCGATATACCCATAATGCCCAGCACTACCAAAATCAATGGGCAGTCACTTCTCCCTCAAATTCAAAACAATAATCAACTAAAATAAGAACAACGTCCCTCGTCGCTATGTGACTCCGATTGATTCTTCCTTCAGTGTGATATATTAGATGAGAAGCAATATTGCATATTTGCAATGCGAAGATGGCGGAACTTGTGCAGCCAGACTGAGCTTTTAACTCCGATTTATTGGAAAGGAGGTATTGAGAACAGCAGGGGGCAGTAAGAATGCATGAACAGAAAGAGAGTGAACGCACATGCAACTGTTCGGCGTGGGTGATACCTGTATCTGTTCGATACCATGTAAATACAGGGTCAATTTTGCAGAAACCATTTTTTTTTTTTATCTGACTTTGCTTTAAATTCTTTGAAAATGATTATAATCCGAAAACAGATTTTCGGCAAAAAAGTTTTAACAATAAATATAACATATCAACAAAGTAATACAAACATTCCCTTATATTAGAATATTTCTGCAAAATAAAGTTAAAAGTGCAAAATAAGTAAAGAAAATTAAAAACATTTCTCCTCCCAACACATTGAAATACCACAGATACATTTGTGAAATTTTCTTTGAAAAGTTAAGTTAACTCCTGAAAAATACCCCGTATGCACCAAATATACCGATCTCGCCACGCTGGTATCGACCATATGCTGCTATCGACCATATGCTGCTATCGACCATATGCTGCTATCACTGTATTCTTGGTATCACGTTGTCGATATTTGGATCGATCCGCCTGCCTCCTCTTTTCTACCTGTTGACCATCCAAAGGTAACAGGGGGAACTTCACCTCTTGGGCGAGTGTGTGAAATGGCAAGAATGTGTTTGACGACACAAGCAGGTTGAATAAAACCACAGCCACCCAGCCACCATAGAGTGGGACAAGAGAGGACAGAGAGTGTGGTAAAAGTCTGTGAATGGGTTTGGATTTGCACGCCGTGTTTCCGCTCGGATGGGAACCGTGAGGCACCGTGAGCTTTATCTGCTGTGAAGAAGACTACCTACAAATGCCTGTTTACCAGCATGAGGAGGAGGAGAAGAAGAAAAAGAGCACCCCATAAAGGTAATTCTCGCGTGCATATTTCACATATGTCTCTCTGCAGGTTTTTGAAAATATAAATTATTGGTGTTGCTCAGTTAAAATGGGTCATTTTTGCCTCCAAGATGTTCACCTAGCACACCAATAGCATGTGGTAATGAGTTTTACACATTCAACCGAGATCAAGACTGGAAGTAACACATTTAATTCTGCATGTTAGCCAACTGAAATTTAAAATTTGTGGAAAAATATATATAATATAATATAATATAATATAATGATGCCCTATTTATTGTATAAAAATTAATTTCTCCCTTCATTTGGCGCTTATAATACATCGACCACAGCAAAATTAGCTACATCTTCACAATCCAACCGGAAGGTGCATCAAACATTCCCATTTAAATATCCAAGATTTGAATTCTCTCACTAATTATTTCTCATTTCTGTTAAAAATACGTCATATAACTGTCCATACAAAGCTGAATTTCAACACTGAGCCCTCAACATCACTTCCTGTCCGCCTGTCTTTCAGATTCACAAGGGAGCACATTTATAAGAACACACACGTCTTGTTTATGTCTCAAAAGTCTTATCTTCTGTTATTATATATTATACTAGAAAATTCCCACGGAAATTTGATGGGCTTGCAACCTGTGCTGTGAACCTCGGGCCCGGTGTGCTAATGGCTACCATGCTAGCACCTAGCAAGACAGCCTCAAGTCCCAAAAGTGTTAAGGCAGTCCCATAGTGTCCCCACATCATGCCATGTGTCTATTTGGCTTTACACTTTAGTAACTTAGCTTAAATGCTAACATGCTAACGGCTACCATGATAGCACCTAGCACCTAGGGGAGAGTACATTGGACTTGGTTTACACAAACATCAAGAAAGCATTCAGAGCAGTCCCCCGCCCCCACCTTGGCTTCTCAGACCATCTCTCTGTTATGCTCATTCCTGTTGAGCCAGTGCTCAACAGAGGAAAGCCTGAATTGAAGAAGGTGAGGGTGTGGCCAGAGGGAGCTATGTCTGCACTGCAAGACTGCTTTGAGTGCACCGAATGGGACATGTTCAGAGAGGCTGCAACAGACAACCAGCAGACCAACGTGGGAGAGTATGCTGCATCTGTAACAGGCTACATACAGTGGTGCATGGAGGAGGTTACAGTCACCAAGACGATCATCACACGGGCCAACCAGAAACCTTGGATGACTAAGGAGGTGCGTGAAAGACTAAGGGAACGCAATGTTGCTTTTAAATCTGGTGATGTGATGGCACTCAGATCAGCAAGGGCAAACCTGAACCGTGCCATCAGAGTAGCAAAGCGTGCCCACAGTCAGAAGATCCAAAGCTTCTTCCAGGACCCATGCAACACCAGACAACTGTGGCAGGGCATCCAGTCTGTCACTGGCTACAAAGCCACACCTGCACCCTGCCAGAATGACATCAGCTTCCTCAATGTGCTGAATAACTTATTCGGAAGGTTAGAGGCTTTGAACAACAACCCTGCGAAGAAGGCTACCCCCCACCCCAATGAACAGGCAGTCAAGCCGGATGCCGCTGCAGTGTGGAGAGTCCTGAGGAAGGTCAACGTGCGGAAACCTGCAGGCCCCGACGCCATTCCAGGACGGGTGATCAAGGAATGTGCAGACCAGCTGGCCCACGTGCTCACGGACATCTTCAACACCTCACTGGCCCAGGCTGTCATCCCCCCGTATTTCAAGTCTGCCCCAATAATTCCAGTGCCCAAGAAATCCTCCATCACATGTCTAAACGACTTCCGGCCCATTGCACTTACATCCACCATCATGAAATGCTTCGAGAGGGTGGTTAAGGACCATATCACCTCCATACTCCCCCCATCACTCGTCCCGTTCCAAATCGCATACCAGCCAAACCGCTCCACTGAGGACGCCATCTCCCCGCTCTCCACCTGAGCTTGGAGCACCTGGAGAAGAGAAACACTCACGTACGGATGCTGTTCCTGGTCTTCAGCTCACCATTCAACACGATCATCCCCCAGGACCTGGTATGCAAATTGGAGCCGCTGGGCCTCAAAACCTCCCTGTGCAACTGGCTGCTTGACTTCCTCACAGATAGAACCCAATATGTCAGAGTGGGCAACAACACATCCAGTGTCATCTCCCTGAACACCGGCTCACCCCAGGGATGTGTTCTGAGCCCCCTGTTGTTTACCCTGATGACCCATGACTGTTGCCCCAGATACAGCAGCAACCACATCCTGAAGTACGCGGACGACACAACAGTTGTGGGATCTCATTCAGGATAACAATGAACTGGCTTACAGAGAGGAAGTGATACACCTTGTGGATTGGTGCAAGGCGAACAACCTGGTCCTGAATGTTGACAAAACAAAAGAGATCATCGTCGACTTCAGGAGATCCAGACCCAGCTACACTCCACTCTGCATCAACGACACAGCCGTAGAAGTTGTGAGCGCAACCAAGTACTTGGGGGTGCACATCACAGACAACCTCGGCTGGTCACTCCACGCCTCCTCTCTGGCAAAGAAGGCACAGCAGCGGCTGCACTTCCTGCGGCGGATGAGAAGAGCCTCCCTCTCCCCTCCTATCCTTACCACTTTCTACAGAGGGACCATCGAGAGCCTGCTGACCAGCTGCATCTCCGTCTGGTCTGGAAGCTGCAAGGCCTCAGACTGGATGTTACTGCAGAGAGTGGTGAGGACAGCAGAGAAGATTATTGGGACCCCGCTCCCCCCCCATTAAGGACATAGCAAACAGCCACTGCGTATCAAGAGCCCATCGGATCTACTCTGACCCCACACACCCCCAGCATGGACTGTTTTCTCGCCTGGCGTCAGGGAGAAGGCTCTGCAGCATCTGCTGTAGAACAACCAGGTTTAGAGACAGCTACTTCCCCCTGGCCATCAGACTGCTGAATGCCAAATAAGCCCCTCTACCTGCCCACACGCACAACCAAAACTTTAAATTATTATTATTTATTCAAAATTATTTAAATTATTTGTACAAATTACTGTTTACGCTGTACATTGTTGTTCATATTTGATGTCATCTATTTATTCTCCACATTATTATTATTTATTATTATGCGGGAGCCAGGCAACAACATTTTGTTGGCAATTTCACTGCTGTGATATTGTGCAATGACAATAAAGAAATCTATCATCATGCTAGCACCAAGCAAGACTGCCTTGAGTCCCAAAAGTGTTAAGGCAGTCCAACAGTGTCCCCACATTATGCCATGTCTGTATTTGCTTTTAGACATGAGTAAATTAGTTTAAATTAGCAAAAATGCTAACATGCTAAGATTTAGCATGGTAGCATCTAGCAAGAACGCCTCAATTTTAGAAAGTGCCACGGCTGTCCTAGAACCTATTTGCCTTTAGACATGAGTAAATTAGTTTAAATGCTAACATGCTAACGGCTACCATGCTAGCACCTAGCAAGACAGCCTCAAGTCCCAAAAGTGTTAAGGCAGCCCCATAGTGTCCCCACATCATGTCATATGTGTATTTGCTTTTAGACATGAGTAAATTAATTAAAATTAGCAAAAAGGCTAACATGCTAAGAGTTAGCATGGTAGCATCTAGCAAGAACGCCTCAATTTTAGAAAGTGCCACGGCTGTCCTAGAACCTCTCTGCATAGTGCCATGTGTATATTTGCCTTTTAACAGAAATCATGCTAGCACCTAGCAAGACAGCCTCAGGTCCCAAAAAGTTTGACGCAGTCCCATAGTGTCCCCACATAATACCATGTGTGCATTTGCCTTTAGACATGAGTAAATTAGCTAAAATGTTAACATGCTAACAGTCATCATGCTAGCATCTAACAAGAGAGCCTCAAGTTTAGAAAGTGCCAAGGTTGTCCTATAACCTCCCTACATCATGCCATGTGTGTATTTGTCTTTGGACATGAGTAAATTAGCTTAAATGCTAACATAGCATCAAGTCATGAAAGTTGCCAGGCACTGTTGTGGTGTCTGTACATGTCATGTGTTGTTTTCCAATTGAAAGCAGCACTTGCTTTGACTGCTGCTTTGCAGCTGTCATTGGGGGCCTACATTGCTGAGCAAGCCCATAATAATAATAGCTAAACAGCAATAATAACATGGGCCGCTCTGCTATGCAGAGCCCCCATTGACTGCTGCTTTGCAGCCTGCATTGCTGAGCAAGCCCGTAACTAGAAAATTCCAGCAGAAATTTTGATGGGCTTGCAAACTGTGCCGTGAACCTCGGGCCCGGTGTCTGCTGTGCCACGCCGCCGAGCAATGCTCGTACATCAGGAATTTAGCAACAAATCTGACATGCTAAAATGTTAACATGCTAACAGTTAGCATGGTAGCACCTAACAAGAAAGCACAGTCCCAAAAGTGTTAGGGCAGTCCCATAGTGTCCTCACATCATGTCATGTGTGTATTTGCCTTTAGACAACAGTAAATTAGCTCAAATGGCAACATGCTAACGGCTACAATACTAGCACCTAGCAAGTCCTAAAAGTGCCAAGGCGGTCCTATAACCTCCCTGCAAAATCTATTTGCCTGTAGACATGAGCAAATTAGCTAAAATGCTAACATGCTAAGAGTTAGCTTGGAGCATCGAGCAAGAAGGCACCAGGTCCCAAAAGTGTGAAAGCAGTCCCATAGTGTCCCCACACCATGCCAAGTGTGCATTTGTTTTTAGATACGAGTAAATTAGCGAAAATGGTAACATGCCAATGGCTACCATGCTAGCACCTAGCAAGACAGCCTCAAGTCCCCAAAAGTGTTAAGGCAGTCCTATAGTGTCCCCACATCATGCCATGTGTGTATTTGCCTTTAGATAGCAGTAAATTAGCTAAAATGCTAACATGTAGTGATGGCGAGATGAAGCCCCATGAGACTTTGAACCAATTTCAGTCAACTGGTTCGAGAATGGATTCATTTCTTGAAGCTTCATATGCACACAAAACCACCTGCTGGCCCTGGATACAATTACAGACAGCTGGATCTTCACGTGTGATGCATTCAATGCTGATCTGTTTTGGCTCTTGGAAATGATTATGTACTACAAAAAATTGTAGAACCAAATGATTAATCTACAAAGTATAAGATAAAATATACAGTATATATAAAATACTGAATGTTTTCTTGTTCATAAATGCCATGTATCATGTGATATGGCTAGCTTCATCATGGTTTTATGTCACCTCGCTGGCATGAGCTCAGGGAAAGTGATTGTGTAACTAGGAAGATGTATGCTTGTGTAACTTGACAGAATATGGGAGATTTAATTGATATGTATTCCTCTTTTTTGATACAACATCTCCACTATGCCTTAGGATTGTGTATCTTTGACATCCATGTTAACAAGGGCCTCTCTTCTCTCCCCTCTGTTTTCTTGTGGCTGATAAAAACGTGTGATCTTTCATTTGCACAATGAACATAAGTTGTGTTAGTAACACTGTAATATATTAATATTATAATGTAGTACTATTAACCTTACCATGGACGGGTGAAGGTCCAGTTTCATCTTTAAGTTCATGAAAGGCATGTTAATGCCTGAACATGGATGGTGTTATTATTGTACCCCAACTCCTTGAAACACAATAAGCACTTCACCTCTCAATAACAATGAGAAACAGTGAAAATACAGGTTTTGAAATACAAACATACCATCTCTTAATAGTGTTAATTTGGCTTACTTATTCGGACTGATCAAGTCAAAATGTTCCCACACAGGAGAAATGTTCCTCTTTCTTGGCTCCATATTGTAACACTACGCTCAGCCAAACACCAGACCAGACGGGCGGAACAACAGTCGTTTTTTTTTTATTGAGGTGAAAAAAAACAAGCTTCCTGACAAGAGCTACTGTCGCGGCCGTAACCCACGCCTACAACTACCTAACATGCGGTTTCTGCCTCACTTCCTGTCCGTTACCCCTTTTCCTTCCCAACCCCGGAACATATCTCTCCATTGCAACACATGCGCAAATACAACACATAACACATAATACCCCTGAGGGTCATTACAATATCTTCTCTCTCTGAACTCCAAACTAACGTAACCGTAGTAACCAAACTGTCCAAACCATCGACAAACACTATTCACATGCTCAACTAACTCTCACCACAAAACCCCACATTTTAATGTTTAAGCCTGAGGGGTTTACATCGCTGAATGACGGGTAAACATTGCGGCAAATTATGAACCTTTTCCCAAATCCGTCACGTGGTACAGCCCGGCAACGAGGCTTCGGACGTCATCAATTCCAGCCCCTCCCACCAATGAATCAACCGACGGTACACGCTTCGCGCAAGTACCCACTCGATTACTCGACACACGCTTTGAAACCCCGGCACCTCTTGTAACATCACTAGTAAGTATCCACAGGTAAGATGATCTCTGTACACCTGTTCCTAACAACTCCCAATTTAGCTTGAATTAATTCAGCACTATTGTCAATGACATAACTCAACAAATCATGAATACAATAATACAAGGGACAAGTGATGAGTGATGAGCGAACTCATTCACTTTGTCACACTTGAGTTTCTGCAAATGGTTCCACAAACAAGGTTCGCTTTTCATGATGATAAATAACCTTTGGGAAGGTAACAACTTTTCCACTACAACTACCACCAAGTGAGACAATGAAAACAGATTAATATTTGTTTAGAATGTTTCCCAAATTGTAATCATAAACTTTATATCAGCCCCAGTAAGGACTATTTTATAGTTATTCAAAGTGGCAGTCAAAGCTTTACCGTTAACATCCAGTGATGATGTTCGTTAAAAATCCCCACAATTACATAGAACTGCATTGGATCCATCTGAAAATCAATCCAAACAAACTTAAAGGATAATAAGGTAAAATGTGACAATAAACAGCTATTGTGTAATCATTCTTTCATTCTTCTTTGCAATAAGTCTCAAGCTCCATCAGGTTGGATGGGAGACGTCTGTGCACAGCCATTTTCAGATCTCTCCAGAGATGTTCCATCGGATTCAAGTCTGGACTCTGGCTGGGCCACTCCAGGACATTCACGGAGTGGTTCTGAAGCCAATCTTTTGAGATCTTGGCTGTGTGCTTCGGGTCGTTGACCTCAGGCTGGGGCGAAGGTTCATTTTTCAGCAGGACAAGAGCGCTCTGGAGCAGGTTTTCATCCAGGATATCTCTATATATTGCTGCATTCATTTTTCCTTCTATCCTGACTAGTCTGCCAGTTCCTGCTGCTGAAAAACATCCCCACAGCATGATGCTGCCACCACCATGCTTCACTGTAGGGATGGTATTGGCCTGGTGATGAGCAGTGCCTGGTTTCCTCCAAACATGGCGCCTGGCATTCACACCAAAGAGTTCAATCTTTGTCTCATCAGACCAGAGAATTTGGTTTCTCATGGTCTGAGAGTCATGCAGGTGCTTTTTGGCAAATTCCAGACGGGCTGCCATGTTCCTTTTACTAAGGAGTGGCTTTCGTCTGGCCACTCTACCATACAGGCCTGATTGGTGGATTGCTGCAGAGATGGTTGTCCTTCTGGAAGGCTCTCCTCTCTCCACAGAGGAACGCTGGAGCTCTGACAGAGTGACCATCGGGGCCTTGGTCACCTCCCTGACTAAGGCCCTTCTTCCCCGATCGCTCAGTTTAGAAGGCCGGCCAGCTCTAGGAAGAGTCCTGGTGGTTCCAAACGTCTTCCATTTACGAATAATGGAGGCCACTGTGCTCATTGGGACCTTCAAAGCAGCAGAAATGTTTCTGTATCCTTCCCCAGATTTGTGCCTCAAGACAATCCTGTCTCGCAGGTCTACAGACAGTTCTTTTGACTTCATGCTTGGTGTTTGTGCTCTGACATGCACAGTCAACTGTGGGACCTTATATAGACAGGTGTGTGCCTTTCCAAATCATGTCCAATCAACTGAATTTACTGTAGGTGGACTCCAATTAAGCTGTAGAAAGATCTCAAGGATGATCAGTGGAAAAAAGATGCACCAGAGCTCAATTTTGAGCTCCATGGCAAAGGCTGTGAATACTTATGTAAATGTGATTTCTTAGTTTTCTATTTTTAATAAATTCAAAAAAGTAAAAAAAAAAACTTTTTCACATTGTCATAATGGAGTATTTTGTGTAGAATTTTGAGGTAAGAGATTAAATTAATACAATTTGGAATGAGGCTGTAACATGACAAAATGTGGAAAAAGTGAAGCGCTGTGAATACTTTCCGGATGCACTGTAAATTAGAAAAATATGTTCTCTACTAACTTTGAGCTTGGAGGTATTGTGAGTCCAAATGCGTCATTTCATAGCTGTCAATGACAACTTGTTCAACATTGTTGGTGTTGGTGTTGGCATTGATCACCTTAAAGACAACAAAAAGATAACATTTTGTTTCCACACAACACAAACATATTTAAACGCTAATTTATGTATTCATGGATTAAAATATTGCCCAGAAGTGCCGAGTAAGACCAACCAATTAAACAACAAATATACACACACTCCTTAAAAAGCATTGAATTACAAAGTCTGTAATTCAAAAGTAAAGAATTTTTACCTCAATTTCAAGCTCTTGGCCAGGAGCGATCCTTGCAACGTCCCAACAAAAAATTTTATAATTTTCTATTGTTGATAGCAGCACATGGTCACTGGAATGGTTCCCAGTCCACACTGCTTCTAGATCTACAAAAGTGAAAAGTACTAGTTAATCACAGTTACAACACCGAACACTGATTTAGAAACATTCAAACATCCATGCATACCAGATTTATTTTGTTTGTAAAGGCATAATGTGAAACAAACATACATTTATGTACTTCTGTTTCACTGTATGTGCCACTATTGTCCTTCAGCTATAAGCCACTCTGTTTTCCCATCGATTGTCGTGATGGTGAAGGGCTCAAGAAAATTGGACTCCAGCTTCCCACCCTTTCGCTGCCTGCCGGCTCCTGACATTTTGCTGCCACACTCTGTCGCCAGTTGCAAAGGTGACTTGCTTCCGCTTCGAACTCATCTCTTGCACTGTCCTCTGCTGAGATCGAGAGATGTTTTTGATGACAACAACCCTGATCTCATCAAGCCGCCTAATGTCCTCACAAACGGTCTGTAAAATAGACAATAGCTCATGCTACACTTTCATTCTAAAAATACATGAAATATGAAAGAAAACAGCCTGGAAATATATTATTTCTTTAATTTCATAATGACAACATTCATTCATTTTCTACCGCTTTTTCCTCACGAGGGTTGCGAGTGGTGCTAGAGCCTATCCCAGCTGTCTTCGGGCAAGAGGCGGGGTACACCCTGGACTGGATTTGGAGTTGCCAATTAACCTAGCATGTTTTTTGGAATGTTGGAGGAAACCGGAGTCCCCGGAGAAAACCCACGCATGCACGGGGAGAGCATGAAAACTCCACACAGAGATGGCCGAGGGTGGAATTGAACCCTGATGACAACATTCATTCTTCATAATGTAATTAAACTTAATACTGCATTTCACAAACCTGAATGTCCTCTGAAATTTCTGGTGGGTAGTGGGCTTCACGGCCAAACATTAAAAGTAGGGGGAGAATTTGGTTGGTTGGTTGTCTGCTTTTTGGTTCACAATCCAAACATTACAGCATCCAAATATTAATCCCACATTTCTGGTTTGGACTCTACCAGTTTAGCAAGAGCCCTAAAAGAGAAAAAATAGATTGCAAATCTATTCAACAATATAATTTGTGAGGGACAACTTGGATGACAATGTGACATTACTTACCTCTGGATGATTGCGTTCATACGCTCTACCAGACCATTGGTTTGAGGATGGTAGGGGGCACACAAACTCCTTTTTATACCCAATATTTTGCAGACATTCTTATTGATCTGGTAACACTTCAGACAATTGCATAACATATTAAGACACCTTATTTTAAACACATAGAAATAGATTCCAATAAGTTGTAGTAATGCGTGATAGAAGACTTTCAGCTAAAATGAAAGGAAAGGGATACAAAACTTGTGGGGAGACCAGCCATGTTGTTTGGTCTAGAGACAGTACCACTGAGGAAAAGACAGGAAACAGAACTGGAGGGAGCAGAGATGAGGATGCTGAGGTTCACATTGGGAGTGACCAGGATGGATAGGATCAGGAAGGAGTACATCAGAGGGATATTACATGTTAGAGGCCTTGGAGATAAAGTCAGAGGCCAGACTGAGATGGTTGGGACATGTCCAGAGGAGAGATAGTGAATATATTGGTAGAAGGATGCTGCCAGGTAGGAGGCGTAGAGGAAGACCAAAGAGGAGGTTTATGGATTGTCAGGTTCAAACCCCAACACTTGTAAAAAAAACACTGCCTGTACAAAGGAAGACACAGAGAGGTGAGTTTCTTTTTACTTGCAAGGAGAGTGATGGAGACTGCACAGTTACAATCCTCCTACCAACTCTGAGACAGTCACCTTTCTCCTCGCATTTTATTCAGTTAGGAACGCCCTAGTTACAATGAGATTTCAACTGCTGAGGGAAGGGGGGTTTAATTATTCCAGTTGAAACCGGTTCTTTCGTACAACATGTTATCCATAGTGTGTGGGTATCTCATCCTTGGCATGTGATCCTCTGGGGACACACACACACATTCTTTGAGGTCACATCTACTTCTGACCCGTGCAGTTATGTCTCCTGAGAGTATGATAAAACTATCTGCTGAGGAATGTTCTGTCATGTTCTGTTTTCCCTTAATCATGATGTACACCACAAGTGCAGGCGTCACAGCATTAATCTTACATTGCTATGTGAGTGATATGAAACACATGTACAGCATTAATCTTACTTTGTTATGTGAGTGATATGAAATGTTTGTGGGTCATAAGAAAATAGGTCATAAGAATATAGTAAAAATAGGTCATAAGAATATAGTAAAAATAGAATAACTTTATGTGCAATTCTTCCAACATGGATGTACTGAAAAAGGACATGAGGGTAGTTGGTGTGAGAGAGACAGATGCAGAAGACAGGTTGGGAGATGGATGGAGGAGATTGATTTGCTGTGGCGACCCCTGAAGGGAAAAGCCCAAAGAGAGAGAAAGACGAAGAATAGATTCCAATAAGATGTAAGTTCTGTGCTTACCACATTTACAAACTCACTCCCCTGGTCTGTGAGAATGCGTTTTGGGTGCTTCAAATTGATGAACATACTTCGGTATTTGTTCTGTGACCTCCTCTGCCCGTTTTGTCTTAAGGGCATGGGCTTGTGGCCACTTGGTGAAATAGTCCACCGTCACGCACACATACGTGTCTCCATTGTTTGTGGTGGTCAGTTTGCCGATCAGGTCCATACCCACAAGTTAAAATGATTGTGTGACCTAAGAAAAAACGGTGCAAAATTAAATTTTTTGACTACATTTTTTGGCTTTTGACACCAAACAGCACACCCGCAACCCTAGTGAGGATAAGCCACATAGAAAATGGATGGATGCACCAACCAGTTCCAACTATTGAGTCAAAATATCAAAATATCCAGCATGATAATGTCAGGAAACATAAAGTTGAGGACCCAAATGCAAACTGTTGTTGTTAGGGTTAAGCCCAAAACATTATCACCAACTGTAAAAGAAGACACAAAGACGTGAGTATTAAGCTTGCAAGGAGAGTGGATCAGAGACTGTTCAGTAACAAATCCCCAACGCACTCTGAAAACAGTCTCTGCTCTCCGTCCTTTTATTTAAGAGTTAGGCGTGGCCCATTACAATGGAGGCCGGTTTTTACTACAAGCATATCTTGAAAATGCAGACACAGAATGTTGAAAATGCAGACACAGACTATTCAAGGAGACATCCTGTTATTGAGGGTCTGTTCAGAAATGCAGAGTCATACAAAAGATATGTGAGCTATATGCATGGAAAAAGTAACTTGGATAATATGAAGCAAGCTAGTATAATGTGAATACAGGTTTTATTCCAACATTTCCCTCCTGTTTATCCTATTTACTCATCGTAGAACTTCATTCATTGATCACTTCACGAGGATTTTCGATCATAAAATCATAAACATATAAGAAAAAGTTACACCTAGAGGGAAGGTTGCTTCTCATAGTCACCTGGATTGGGGAAAAGATCAGGAATGTTAAAACTGTCTTCTCCGACATCATTTTGTGGAATAAGAGTGTACAGTTCCTGCACATTTAACTGAATAGGTGAAATAGCAGAGGATATCATCTGGGTGCATATTCTGCGAATGATAGGAACACAAATACATCCACACACTGCCAGAATGCAGACAAAAACTGTCACTGCCAATGCAATCGTCATTAAAAGTGGCTTCCATTTACTGAAGAAATCAGCAAACCCAGTATACTGGGGTTTTTTTTTACTGCACCGCCAGTAACATGTCAAGAGCAATGCGGTTCTGGAAAGCCATCAAGGACGTAGCTGACAATTGCTCATGTATAGCCTTAAAACCATCTTGAGTATAATTTCCTAGCTTCTGAACATTGTAATGGATGTAATTGATTCTATCTACATTTTTATTAATCGTGCACCACCAACAAATCAAAGATTCAAATCCTGCTGCTATTTGATTACCCAGCTTGTAGTCATCAGGAACACCTCGCGGAACGCCTATAGCGTCTATATATGTTGGATCATTTTCACTCCATCCCAAGCTTCTTTTAGTCCTAGTCCATAAGTGTGGAAGTATAGTATCAAATGTAGTCAATAATTCTCCCGCTGTTATCTGAAATATTTGAACAGGTAAGATCAAGGTAACTGATGCACAATAACCTGTGGTATTGAAGGGTAACTTATCATAGATAGCATTATCTCCACACCACCACCATATGTCACTATGTGATAAGGGTGTAAAATGTTCATCAACAGTTTCAGTTTCAGCACATTGAGAAGCGTTCAATGAACCCAATATTGTGCCGGTTCCAGTTCTGTGGATACACGTGAAATTACCCATTGCAACTTGACTGGAAAACAGTGGTTTCTTCTTCTCTGGACCTGTAAGGGGAAACACTCTATCATACATGGTACAACTTCCTGTAGGGTTGGTCTTGGTCATAACCTGCACGAGACAATCTTTGTTCAGAACAGAGGGAACTATTTGCAGTAGCGGTCTTGGTCCCATGCAAACCACACAGTCCTGGCCTGTGGTGTTTGCAGCTTGTTCTGCCATGAGTAGCCAGTTGTTGCTTTGACCAGAAACTCCAGTAAATACTTGGAACCAATCATCAGTAGTTTGAAGCACTGTAACCCCTGCTCTACTCGTTGCTTTAGTTAATTCCGGTTTCTTTAGATTGGCCGTAAACGTTTGACATAACTGGATTGGGTAACATGTATCATATCCTGTTCTCCATTGACACAACAAAAATTCCCAACAGGTACATCCAAGCCACACACACGAAGTATTTTGGGGCGGATCTGGGTCTAAGAGTTTTCCTGACTTCAGATTTACGGTTAAAATTAAGGTTCTGCCATTGTTCTTTTCGATAAGTGACATAAGTGGCCTTTGATGTTTAGCATATCTGGTCGTAGTATATGATGTCCAATTATAACCCGGGGGGTCTGCCACTAAAGTCTCCCAACTCCCTTCTCTATCATTAATCATATACCAAGGATTTTTATCTGGTGTAGCGTATACTCCCTTGTGACGCAATTGATTAACAGTTAGGGTGATTACTGTGGTTTTATTTTGTGGAATGCATACTCTGAGTAGACTGACATGCTGATGTTGACCACAGGCAGGGTCCGTGAGATTTTGTTTCATGTTTAGCTCAGAGTATCGTTTGCCAGGCTGTTGTATTTGTAACTGCTCATGAAGTAACAGGCTAATTCCGATAATAATTAGTCCAAGTGCCGTTGTTAATATTATCGTTACTCCTGATTTCATTTTAACTTGAGCCATGTTTTCAGGTATCCCCTGGTTTCCCCTAAAGTCCTACAAGGCTGTGGACAATCTTCACCGGGTTTGAGACGACTACACACTAAAAGTGCAGCCCCCTTTGTAGTCGGACTTTACCTTGCAGGACGGTAGGAAACCCTGAGACCCTTCCAACAAGCCCTTTTCTGTTATCTTTTATTTATCTTATTTACAATAAGTACCACAATGCTATGGTGATAACGCACATAAGTACCCCTACACTAAAAATCACAATAGAAGCAGTTAATTTAATCATGATTTAAAATCTTTTTGCAATGAATCAAATGAATCCAAGTATTACGTTCTGCTATTTTTACAGCTGTCGGTGTGGTTAATAAGACTTGATAAGGTCCTTCCCACTTTGGTGAGTACCAATGCTTCTTCTTGATGCTTTTAATCAGTACCCAATCTCCTGGTTCTACCAGTTGGTCCTCCTATGGAGAAATGGATGACGTTTGCTCATCATTGTTTGGTTTGTCTATTTGGCCAACACTTTGCAACATTTTTCTCATGTAATCCGCTAGATTACTATCTTCATTTGTTTCCCAATCATTTTTAAAATATGGTAATCTATAAGGTCGTCCAAACATGATTTCATAAGGTGTTAACCCGTTGGTACTGGTTATGTTGATGTGCAATTTAACCAAGTCTAAACATTGTGTCCATTGTCTGCCTGTGTAAATAGTTGCCCTTTATTCTTCATCAATTTACAGGCCTCAGTCAGGGCTACTAATTCTGCTGCTTGTGCAGAATAATTGCTGGGCAACTGAGATGCTTTTAGCACTGATGTTAAAGTGACGACTGCATAACCTGTCAATGCTTTACCTCGTTCATTTCTTTTTGATGATCCGTCAACAAATAACACTTCTCCATCAGGTAAAGGTATGTTAATCAGATCTGTCCTACATTTAGCAGACTGTTCAGCCAATTCCTGACAACTATGCTGAAGTCCGTCATCAGGAAGTGGAATCAAAGTAGCTGGGTTGAGGGTAGTGCATCTCTCGAGTTGTATATGCGGTTGTGACAATAATGTATATCGCTTCCCTCTAAAAGAGAAAGCGAACCAAAATTGACTGTCTTTATCTACTGGAACTGAAAAGAATGCATTACTAATGTCTACTACCATAAAGTATGTAGCGTCTGACCTTAAAGAATTCAAAAGAGTATGTGGGTCAGGTACAAATGGCACCCTCTGAATTACTGCATTATTTACTTCTTTTAGATCCTGTACCAACCTCCAACCAACAGAAGGGGGAGTCTTTTTAACCGGAAAAATGGGTGTATTACACGGTGAATCTGGGCATTCAATTATTATTTTAGCTGTTATAAATTCAACAATCACAGGTTTTATTCCTTCATATGCATCTGGTTTCAACAGGTATTGACGCACACAAGGTCTGTGTTCAGTTTTTGCTCTAATCTGTACTGGTAATGTTCCCTTAATTAATCCTACGTCCGATGGTCCTTTTGACCATAGTGTTTCGGGAATACCGTTTAAGTACTCCTCCTCTTCACCGGTTAATAAATATTGTCACTCTATTTTATCTTGTAAATGTCTCCTCGGCCATGCCCTTGACTTCGGTCTCTATATACATATATTCCTCTTCCTCCATTAGGTCCACTATCCTGAAAATACTTTTAAATGTCTTCCGCATTGAAGGTGTCTAGTTTTTGCATTTTCAATCAAATGTAAAATAGCATGCATTTACAAAAAGGCCCACAGTCTTCCATTCATCATTGTCTCTTTTAGGAAAAGACACATGAAGAACGGAATCATTGACATCAAAAATATTCTACTCAAAAAAAAGTAAAGGGCTCCCAGGTAGTGCTGATATGCCCAAACACAAATATTTTGGTGTTATATATAACTAATATTGGCCCTTAAGTAATTTTTACTTCTTAATTCATTTTGAAGCAAAAGGGGTGTGTCCTGCGTGAGACAGGAAGGGCACCAATAACTAACAGACACACATACACTAATATTTACGATTAAAGTGGTATACCATAAGCCATTTTTTTGTTTTCTCTTCGTGCCTGGTGAGACACGGCGTAGAGCCTGCTCTACGGATTATTTTTCTTTTCTAGATTGTCTTTTCGGCACAACAGGTCACATGCTCACCTGTGCTGAGTTTTTTATTATTTTTATTTATTTTTTATTACTATTTTTTTTGTTTGTTTTTGTGATATCACATCCGCGGTACAACAGGTACTGTTGGGTATCCTGTTGGATTTTTTTTTCCTATTTTTCTGCCACCCTGTACTCTTTTTGTCTATTCTTTTTTCCTGTCTCTCTCTGTCCTGCTATTTTCATCCATACGTAAGTATGCTGAATGCCTTCTCTATTCATTTGTTTTTCCTTACAGTTAGTTTTGTTTCTGATTTTTTGCTGTAAGTCTTTTATTCCTGCCGTAGACAGTTTGCCATTAAAATCGTATTGTTTTATCCAATACGGTAATGGTTTTAACGCATCTGGATCCTGTTTTTCTACCATTATCCAATCTTTGCATTCTAGACTGTCTATTACTTTTTTACGTTGTTTACCTTGCCCTTTTCCCATTTTGGCAATTTGGTCCCAACTATGACGAGTGCTCCTAGGGAGTCCTAATAGTTGGGGATGTTCTTAGTGAGGTGGTGATCGATGCCTTATTGTGGTAATTGTCAAACTTCTACCCCAGTGAGGGCGGACAATTCTTGCCTTTGCATCCACAACAAGTCACCACTTACAATCTCACTGTTTGGTATGGAGTTCAACACCTAGTGGTTTTCTTACTCCCAATCACACTCACATATACTTATTCATACACCTTTTAACGCGTTTTCCTTTTGCCAGCATACACCTTTTAACGCGTTTTCCTTTATGCCAGAGGACGCCGCCGCCCTTGCAGAATTTAACTGTATCCTTTTCAACAGGCGAGTCTGCCCTCGCGCGGACTTTAACTGGTCTTTACTTTTACCTGATAGAGTCTAGAATTGTCAGGGTTTTTATACCTTATCGCCTAACTTGTCACCCCTTGAATACCGGTATTCTATTTCACTTTTCACACATTCCCTTTTTAAGTGAAATATTTACTCACACGTCTCCGTGTTCCTGGATCTCCGTCAACCTTCAGATCCCAGCCCGAGAGGGAGGAACCAGTCCCGGAAAGGGTATATTTCGCTGTGGCCACAGACTTGCCTGGATCTCTCTCCCCCGCTGGAATCGTCAGGTATGTTGGAATCCGGCTCGAAGGACCAAGTTAATGTTAGGGTTAAGCCCAAAACATTATCACCAACTGTAAAAGAAGACACAAAGACGTGAGTATTAAGCTTGCAAGGAGAGTGGATCAGAGACTGTTCAGTAACAAATCCCCAACGCACTCTGAAAACAGTCTCTGCTCTCCGTCCTTTTATTTAAGAGTTAGGCGTGGCCCATTACAATGGAGGCCGGGTTTTACTACAAGCATATCTTGAAAATGCAGACACAGAATGTTGAAAATGCAGACACAGACTATTCAAGGAGACATCCTGTTATTGAGGGTCTGTTCAGAAATGCAGAGTCAGACTATTCAAGGAGACATCTTGTTATTGAGGGTCTGTTCAGAAATGCAGAGTCATACAAAAGATATGTGAGCTATATGCATGAAAAAGTAACTTGGATAATATGAAGCAAGCTAGTATAATGTGAATACAGGTTTTATTCCAACAGTTATGAAGTTGGTCAGAAAACCCAGGAGCAGAACGGGGAGGAACGTATTTTTTTTTTTATAACGGAATACCAAAGTAAACCAGACTAAAGCTAACTTATCCAGTACATCTTAATGGAGTAATATAACCTTCACTAAAATGCAGATTATTAGAGCAATAATGCAGGGAGAAGACAGAATGACAAAGTAATAAAAGAAATGATACCTTTATGAGAGTATGTTGGACATTCTGCTTTATGGTATGCTGAGCCGCCTGGCAGACAGTACATTCTGACACCTGTGTAAAGAACACAAGATGGATGTAAACTACACAAGTTGGACTCAGAAGAAAGACGTACATGAGAAGAATTACTTTTACAACAGTATGTTACAACGCTGAAGTTGGCTTCCGATACAGCACTTGAAGGTCACATCATGACTAATCTTAGTGTTTTTCCAGGTGGTCTGTATTTGGTGACACTTCTTAATGTGAGAACATTTCATGTAAGACATTGCCTTTTCCTGACGGTGACGATTGTATTTGTGAATAAAGGCACATTTAGACATTTTCTTACCATCTAGTCTATATCAGACCTGGTCTACTTCGAAAACTATTAGACCTACACTTCTCAAATCAGGACTGGATTAATATACAGACACCAAAGACTCTTAAAAACAGAGTTTGTGATTTGTGAAATCTTTCTTTGTTAAAATGCAAGAAAAGGTCATGACCTCAATATGAGCCAGCAGTAACTAACTTGGCCAGTACTACTTTGTACAGCCAGTGTGCATACGTAGATGTATAAGGAGGCATCGAGCATAGATAGCTATTACCAGAAGAAAATTCAAGGAGTCACTTGTGTGCACAAATGACCATAATGCTTTCGTCCAAAAGCTTCTCTGTGCTAAGACACACATACACACACCTTCTGAGTGAACCCCCAACCCCCAGCAGAAGACCCATCATTGTAAACACTGCTCATTAGGTCATGTTACATTTACATCTAATTGACAAATCAGATGCCAACTTCAACTGAAGTCATCAATACCTTATTTGCTTCTTTGAATATGGTTCTTGGGCCAAACACTAGAAAATACAATTATAAATATGTGTGTTTTTACCCATTTGTCAATATCTTTGGTCACTGCAGGCCAGAAAAAACGCATGCCAATGGCATCCCATGTTTTTTTCTGGCCTGTGTGAGCTCCTGCTGGGGTGGCATGAAATTCAACAAAAATGGAGTTTGCTTCTTCTGCACCACACACCACTTTTGTTTTGATTTCTCTGCCAGATCCCTTGGTGTAATACAGTGCGCCACCTACAGGATAAATGATGACATTAATTATTTTAAAGCATGCCACACCTTGAGTTGAATTAAAACGCGAACATATGAAGACGTCTGCTGACTGACACGTTATCCATCAATTATATCAAGTAGCCTGATCATTTTTTAAAGCTAGATAGAATAAATGGACATTGCAGCAACTGCAAGAAATATGCAGTGGCTGGTCTCCTGCAGGACTGTATTAGAGTTTGTAATCTGCCAGGAGGTGTTGCACACATAGAACATTTGTAATAACTTAGTTGTAACACTGTTACATTGCCATCCCCAAGAATGTTTCATCTGAAATGTGTAAAATAAATCATCTTATGTCCTAAATAAACCTTATAAAGTGTCATCATCCAAACCATGATTTACTCTCTCCAATTGGTGGTGGACATTTTAAATGCCATTTTATTGAGAAAACATGTATTGATTTACTGAGAGCATAGCATCTTATTTTCATGTTAGTTTGACAAACTAAGGAATGCACAAATTATATCACAAGCGCTTGCACTTGGCCATAATTAGCCTACCCACCTTCAACCTGATACGTCAACGCTTTTCTGTGAAGTTCGGACTTTTCTGTCTTGTCAACCTGTCTGGATAATTCATATGGGTCTTGTACAACAGCATCTGTCCTTACAATGCAGGGTCCATCGTGAAGTTATTGGAAATTACCTAAATAGCTGGCTACTGAAAAACACTTCTGATACTGAAATATCAAATATTCGATACCAAATCTCAATGCTCTAAAATAGATTCTTAAATCAAAATATCCACACATTTGATACTTGTGTCAGATTCACAGGTGATGTATATCATTACCAAGCACACAATGGAAAGTAAGTTAACAATTGGGATGTTGCCAAATGATAGACATGATAGATGGAAAATAATTTTTCTTCTTGGGTAACTATGGAATGCATAAGCGCAGAGCACACTGTTCACTCAGTCTGTTGAAACTATGACCATGACCGAGAAATTAATAATAACAATTGTGAATTACTAATGTCAAAATGACTTGTCTTGTATTATCAATGCAATGAGGTATGTAGTGACTTGAAATACTCTACTTTTTAAAAATACCACAAACATGAAGTGGATTTCTAAAAACTACTGGTATCGACAGGTATTGACAGCCAATACCAGTCTGAATTTTACTCAATATCGGATCGGAAACGAAACACTGATTCACTCTGTCCAGATTCATGCCACACCAACCAATGCACAGGGTTTAATATTACTAACATTGGGTATTTATCTTAGTCCAAGTAGGGGGTGCATGCAAATCTCGGCACGTCAAAAAAACACCCTGCCGTAAAATGCATTCACACCACATTTCCAATATGGGAACTTAATTGGTCCAAAGTTGAAGTCCACATGAGAGATGGATGTCTTTAAAGTAAATCTTGTGAACTACAGACATGTAGAAGTCATGCTGGCCCAAGTAGGGGGTGCATGCAAATCTCGGCAGGCACAAAATCCGCCCTGCCGTAGAATGCATGCACCCAAATTTGCTGCTGAGCAAACCATGTGAACTACATACATGTAGAAATCATCTTAGTCCACGTGGGGGTGCAAAACCAACAGTTGGAATTTGATATTAATTAATTATATATAGTATATATTTTTTTTATCTCTATAGTAACTTTTTATGTATGTTTTAAGATTGTAATGAAACCAACTTGAGATGAAAACACGTCTTCTGCATCACTAGTGCAACAAACCTTGCGTTCCTTACATTTCCATGGAGTTATTATTTCCTTGGGTGTAATTCCCAAGGTAGCGTTGTGGCTGTTGCAAGAAAGACTCTTGTGCACAAGACTCTTGAGGTCTTGTGCAGAGCTTTATTTCTCAACGGCTCAAAAACCACACAATCATAAAGATGGAACATCTTATATAGCGCTAACCTTACGCGCCAAAAGACAAGGATCAAACCACGTCCCCAACCCGCCTACCGACTGGGTGAGAGACCTGCCCCCAAGTGTCCACCACTTGGGGGCTGCGTTGACCATCCGCCGGAGCAAGGGGCAAAACCTGCGAAGGGGAAGCAGAACAGTCTGCCCTGATCTGCGCAGGGTTGGTCGGGGACCTCGGGGGGCGACCCCGACGAGGGACCTGCGCCAGCAACATCCTTTCCCCCGCTACCATGTGCATAGGCTTAAGCCTATCCACTGTAACAAGCTCGTTGCGGCCGCCGAAATCCAGCACAAAACCTTTACGCCCACGCTCGAGCACCCGAAAAGGACCATCGTAGGGGGGCTGAAGGGGCGACCGGTGGGCGTCATGGCGTACAAAAACAAAACGAGCCGAACTAAGGTCCAGTGGCACGAATGAACGTGGAAAACAGTGGTGAATGGGCCCAGGGGCCTTGGACACAAAGGGGCGTAGTTGGGAAGTAGAACTCTCAGGTAAAAACTCGCCCCGGATGCGAAGCGGCTGTCCGAGCACCAATTCAGTGGCCTCCGGGTCCTCCTTGGGAGCTGACCGCAACCCAGTTGCCGTCTGTGAGCGCAGCACGCAACGCAGCCTTGAGAGACCGGTGAAAACGCTCACATAAACCATTAGCCTGAGGATGGTAGGCTGTAGTACGGTGCACTTGCACACCCAAGGACGCAGCCAATGCTTACCATAGCTCCGATACGAACTGGGGCCCTCTATCTGAGGTGATATCGGACGGTGTGCCAAAACGTGCAACCCAGGCTGACAGAAATGCACGGGCCACATCAGCAGAGGCAGTGGCGAACAATGGGACCGCCTTCGGCCATCTGGTGGTCCGATCCACCATAGTGAGCAGGTGCGTGTACCCGTGCGAGGGAGGTAGAGGGCCAACCAGGTCCACATGCACATGGTCAAACCGCCTATCTGGGATTGGGAATGGCTCTAGGGGGGCCTTTGTATGCCAGTGGACCTTGGCTGACACGCCACGCATGCAGCTGCCCACTCCGACATCCCTCCGAAGGCCAGACAAACTTCGCACTAACCAGCTAGACAGACGCTCGAACCCCTGGGTGCGAGGGGGAATGCATCGCATCAAAAATCCGGCGCCGCCAACCCACTGGAACCACGGGCCGGGGACGGTCAGTAGAAAAATCACAGAGGAGCGTGGGACCACCATCCTGTACCACCACATCCTCAAGCTCCAGGGCTGTACTCCCGGACACAAGGGATCGTATATCAGGATCGCCGGGTAGATCCGCGGCTATCTCAGAGAAATCCGTCCCAAGGTGCACAGGTGACACCAATGCCCGAGACAGACAATCAGCAACCGGGTTAGCCTTGCCCGCCACATGCTGAATGTCCGTCGTGAACTCCAAAATGGCCGGCAAGTGGCGCTGCTGGCGGGCCGACCATGGCTCAGTCACTTTGGAGATAGCAAAGGTAAGCGGCTTATGGTCGACATCAGCTGCCCTCTAACAAGAAACGAAAATGGCAGCATGCTACGTAAAGCGCCAATAACTCCCGGTCAAAAACGCTATACTTCCGCTCGTTTGTGGCTTGCGGCTGAAAAATGCAAGTGCCAAACGCCCTCCACTCGCTGCTCGACTACCGCACCAACAGCAATGTCAGACACGTCTATCGTCAAGGCCACCGGCTGGAAGGCCTGGACCCGCTCAGAGGTCCAGTCAAGAGGGTCGTTAGCCTTCTTCTGCCGCAAGACTGCGTACAGTGGTTGCAGGTGGTGGGCAGCACGAGGAAGGAAACGGTTGTAAAAATTAACCATGTCCAAAAATTCCTGCAGTGCTTTAACTGAAGACGGGCGGGGAAAGTCAGCCACTGCCTGTACCTTGGCAGGCAAGGGAATTGCACCCTGCGATGAAATGCGGTGGCCCAAAAAATCTATCACCGGCAGCCCAAACTGGCATTTGGCCGGGTTAACAATGAGGCCGTTGTAGCCAAATTTAGTTTTTTAAATAATTGTCTTTGAGCTAGGGTAGATTAGTATCAGGTCAAGCTGTGACCTGTACCAGTAAAGGGTCAGTTAACAGATGTCAGGGCACAATATCCTGTGTGTTGTGGTTCTTGTTGTCTTTGCAGAGGTCATTGGGGGAGAACCAAAAGGCCAGGAGGGTCTTAGGTATTCAAGATCATTTACCCAGGAGGCAACAAAGATAACGGGGTGAAGGAGGAAGTATCTGGTCCAGGAACGGGATCCTGGTCCATTCCCCACACATCCCCCCAACTCCACCCCATCTGAGGAGATCTACAAAAAGCCCTGGGATGCAAGAATCGGGGCTGACTTTCCTTCTTATCGTCGGGAGGTTGCAGGCGGACTTTGGAAGAGAAACTCAGCCCAGGATCCTGTGTTTTTGTGAAATTATTCTGTCTGATCTGGTTATACAATACATCGTGACTGGCCACCAATATGTCGTCTAGATAGATGAACACAAAAGTGAGGTCACGCAACACCGAGTCCATCAGCCTCTGAAAGGTCTGCGTCGCCCCCTTGAGGCCAAAAGGCATGCGCAAAAATTCGAAAAGCCTGAACGGGGTAATTACTGCAGTCTTGGGCTCGTCCTCGGCACGCACAGGGACCTGGTGATAACCGCGGACCAGGTCGACCCTGGAAAAAACCGTCCCCCGGCCAGGCAGGCAGAAAAATCCTGAACGTGCAGAATGGGGTAGCGATCGTGCACGGTGATATTGTTAAGGCGGCGGAAAAATCGCCACACGGCCGCCATGACCCATCCGCCTTAGGCGCTATGTGCAGGGGTGAGGCCCAAAGGCTATTAGACCGCCTCACGATGCTCAAGTGCTCCATCATGGCGAACTCTTCTTTGGCCGTGGACAATTTAGCAGCGAGCGCGCAAAAAACGGCGGTCCCATCGTGGGAATGAAATGTTCAACACCATGTAAGGCAGACATGTCCAAAGTCCGGCCCCCGGGCCAATTGCGGCCCGTGGACAAATTTTTACCGGCCCGCGGCCTCTATCATGAAAGCAATAATATGCGGCCCGCCAGCACTGTTGACCACAGTATAAAATACATGTGTACAAAAAGCTATTTTTCATTTCACCAGAAGATGGCAGTAGCCCTGTGGCCGCACTCTGGCCGCCGTGATCGTGATCGTTTCAGCCCAGCCCATTTCTAACATGGCGTCTGTAAACAAAAAAAGGAAAGTTGACCGCGAGGGCCGCCGCTTCCAGGACAAGTGGAAATTTGAGTATTTTTTCACTGAAATACGAAACAACTGTGTCTGCCTAATTTGCCAAGAGACTGTGGCTGTTTTCAAGGAATTCAACATCAAGAGGCACTACCAGACGAAACATGCTAGCTACGACAAGCTAACTGGGAAGTGAAGCAACTGGAAGCTGTTTTAACGGCACAGCAAAGCTTTTTCACAAGAGTCCGTGAGTCAAATGAAAATGCCACAAAGGCAAGCTACGAAGTGGCAACGCTGATTGCAAAGCACTGCAAACCTTTCACTGAGGGTGAATTTATTAAAGACTGTGTAATGAAAATGGTTGAGAAAATTTGTCCCGCGAAGAAGCAAGAGTTTGCCAATATTTGCCTGGCTCGTAATACTGTGGTACGGAGAATTGAAGACGTTTCATTAGATATTAAGAGACAGTTAGAGGCAAAAGGAACTGAGTTTGACTTTTTCTCGTTAGCGTGCGATGAAAGCACGGATGCGTCCGACACCGCTCAGTTACTGATCTTTTTAAGAGGAGTGGACAATGACATGAACGTGAGTGAAGAGCTTCTGGACCTCCAGAGTCTGAAGGGCCAAACAAGAGGAACGGATTTATTTGTTTCTGTTTGTTCCACCGTAGATGACATGAAACTACAGTGGAATAAAGTCACCGGGATTATTACGGACGGCGCACCTGCCATGGCTGGCGAGCGGAGTGGATTATCAAGCCTTGTCTGTAACAAAGTCAGCGAAGAAGGAGGCAGCGCTATTAAACTCCACTGTATTATTCATCAAGAAGTTCTCTGTGCCAAATATATGAAATATGATAATGTTATGAAACCGGTGATAAAGACTATTAATTATATTCGCTCCAAAGCGCTGTGCCACCGCCAGTTTCAACAGTTTCTTCTCGACATCCAGGCTGAATACGGAGATGTTTTGTATCACACCGACGTAAGGTGGCTCAGTCGGGGGTCTGCGCTGCAGCGCTTCTTCTCTCTCAGGGAGGAAATTGGACAATTCTTGACTAAAAAGGGACAACCCATGCCACAATTAAATGATCCTGTTTGGCTGGCTGATTTGGGATTTTTAGTTGACATAACGCAACATCTGAATGCGCTGAACACAAGCCTCCAAGGGCAAAATGCAGTGGTAAGCCAACTGTATTCACACATCAAAGCCTTTCGGACCAAGCTGCTACTTTTCCAAAGACACCTGTCACAGGCGCAGCCCAATACCGCACATTTCCCGTCGCTGCAGGAAATTGTGACCAGTTTCCCACAGATCAATATCAGTGCGCAAATGACAAGGTATGCAGCAGACATCTCATCTCTGGTTGAGGAGTTTCAGCAGCGCTTTCGGGACTTTGCAGCTATTGAAAAGGAGATCACGCTTTTTTCCTCTCCTTTCTCCGTGGACCCTGATGACGCTCCAGACCACCTGCAACTGGAGCTCATTGAGCTGCAGTGTGACGCCGAGCATCGCAGTCGGCACCAACAGCTCCCTCTTGTCAACTTCTACCGCCAGCTGGATGAAGGCAGGTTCCAAGCAATTCGGACATTTGCTAAGAAAATGCTGAGCTTGTTTGGCTCCACATACATGTGCGAGAAGACATTCTCCGTTATGAACATTAACAAGAGCCGCATGAGGACGAGACTGAGTGACTCTCACCTGCGTGACGTCTTGCGCATCAAAACCACTGCTCTTGAGCCAGACATGGACTACATACTGCAGTCAAGATCCCAGTATCACCCTTCACATTAGTGCAGGCAAGACCTTTGTTAAGTCCTCTGAGTTGAATAAATTCTTAAATCTCAGTTAATTAATTTTTTTGTGATGGTCAAAATCACAGTTTGAATATGCAGTGATCATTGTTTTGTTTTCAGCACTTTTCCTACAGTGAGCATATAATAGTGAATAATATGTAATGTTTCACATGAACTTAGATATCCTTTATAGTTTTCTTAATTTTTTGTGGTTTGTGATTTCGGTAAAAACCTAAATGTAAAAAAAAAATGTAAAAGTATGCCATTTGTAATTAAAAAAAATCCCAAAAAGTTAATTTGTATTTAATGTTAATGGTTCAAAGAATGTCAGGCTAAATAGTCGGCCCCCACACATTTTCACCTTACCAAATCTGGCCCTCTTTGCAAAAAGTTTGGACACCCCTGATGTAAGGTATCCGCGGTAGAAAAAGATGGTGTGATCAAGGCCGGAAATTCCGCCAACAGACGCTGAAAAACGTCACCCGACGTCAAAAAGTTAGCCTGTGTCAAGGGTCCAAATCCCCCTGTCTTGCATGGAAATGTGGCAAACGACCCATGGGAACAAACAGTGCCAAACGTGTTGATGGATGAGCCATTCGCGGCACTTAATAGAGGCCCGCCGCCCCGGGCCGCCTTGTCCGTGTGTACGGGGGAAGCAAACTGACTTGAGAGCCGGAGTCCACCAAGAAACGCCTTCCCGACAGCGAGTCGATAACGAAGAGCAGCTCACTCCGTTCACCGGCGCCCACAGCCGCTACGTGAAAGACGCACAGGTCCTTCCCGCGCCGCTTCTAGCCACCACTGCCGAGTCCGCGTCCGCGTCCTCCGTCGCTGTCTGCTGAGGGTCCGCCTCCACACCGTACACCCCGAACCGCCTCAGCGCATGGAGGACCCAATCGGCGTCCTCCGCGGCCAAACAGGGGGAGTTAGCCAACACTTCTCGTACCGGAGGGGGAAGTTGGCGCAGGAAAATGTGCGGGAAGGAAACCGCCGACATCCGAGCCCAACAGCGACAGCATATTGTCAATCAAGTCCGCGGCCGTGCCATCGCCCAAGCCGCTCTCCGCGGGCGACAGACAGTACCTCCTAAGCAGAAGTTGCTTGAGCGCGTCGAATTTTCCAATACGCGGAGGTGCGCGCAACAAGCCGAATGACACGGCGAGTGGTCGTCTGATCAAGAGCAGCAACGACCATGTAGTACCTGGAGTCGTCTGACGTGATTCCCCCAGAACTCCGGGAGCTTGGCAGTACCTCCGACCACTGGGGCTGGGAGTTGGGGCGACATGGCTGAATAAGAGTCACACTCATCCGCCTCTTGAAACATGTTCAGCGGGGTCACTAATGTGGCTGTTGCAAGAAGGACTCAAGGTTTGGTACTTGTGCAGAGCTTTATTTCTCAACGGCTCAAAAACCACACAATCACAAAGATGGAACATTTTATATAGCGCTAACCTTACGCGCCAAAAGACAAGGATCAAACCACGCCCCCAACCCGCCTACCGACTGGGTGAGAGACCTGCCCCCTAGTGTCCACCACAGCGTTATCGTTTCCGTTGTTAAACCAAATAACTCTTGTGTTGCCACATAAAGTATGAACGAGCGGAGCCCCATCAATATCAACACCTTTATTTTTCATTTTACAGCAAAAAGAATATCAAACGGGTGAGATCGACTGTTGCATCATGCCTCATTCACGGTTAACAACCCCTGTCTGTTAACAACCCCCTGGTTTGATCGCATTCGTTTGGAATGCAGTGAAATTACGTCAGCTGCTGGCCACAAAATGAATAGGTAATTACTTGCATATTTCATAATTGTCATTTGTTATACAGAAATAAATAAATGGCGGAACAAATGTGTTACAAAGCGCCACAATTACATTGTGAATGTCTAACCCGCTTTTCTCACCGTATTCCTGGATACGCATGCGTCAAATGCTTGACATAAGTAACAAATTCCAAGCCAATAATCAAAGCTTTCATATACTGTGTGCTTTAGGTGTCTCATAGTAACTGATAAAGCAGACAAAAAGCATAATAGCTTCGTTAACCTGAAGTCCTGTGGCGAAAAAAAAACACCACAGAGTCAAATATTGTCGGTTTTAACTGAGCGTGCGCGCTCCCGCGAGGTGGATACATCTTCTCGCAGGCACGCAAAACGCCGAGTGCGGTTTAATTCCCTTTATCTGTCTTGCTTTAAGAACACTGCAATACTCAGCCAAAACACAAGGTGTCACTCGACGTGCAATAATAATAATAACACGTAATCTTGTGACGTCACCTAACAGGAAGTAACTACACGCGGCTAACTGGCTAGCGTGGCGGCGCTCCTGGCAATGAGCGAAAAAATGTACATCACAGACGGATTTGTTTGTATTTTACCAGACATAACGGTAAGACATGTGTGACTGAGTGAAAGAAATCGTCTCTGTTTGAAGTAAAGACATAAACTTGTTAGCTAGGTCTATGCTAATGTCTAAGGGTGAATCCATACAATCTTAAGAACAACCATGGGGGATTTTACATTTTTATTAAGGCAGCTTTTCTGCGTAGTGGGCATTATGTTTCACACATTTCTTTATGATTACATTGATTTATTGTGTTGTCAGCGGTGGTGATGCAAAATGAGCCGCAGAAAGCGAAGAACGACAGCTTTCAGCCATGGACCTCCTGCAGAGGCCGACAACAAGCCCCGTGTCAGGAAGCACAACATCTGCATGGTGTCTGACTTCTTCTATCCTAACATGGGAGGAGTGGAAAGTCACATTTACCTCCTGTCCCAGTGTCTGATTGAGAAGGGACACAAGGTGGTCATTGTCACGCACGCCTACGACCACAGGAAGGGCGTCAGGTACCTGACCAATGGACTGAAGGTCTACTACCTACCCCTGCAGGTGATGTACAACCAGTCCACCACCACCACCTTCTTCCATAGTCTCCCGCTTCTGCGCTGTGTGTTTGTCAGGGAGCGCATCACTGTGGTGCACGCTCACAGCTCCTTCTCCGCTATGGCCCACGATGCATTATTCCATGCTAAGACCATGGGCCTTAACACGGTATGTGGCTCACCTTCTACATTTACACTGCAGGACTGTGTAAATCCAGCCATAGTGAAGCAAGTGCAATTTAATTTGGACTAAGTTTGTACTTATTTTATAGGTGTTCACCGACCACTCGCTCTTTGGCTTTGCTGACATCAGCTCTGTGCTGACCAACAAACTCCTGACGGTGTCGCTGTGCGATACCAACCACATCGTTTGTGTCTCCTACACCAGCAAAGAAAACACTGTACTACGTGCGGCTCTCGACCCGGAGATTGTGTCCGTCATTCCCAATGCAGTTGACCACACCGACTTCACCCCGGATCCCTCCCAGCGCCTTGATGACAGGATAACCATTGTCGTGGTCAGCCGCCTGGTCTACCGCAAAGGTGCGACCTGAATATTGTGTAAACGTTGTCTTTTAGGTCATTTAAGACAAGTTCTATTTATATCCCGTAGTGTCAACTCACAATTCATACATCTCAATGCACTTTTCATATTGAGCATGATTCAAAATTGAAAATTGACCTCAATTGTCACATTAAAGAAAAACAACTGAACTCAACATGACCAAGCACTGTCAGCACAAGGCAAGGGAAAAACCTCAAAGAAAACCTGCACTATGGGGGACGGCCGTTTGAACCTTAGAACGTTGGTTCATGCTGAAAGATCAAATGTGGGACACGACAAGACACTTCAAGCTGTTGGTGTATCTTATTTTATCTCCTCGACAGGCACTGATCTTCTCGGTGGGATCATTCCAGAGCTCTGTCTTAAGCATCCAGATCTCCATTTCCTCATTGGTGGAGAAGGGCCGAAGAGGCTAGTGCTGGAGGAAGTGAGAGAGAAATACCAGCTTCATGACAGGTACTTCAAGAGAGAACTTGTTCCAATTTCTAAACATTTTTCCTCATCAGAATTGATATAATTGGAAGTGATTAAACTTTCCAGAATCACTGTCCCCACCATGATACCTTTCTTTACAAGTGTAAAGAAAGCAGTCAATCGATGTAGAATAAAACTAATTTAAAGTAAAAATACTCACCCTTTTGGAGATTTAATGGCGCGGGAACAGGAGGGTGTTTGCAGAGTGATACCCATGTTTTCTTCCACTGCTACTATAATGGTCAGATGTCCCAATACTTTTGTACATAAAGGGCCTCCTCCTCAACAGCCTTTGCATTTCCTCCTTCCTCTATTTTGCGCTTTCTGATAGTCTGCATGTGCTATTTTGCTCATTTGACACACGCAATTTTCAGTGCACACACTATCCAGTTCGGGTGTGTAGGCCCATAGTGTATTAAACCCTGACAAGTACTCCTGTTTGTGAGGCTTATCATGTCTCTGTGAAATATGTGTGACTGTCTTAACAACAGGGTGCGTCTGTTGGGGCCCCTGGAGCACAAGGATGTCAGAGGAGTTCTGGTCCAGGGCCACATCTTCCTCAATACGTCACTAACTGAAGCTTTCTGCATGGCCATCGTGGAGGGAGCCAGTTGTGGACTGCAGGTTTGCTGCATTAAGCCATTTTACTTGCCACATCACTCCCGCCCATCAAAATCTATATATTTTATTTAATGTATATATTTTTTGCTCCCAAAGGTGGTTAGCACTCGTGTAGGCGGCATCCCAGAGGTGCTACCTGAGGACTTGATCACGCTCTGCGAGCCAACAGTCCGCTCGCTCTGTGCCGGTTTGGAGACGGCCATTGCACGGCAGCGTTCCGGGTCAGTCCCCTGCTCCGCTTCCATCCACGCACAGGTGCAACACCTCTACACCTGGAGAAACGTGGCAGAGAGGACTGAAAAGGTGGGTTCAGCTGCCACACAGCTTGAGATGCATCACCCTCTTCTCTTCCTAATTCCTCAGATGTTAACTGTATAGTACAGTAAACTTCGGATATATCGGACTCGGATATATCGGAAATTCGCTCACAACGGACAGATAAAAAAGAAGCGAATTTTCTGTAATGCATTTCCAATAAAAATTCATTGCATATATCGGATTTTTTATAACGGATTTCGCCTATTTCGGACAAAATCTCCAGTCCCGTTCCAATGCATTTCCATGAAATTTCCCTCGCATATATCGGATGGCCGCATCGTGGCGCTCCGATTCGCCGAATCGTGACAGGCCGCTATACGACGTCATTTGCAGCGTTTGCAGCGTTGCCTGCGCGTCCAGGTACATTGGAAACATAGTCAAGGAAGTGCCTTTTTATAACGGATAAAATCCCATTTACGCATATACCGGATATAAATCCCATATATGCGTAAAACGGACATTTTCCGGTATACGCATATAACGGATTTCGCTTATATCGGACAAAACCAGTGGGAACAATTGAATCCGATATATCCGAGGTTTACTGTATACACAGAAGAGTGCAACGTAGTAGAAATTAAAATAGTAGATTGTAATATAATTGTCGTCTCGTCTTATGACACCCCTAACTACTACATATAACTGCTGGGTTTCCCCCCCAATCTCAATAAAGTCCAAATAATACATTTTCTCCTTCAGGTGTATGACCGAGTGTGCGGCGAGGAGGTGCTTCCCCTAGACAGACGCCTTCAGAGGCTGAGGTCCCACTGCGGACCGGTGGCCGGCTCCATCTTTGCCTTCGTGGCAGTTCTGGACTTCCTGTTCCTGTTGCTCCTCCAGTGGTTGGTACCCGATAGAGTCATGGACTTAGCTGTGAACGCCACCGGTCCTCTAGGACTATGGAGACAAGAACCAAGCAAGTGGCGTAAAGATGAAGGTCTGTCAAAAGTTGCCTCAAGTAAGCAGCAGCATCCTGCATGAAGACTGACACTATTGGCTCTTTATTCCAGAAATCCTATCCAGATGAACCAATCCGATAGGGCCGTCTGTTCAATATTTTCATTCTACTTGAGATTTCAAGTAAAGAGTAATTTTTCATGCATTTGTTCCTGGACTGCACAAAATCAATCAATAACTTTCACTTAACTCTGAGATTACGTAGATTCGTCAAACAGCGCATATAAAATGGAAACACACCCTTGTGCATTTTTTATGACTTAAAGAAGAGATTTAAAACACTTTTTCAAAAAATATACAAAAAAAACTAAAAAATCATTTTCCATATGTTTCCCCTAAGCCAATGGTGTCCAAACTTCCTACACAGAGGGCCACTTACAGAAAAACAAAAATCCAAATTCACATGATATTGTTCACCTTTTGCTTACTTCATTACATGCTAAAACCAATGCTGTAGAGGAGTGTTAAGTTTAACTTGAGGAAATTCAGCCCACATCTCGGCTTTGTGTTACAGGTGACACTGCATCTAATTTTTAATTGTTTAAATGTTAATTTTGTGCCTAGAATATGCCTCGGGACAAATACAAGCTTCATGCTGCAAATGAACCTCAGGGCATACGTTGGACAACCCCACCCCAACGGATTTATTTTATTTTATCACATTTTTTATGATTATTCATAATGGGTTTTTTTCACAGCAAAAACATGATATTTTGTTCGAGTTGCTTTATATTTCCACTGTAAACATTGGAGTAGCTATTTTTATTTATTTCCAACGTCAGCGGGACTTAAGTCATACTGCTTTTAAAGAAAGCTTGTTGAAAATCATGGACATACAGTGTTACCTCTATTTTCGTTGTGACGTTTTTGATCGTATAAATCGTACGGTTCGTCCAAAAACCGAAGCAATTTTTCCCATAAGAAATAATGTAAATCCTTCTAAATTCAATAATGTCTATCACCTTCTTTAACAAATTGTTGACACTCGCAACTTTCTTTGGCCCCATCCATCCGTTTTCTATGCTGCTTATCCTCACAGGAGTATCCCTGAGCCTATGCCAGCTTACTTTGGGCGAGAGGCGGGGTACACCCTGGACCGGTCGTCAGCCAATCACAGGGCACATATAGACAACTATTCACTTACATTCATATCTATGGACAATTTGGAGGTACGAATGAACCTAACATGCATTCTTTGGCCCCATGGCGGGTAATTTTGCAATATTGAATCTCAATATAAAATCCACAGACGCTGACAAGGCAACACATGGGGGTGTTTGTTCAGGCAATCAATTCCACAAAATGATACCATACAGGCATTGAATACAATGTATGATAACCGCGATGGTTCACGCAAACCGGGGCAAAATATTTCAGAAAAGGACGAAAACAGAATCATTTGAAAACTGTGTTGTTCGAAAATCTAGGCTTGACTGTATTTATGCATTGTGCACAAGATGTGGCGTACAGTGCATGGAGCACTTTTCAGGGATCCTTCGAATTCTTCGGAAAATTAGATTTCATCATTAGCTTTTCTGTATTTTCTCTGAGCGACAGTTCCAAGCCTACTTTGCACATTTACTGTTAAAAGATTCATCTACAGTCATGGATTTCTCGGGTATTTCGTTTGGGAATGATTATTATTTTGCAATTTTTATGAGAGGTCTTTTTTGTGTTTCTCTGATAACTCTGTCTGTGACTTACTGTACTTCCTAATGTGTTATTTTCGTGATTTTAAAAAATCCTCTTTGTTTCCCCGAGGACTGGTTAGCCAAGTTTATCCGGTTATTTGTCCAACCCCCGCATCCTTGCTTTTACAGACATCTCAGAGGAAGATAGAAGTGCCAGACAAAACAGTCTATGGAAATGTGGCACCTATTCAAGGCTAGTGGCACCCCGTGATTAGCTTGTCTGGATCCAAGTTTGTTTTTTCTTTTTTAAACACACACTCCACTGAAAAATGTGTCATTAAATAAATTGGAGTCTTTATACATGACGTTATTCTGTTTTGACTGTAAAAAGTTTGTCAGAACTTTGTGCTCTTGTAAGAACTTCTTTTCAAGGTTGCAGGGCACCATTGTTATGCACATCCTGCATGGAGTGTAACTATGGACGAGGACCAGAAGAGTGGGCGTGAGGTGGTCATGTGGGGGAGGTTCTTAAGTGGCCACATAAGTGGGAAGGTCTGACGTCCAGATTAGTGTATCCCACCCATTCTGTTGTGTAAAAGTCCTACTGTCAGGTTAGGGGTCAACATGGCAGCTATACAGACGGAAGTTTATTCAAGCTTGCAACCATGGCAGAGGCCTTTGCACATCTATGGCGGGCTGGTGTGCAACTCTCTGATGGCTGGTAAGTTTTTGCAAACACCTATCCTCAACTCATATTTCACATATTACTGTAAAATACTTTACATTTTAAAATGTTTATTTTTCATGAAATTATGTTTTCTCATTGTAAGTTTCATAGTGCATATACATTTACATCATATACAAACTGAAAAACGACCATTAGATACATTGTGGCCGTCTACAATCCATTTCCAGTTTTCATAAATTAATCATAATGAATTCCATATTTTTCCCTCCCCCTGAATGTCTTTCCCAATGTGTCTTTTTAATGGGGGGATGTGACCCTTAAACTAGAAAACCCCCTTATTCAAATGAGGTCATCTGAACAAAACAATGGCGGACGATAGAACTTTGGCAAATTTTCTTCTTTGTTTTTAAGATTCCTGGTCGGACCGCTCCCCCCTGCATGAGGCGGCCTATCATGGCAGACTTCTCCACCTGAGGACCCTCCTAGCTCAGGTTGGCTCTATTTGCATAGCACTGTCTCAACTTAATGGGTCAAGCCTTTCCCGCTTTTTGGAGCAACACAGTATGCTTTCATCTACAGTTTCCTCTCGTTTAGTGTAATTTGCTCCGGAACTGTGAACTATTCTGTTAACAGAATATTTTTGTAGTTTGAGCATAGAAAACCTGACTTCATAAATACTGATTTTCACATCAGGGCCCTGTCGACGTGAAATAACACCCCAACTGTCACTTTTACACTCCTTTACATACGTACATCACATTGTGCAGGCTATGGTATCACTCTAGCTGCACAACAGACGGCCAGCGCTAGCATAGCAAGCTAGTGAGCTAACTGGTCAGTCTCTCATTCATTCATGTTTTATCGCTTATCCTAACGAGGGTCGGGGGTGCTGGAGCCTATCCCAGCTGTCTACAGGCGAGAGGCGGGGTCCACCCTGGACTGGTGGCCAGCCAATCACAGGGCACATAGAGACAACCAACCATTCACACTCATATTCATACCTATGGACAATTTGGAGTAACCAATTCACCTAGCATGTTTTTGGAATGGGGGAGGAAACCACAGTACCCGGAGAAAATCCACCAAGCACAGGGAGAACTCCACACAGAGATGGCCGAGGGTGGAATTGAACTCAGGTCTCCGAGCTGTGAGGCCGCCGTGCAGCCTGGTCAGTCTCTCCAATATTCTTCACATATTCTAAACTTCAAGTGTTTAAAATGGAGTTGGGAAGAAGGACAAAGAAGACAAAAACATACCACTTCCACATGGAATATGAGGAGAACCATTTTTTCATTTGCTTTAAGCCAATGCATGTCAGCTGGGCTCTGCTGGCTCATTAGTGTCCATGCGGTGTGAAAGGTAACGTAATCTAAGGTCATGTCTCCCACTGATGCCTCGTGACCATAGTACTACATATCACTTGTCTTTTCAATATTTTTTTTTACTAATAATAGGCCTTAGTCAACCATCGATCATTTATTAATTATTGTTTGAAATAAGGTGATATAGTGAGAGAGAAATATTCGAATTGCAATATAGCCAGGGACGACTGTATTTATCTTACGTACTGGAATGCATGAGACACAGTTGAAGTAGAGTCACGAAAGCAGGTGATTTTAACCATCAACACCACCTTCAGTTTGAGGGACAGAGCTCATCACATCACTTCCTTTAGAAACTGGTTGGAGAGAAAACCTGGTCTTGGCCCTCCGTGGCACCAGTTTTGACATGTGAATTTGAGGAAGTTTTCTTTCTCTGCAGGGCTTTCATGTCAACACACTCACCATGGATGCAGTCTCTCCTCTCCACGAGGCTTGCCTGGGTGGCCATTCCGCTTGTGCAAAGTACCTGCTGGATCACGGTGCAGATGTAAGAACGCTTCAGGATTTAGTGGCTCATCCGTTGGACACGCTCACTGCCTCCCTGTTCTTCCATAGGTACACCAAGTGGCAACTGGCGGCACCACCCCGCTCTTCAACTCTTGCAGCAGCGGCAGTGCCGCCTGCGTGCGGTTGATCCTGCAGAACGGCGCTTCTGTCCATGGTGTGCACCAGCTGGCGTCGCCCATCCACGAGGTGGCAAAGAAAGGTAAGGAGATGGCGAGCCAACCCCCACGCCCCAAAATCTCACTTCCACTTTCACTTCCAGTCTGTGTGATAATCAGGTTCTCTGATACTTTTGTTTTTATCATCAGACTATTCCGAGTGTTTGGAGCTGCTGCTGGCCTACCAAGCGGACATTGACATGGAGCTGCCCACAATGGGGACACCTCTGTATTCTGCCTGCATGGCCTCCGCTACAACCTGCGTGCATATGCTGCTACTTTCTGGTATGTATTGTACTCAACTGCAGTACCTATCTACCCTAATCCACCGTTATCTATCATGTAGTGGAGCCCTCTGCATGCTCTTGTAAGTGCTATTCATTCTTTACGTCTACAGTACAGTATATACAGTTCAGTACAGTCCTCCCCTTGGCGGCTTCACTTGATAAAATGTTTTAAAAAATATATTACTAAATAATCACCTTTAGGTGGTTGAATAGGGCCTATTATTTGTTCGAAAATTTGCATAGTTATGCATTTTTTTTGCCTAAATGAAGCATTTTGAAGCACAAAATTGTCTGAGTGTGCTATTTTAGACAATTGGAAAATTTTAGACAATGTGCACTGACTTTTGGGCACTTTTTCAATTTCATTATACTTGTTACAATGACAAGAAAGGACTAGTCTGTTCTAAAATACAAATACAAGGCATTCAGAACATGTATTCAAATGCATTGTGACAATATGTAGTATTCTACACTGGTCACTAGGTGTCAGTAGTGTTGCGTTGATGAGACAGTAGGCACCGCAGGAAGTACTGTACCGAACAGGAAGCAAAAGATAACAAGGAACTCTTACAATGTTACAGTGAAGAAAATAAGTATTTGAACACCCTGCTATTTTGCTATTTCTCCCACTTAGAAATCATGGAGGGGTCTGAAATTTTCATCGTAGGTGCATGTCCACTGTGAGAGAGATAAACTAAAAAGAAAAATCCAGAAATCACAATGCATGATTTTTTAACAATTTATTTGTGTGATACAGCTGCAAATAAGTATTTGAACACCTGAGAAAATGAATGTTAATATTTGGTACAGTAGCCTTTGTTTGCTATTACAGAGGTCAAACGTTTCCTGTAGTTTTTCACCAGGTTTGCACACACTGCAGGAGGGATCTTGGCCCACTCCTCCACACAGATCTTCTCTAGATCAGTCAGGTTTCTGGGCTGTCGCTGAGAAACACGGAGTTTGAGCTCCCTCCAAAGATTTTCAATTGGGTTCAGGTCTGGAGACTGGCTGGGCCATGCTAGAACCTTGATATGCTTCTTACGGAGCCACTCCTTGGTTTTCCTGGCTGTGTGCTTCGGGTCGTTGTCGTGTTGGAAGACCCAGCCACGACCCATCTTCAATGCTCTGACAGAGGGAAGGAGGTTGTTCCCCAAAATCTCACAATACACGGCCCCAGTCATCCTCTCTTTAATGCAGTGCACTCGTCCTGTCCCATGTGCAGAAAAACACCCCCAAAGCATGATGCTACCACCCCCATGCTTCACAGTAGGGATGGTGTTCTTCGGATTGTACTCTTCATTCTTCTTCCTCCAAACACGCTTATTGGAATTATGACCAAAAAGTTCTATTTTGGTCTCATCTGACCATAAAACTTTCTCCCATGACTCCTCTGTATCATCCAAATGGTCATATGCAAACTTAAGACGGGCCTTGACATGTGCTGGTTTAAGCAGGGGAACCTTTCGTGCCATGCATGATTTCACATCATGACGTCTTAGTGTATTACCTACAGTAACCTTGGAAACGGTGGTCCCAGCTCTTTTCAGGTCATTGACCAAGTCCTGTCGTGTAGTTCTGGGCTGATTCCTCACCTTTCTTAGAATCATTGAGACCCCACGAGGTGATATCTTGCATGGGGCTCCACTCCGATTGAGATTGACCGTCATGTTTAGCTTCTTCCATTTTCTAATGATAGCTCCAACAGTGGACCTTTTTTCACCAAGCTGCTTGGTAATTGCTCCGTAGCCCTTTCCAGCCTTGTGGAGGTGTACAATTTTGTCTCTGGTGTCTTTGGACAGCTCTTTGGTCTTCGCCATGTTACAAGTTAAAGTCTTACTGATTGTATGGGGTGGACAGGTGTCTTTATGCAGCTAACGACCTCAAACAGGTGCATCTGATTCAGGATGATACATGGAGTGCAGGTGGACTTCTAATGGGCAGACTAACAGGTCTTTCAGGGTCAGAATTCTAGATGATACACAGGTGTTCAAATACTTATTTGCAGCTGTATCACACAAATAAATTGTTAAAAAATCATGCATTGTGATTTCTGGATTTTTCTTTTTAGTTTATCTCTCTCACAGTGGACATGCACCTACGATGAAAATTTCAGACCCCTCCATGATTTCTAAGTGGGAGAAATAGCAAAATAGCAGGGTGTTCAAATACTTATTTTCTTCACTGTATCATGTGTGAGTCTATATTATGTTGGTCTTGTTTACTCTATGTCTACTGTGTTGGGTAATACGTGTGTAAATGTGAGCATGGGGTGTTATTTTATGTCTTGAGAGCTCTAATAATGTTAAAGGTCCTTTTTCAGAAGGTCATAAACAGGTTTCCTATGCGCTGTAAAAATGCATGATTTAAAATTAGGAGTCCTACTTTGTCCTAATTAACTTATCACAAAAATCAATTGGAATCAATTAACTGCGATACATGAGGGATTACCATCACAGAAACACAACATATCCTACCTTACTTTCTGTTCAATGTTCTCTGCAGCCCATTTTAGAATACAACATAGCTGGGCTTGACTTTACATTGAACTGGCCCTTTATTCAGTTAATTGCAGTCTCCTGTTGTCGCCAGGGCGTGGTCTACAAAAGCAGATAAAAAACACTGGAATTATGGAATTGTTTGTTACAGTCACAAGATGAGCTGATAGCTGCATTTGAAGTGTCATGAGTGGTCAGGATGCAGCTGTTTCATCTACCTCTGGATGTGCTTTACAACAACATTACCATTTAATCCTATTCATTCTGTTGATCCGTTGTGTATTCTAATGTGTGTGGGCACATTAGGAGCAGATGTTGAACTTGGGTGTGGACGAGACAGACCGTTGCACGCCGCAGTAAGAGGGGGCAGAGCCACAGTTGTGGACCTCCTGTTGGACTTTGGTGCTAATCAGTGCTGCCGGAACGCTGAAGGCAAGACCCCTCTGGGCGTGGCGGCACCAAACAGCACAGTGAGAGCTATACTGCAGAACAGAGGTGAGTTGTTGTTGACACACATATCATTTTAAAGAAAAATGTTCATTTTCATGAAGTTATTTTGTCTCCCTCCAATATACGAACAGGTCCTTGCTCCCTCTCTCAGCTGTGTCGCTGTTGTATTCGGAGAAGTCTGGGGAGCAGTCGCCTTCATAGAGCCTCCAGCCTTGTACTTCCACACGCAATCCAAGGCTTCCTCCTCTACCAGTGACACACCTCTGTACATGTATGTTTGTGTGACTTTTTAATTGTATATCTTACACGCTTGAGAACATTTTATACCACTTTAAATGCACTGATTTTGTGCGCGTTAGTGTATTTTTCTACTGCGCAAATCCACTGTTTACATGCACAATGTGCAAAATGATCAATTGTAGCAGACTTTTTAGGAACCATGGACAGCGCTACTTGGCTGTTGTCGCCCTCCGGTGGCGAGAAAGAGCATGTGCTTCCAAGAAATTAAAATCAAACAATACAGAAGAAACTTTGGAGGACTGGGTAGCGTGCAGGCCTCACAGCTACGAGACCGGAGTTAGATTCCACCCTCGGCCATCTCTGCGTGGAGTTTGCATGTTCTCCCCGTGCATGTCTTCTCCAGGTATGAATGTGAGTGTGAATGGTTGTTTGTCTATATGTGCCCTGGGATTGGCTGGCCACCAGTCCAGGGTGTACCCTGCCTTTTGCCCCAAGACAGCTGGGATAGGCTCAAACACCCTCCGCGACCCTCGTGAGGATAAGCGGTAGAAAATGAATGAATGAATGAAAGAAGAAACTTTAAAGTGGAACACAGGATGCTGGCCAACTCACAATCGTGTCATATTTGCAGGCAGGTTTCACCATTGAAAATAATGGAAAGGGGACTGTTGCCATCAGAAGACATTTGACAGTCTTCAAGTGTAAAAATAACCACTGTAATCTTAAAACAATAAAACATTGCCTCGCAGAACATTGCACATCTCATTATTGGACATATTACGTGACATTACATTACACAGGTGTAGAAGTGAGCTTTGTACCTTTTTACCTTTGTAAAAGTCAATATAATGCTCTATACTTGCTCTGCTAATAACGTGATGACGCACAAGGCACCTCCTCTGCTTTCCTCCTCTGGTGTCCTGGATGCCTCAAATATAGGGGCGGACTGTGGAGTTAAAATCATGCCGAAACCTCACAAACGCACAAACCATGTTTTACTCATTTCCATACTTCCTGGATTCCCGAGTCTATTCAATGTGAAGAAGTGAAGGTGTGTGTTGACGTAGTCCTGTTGGAGAACATGAATCAGCAACGCCACCTGCTGTTGTTTTGTGTGTTTGTAAGGTTTGGCATGATTTTAACCAGCATGTTTTAGCCACTGTTGCTGATATGGATACTTTTTACTTAAAATTTGCCTCGAGTCATTTTAATCATGATTCAAGATTATTATTTATTTAGATTATTATATTTATATTATTTAAGCAACCAATAATTTGTATCAACACAATTGTGAACAAAACAAGAATATAAGATACTGTAGCAATATAATTTTAATTTGAGACATTTATTTGAGCAAAAAAGTTAATAAATAAAGTTAATAGTGCAAAATAACTTATTAGTTGTGTTATTTAAAAATACTATTGACTCTCTTTTTTCAAATGTTCTCAAATCTTTTGTTCAATAATTTATTTCCTGAGTGAGTGAACATAAATAATACAATAAATATCAACACAACCAAATCTAAATAAATATTTGTGGAAATAAACAGAAGAGAACTGAAAAATATCGACTCATCACGCTAGTATCGCCCCAATACCAATACAACCCTTGGTGTCCTTACCATCGACATCGGGATCCATCCGCACCTGTCCTCCGTACCACCACCACCAAGCCGTCATCGGCCTCTCCCTCCGGGCATGGAGAACACCCGCTGCTTCGCTAACCGCTTCTCGGACTACAGGGGCGCCCTTCTGCCCGGCCAGGGCGCCGAGGCCGTGGCTCCGGCTATCGTGGCCACGGTGGACAAGCTCCTCAAAAAGGTCCCCAGCGACGTGGGCGACTACGACGGCGGGCTGTACGACGGTCCCGCCGGGGTGGCGTACATGCTGTATCACGTCAGCGAGTGTCCGCTCTTCTCCGAGCGGAGGGACACTTACCTGAAAGCGGCCAAGCACATCATCGACGTGTCGGTGCGCTACGTGGACGCCGAGCCGGACAAAAACATGCGTGCCGCCTTCCTGCTCGGTGGGGCGGGCATCTACGCCGTGGCTGCGATGATATACAAGTCCCTCGGCTTGGCTGATTTCGTCAAACCGCCGACGAAATTCCGCAGCCAGTGGGAAGTGTGCGCGCCCATTCATTTTCTGGAGTGCGGCTCTGATGAGCTATTTGTGGGCCGGGCAGGCTACCTGTGTGCCGCCCTGGTCCTCAGACAAAAGCTGGGCATTGAGGTAAATCCCGGTCGGACCTCAAAACACACATTTGTGGGTCTTGTAGCTCGGCATTTGTATTTAAATACTTCATTTGACGCTTAATTCGGTAATTTGCCTTCATAGACGTCAGTTGTGATTTTATAGTGGTTGCAAATGGGATGTGACCAGCAGATGGCGCTGTTAATAGAAAAAGACCAGTTATTGAACAAACATAACACATGTATTCAGATGTATTTATTGTTCTTATTCTGCAGATTCTCAGCAAGGATCAAATCAAATCCATCTGCCAGGCCATCATCGAGTCAGGAAAACAATATGCCAGGAAGAAGAGGAAGCCTTTCCCCCTCATGTACTCCTACTACGGGACAGAATACCTTGGTAAGATAAGAACAGCACTATAGTTACAGTTATAGTCACTATAAGTTATACATTTCCTTTTCTTACAGCATCAGATGAAAAGATCCGTCAGTAACTATGATACCAACACCCGCACCCCTGCTTTGCATGAGGTTAATAATATGAGTGATGTTTAACCCAAGAAAAGTGGACTAAGCCTGCTGCATGTGGTCTCTAATTGGACACAACATCAATATGGCTCGATGCTGAGCTGTGGTTTCACTGCATGTGTCCCAGCGTTAATCAAGGAGCTCCCATAGGGACTTATTAACATAGCTCTATACCAGAGGTAGGGAACCTATGGCTCGGGAGCCAGGTAGGGCTCTTTTGATGACACTCTCTGGCTCTCAAGCATTTCTTACCACAATAAAAATGTATTTTTGCTAACATTTTAAAGTAAACATCACAGACATCACTGTTAAAAATAATATTAAAAATCAAAACTTTCTTATGCATTTTAATTCGTCCATCTATTTTCTACTGCAATACGGCCAACCATATCCATCTTTCCTGATGATATTTTCCAGGTCAAACACCAAAACTTGATTATTACTGGGTAATGCGGTAGTCTACCTCGGTCATTGAGATGTCAAAAAAACATGTAAATGTAAACTTTCCTCCTTTAGTCAAATAGTCACCTAGCTAAAGCTGCAGAACCAAGCCTTCTGGTGAAGATGGCCAAAAGAATGAAATACGTGTACTGAATACGGTTCAAAACTATGCAGCAGCAGAAGTTGCATTAATGGCAGCAAGTATTTGATTTATTATTAGACACTGCGCTGCTCACGAAAGTATGCTGGCCACACCCCATTGGCGTGGGGTAGTGTGCCTGGTCTACGTAATTAAAGTCCATTATATCTAAAACTGTTGGTCTTACATAAAAATGCACACATTTTATTGCATTCAAAATGTATATGGCTCTCACAGATACACATTTTAAAATATCTGGCCTTCATGGCTCTCTTAGCCAAAAAGGTTCCCGACCCCTGCTCTATACTTAGGATTCTGCACTTCACAGTGCACGCAACCATGTACAAGCCAATCAATGCACTTTATTTTAGTTGTTCAAAGGCCTGTCACAATGACACATTTTGCTGAATGATAATTGTGCTTCAAATTATTGCAGATAAACCATATTTTGAGATAATTTTTCCTCTTTTTCCATGCCTGTATGTATCAGGGTGTGTGCCCAGCATGGTGCTTCCTTGCATGCCTCCCGTTTGACAGCATGTCCTCTTTGGCCCCGCCCCCCGCTTTCCACTGTAGGCACCGCCCACGGCCTGTCATCGGTGCTGCAGATGCTGCTGAGCTACCAGGACATGCTGAGCGGGGCTGACAAGGACCTGGTGTGGCAGAGTGTCGACTTCCTCATGAACCAGGAGCAGAACTGCAACTGGCCCGCCGAGCTGGGCGCCATCATCGAGAGGGAGAACGAACTGGTCCACTGGTGTCATGGAGCTCCAGGTGCTCCTCTGTACTCTATGCTGGTCACACCTATTGACCAGAACAGAATAAGGACTTGTGGTTAAGGACTCGACTCTAGCTAGTTGACGTGACACACATCACTTCCCAAGCTCCTCGACATCTTTTGAATGGCTTATATTTGCGTTGTTGTTCATTTAGCCATTTTATGCTTGAAAATGCATAATTTAGGACAGGAATGCGTACACCTGGCTTGTACACTATGCACTTTTGCAACCAAGAAACAGCGATCAATACATTTATTTGTACATTTTTGAAAAAATGCGATTATGTAGCAAGGGAAGACTGTACAAGAAACGTCAATGTCACACTGCAGTGGTCCTGTTGGAGCGCCATCTGGTGGCTGCGGTTGGTTACTACCTATCACAGGGCACATATAGACAAACAACCATTCACACTCACATTCATACCTATGGACAATTTGGAGTCTCCAATTAACCTAGCATGTTTTTGGAATGTGGGAGGAAACCGGAGTACCCGGAGAAAACCCACGCATGCACGGGGAGAACAAGCCACACAGAGATGGCCGAGGGTGGAATTGAACCCAGTGAGGTCTGCGTGCTAACCACTTGTCCGCCGTGCAGCCCTGCAAGTGGATTGTAACATTGATAAATGGTAACCAAATGCAAATAAGCTGTTCTCACCAAAGTCTAATAATAATATAATCTTACTCAGCACATGCACCACCTGTTTGCAATATTTAATAGAAAGCGGTTGTATAACTTTTTAAAGTAACCGTGCTGCCTGCTGGAATATTAATGTAATATTAATATGTGTGTCATGTGGTGCACAGGTGTGGCCTACCTGTTTGCCAAGGCCTACCTGATCAACAAGAAGCCTCAGTACTTGGACACGTGCATCCGCAGTGGAGAGCTGGTGTGGCAGAAAGGGCTCCTGAAGAAAGGACCCGGCGTCTGTCACGGAGTGGCCGGCAGCGCTTATGTCTTCCTGCTCCTCTATCGCCTCACCGGGAACTCTAAATACATCTACAGGGCTCAGAGGTTGGTACACCTGTACGTTCTGATGAGAGCCAATATAAAGGCTTTCCTTACAAAGATCGTCCATCCATTCATTTTACACTCGGCACAAACATTAAAGCCACACAAGGTCAAAGGTAATGTTATGACTTTTTTCTTGAAAATGTACAAGTTTATTCTGGAGATCTCTTATTTATTATCTCAGTGTGGCCCTAAAACTCCATATTTAAGTCCAGTTGAGTCTATTAAGACACTACTAGGTGACAGTATTGCTATGCAAACATAGGCACCTTCATTTTAGTTCATTACACAGACGCCATTCACTGTGCAATATCTGATCAAGCTCCACGTGCAACATTAAGCTCTAAGTGCAATATATTAAGTTCGAAGTGCAGTATTTTTTATAATGCCTCGTATTTAACTCACTGGCAAGATCTCAATAGTGTATAGACTGGTCATATATTTCATCTCATATTTCATATTATCTTGCAAACTGTATTTGTATATATATATAACCCTGGGTAAAATTGTTAATTTGTTAATACTTGGGTTGTTTATATTGTTTGTTTTTTATATTGTTTATTTTGTACTGCTTAACTGATTCTGTTCTCTTGCTCCGGTGCAATGCAAATTTCCCCACTGAGGGCCGAATAAAGGCATATCTTATCTTATCTTAGTCTTGTTACAGGGAAGAATGTTAAAATATTGCCTCCAACGTGTAAAGATGGCTGCCATTGAACTACTGTCGCGCATTATTATATCAACTGACTTAAAGGGGAACTATGATGCTTTTTCCACTTTTCTGACTTATACATGTAGTTAGAATGTTGTATTATCGTGTTAAACGATGCCAAAGTTTAAGATAATGAGGTTTGGACCTGAGCCCTGAAAGAAGTTCGGGATGGTTCGAAACGCTGGGTTTCAGAGGGCATTGCTAAACTGTTTTGTGATGTCACACAGGAGCGGGCTTCCTAATGGGCGTAGCTGTTGGCCAGATACACTCAGTCTCTACTTCCGGATCGGATTCGGGATCCAACACATATGGTTGTATGTTAAAAGTAGACATTTTAAAAAGATAAATTGTCGTTTATTATTATCAACTCCTATAAAGTTGGGTTCTGCACTTCGGGAGTGTGACCAACCACAGCCAAGTGGGTGTGCCTGGAGGCGGGCTGTGGGTGGAATGCGTTAAAACAGACCGTTTTCGTGGGAAGCACGAAATCCACCAAAATACGGATGAATAGGTACAGATTCTGGAAGAACTAGAAATCTTTCTGTGCTGGTTATTGTGTGTAGTTGCTCTATATGAGTCCACAACTCAATACAAAGGGCTGAAAAGTGAGCATAATGGGTCCCCTTTAAGACACGGCATATGTATTGCGTGTGTACTTGGTATTAAAGTGATGCCGTTTTGTTTCCCCTCACCAAAGGTTTGCAGAGTTCCTCTTCACTGAGGAGTTCAAGTCAGGCTTGCGTTCAATGACCAGCGTCTACAGTCTGGTCGAAGGCCTGTCCGGCACCGTGTGCTTCCTGGTGGACTTGCTGCAACCCGACCAGGCAGAATTCCCACTTTTCACCGTCTTTGAGTGAAGGACAGGAAAAGGAGGGGAAAAAAAGAGGAACACCACAGGTAGACGTCTAACTGCCGTAGAAACCGATCTGGTTCTGTCTGTGTGTTTTGAAGTGGATGTTCAGCTTTTTCCAGCCCTTTACCAGATTCAACTCCCGACTAAAATGCCAGCCAAGTTTGGGACAATGGCGAATTACATACAAAAAAACAAAACAAAAACCATGTACCACATTATGAACATGGGCTGCTCTCAGGTTGCATTCACACAAATGCACACATGAATTTTAATGGCAATCACACACACACAAAATAAATAAATAAAAATGTCTACCCCTTTTGCCAGCGCAGCACGTATCGTCCACTTGTCTTTTGGCTTAAAGTAAATTTGAAAAAGCAGTAGGGAGGTTAAATAGAGGTCATTTATTGTGCTAGTAAGTGCAATATTTTTAGGATTGTGTCGTGTCTGCGTTGTGTTTTTTCTATTCTAGGTTATCTGTTCTAGGAGACCTTCTGACATGTTCACTGTGTCGTTATTGACTTCCAGATGTGCAACACTGAGCAATGTGTGTGTTAGTCTCTCCATTGTTACATCAACTGAGATCACCGTTTCTGAGTCGATTTGTGCGCTGTGACAATTGAGGCCTTAAAACCAAGTTGAAGATGGTCACATGTCAGAGGATGTGTGACCACGGTTGGTTTAAAAAAACAAATAAAAAAAGAGAAAGAGAGAGAAAAAGGCTGGTGAATTCAGCAAATGTCAAACCAAAGTTTTGGGATGCAAATGGTGCTTGTTTGTAGTGTTTCTACGTCGTGTATGTGTGTGCTGTTTTTGCACATGGAGCCCGACAAGTCTATTGGATTGTTGTCGTCAATAGTAATAAAGTGTCCAGATTAAATTATTCAGTGGCTGATTGGGTTCTTAGAGTACTAAGTACTTGATATTTGTGGATATGATCAAGTGTATATACAGTCCCAAACTTATGACAATGGAGTCTGGAACCAATTAAGCGCAGTAAACGAGGGATCACTGTAGACTTGAACAGGCTAGTTTCAATTTAACCTGTGACCCAAAGGAACCCGGTAACTAAAAATGGACTTGGCATGCCTCATTATTGAGCGTTATAAAAATGGAAAAATAATGTGAATTAAAAAAAGGGATGCTAAAAAATTAATATCCATATATTTATTAGTTAAGAATTATTCATATTATAATTATAAATTTGTATTTAATACTTAATAATAGTAATTCATATAAATAATTTGGGATCATACTAAATTATGTTTTTTGGTGAAAAGAATCAAAACATAAAAGGAATAAAATGTTCACACAACAGCAATAAAGATATTATTAATCTCCAAGAATTCACACTTCCAGCAGCTCTTCAAAAATGTCATAGTATACAATATAAAAGTCATAAGATGTATGTGTGTTATCACTTTTATCACATTTGTAATCGTTCTTATTAACATATTCAGATATTTATTGATTTAAAGATTAAAAAGCTCGCCAGGCTGCGCAGGGTGGAGAGGATCAGAAGGAGGAGGAAGAAGAGAGAGAACGAGAGAACCAGCTTCTTTAAAGACCCATTCAAGTACGCTCGGCAGTTGCTGGATGAGAAGCAGAGCGGGAGGCTCCAAGGAAGAGCTCAAGAGCCAGTACATCAAGAGCCAGTACAGTGAAGGTCAACAGACGAGCCGTCCCGCTCGGCTCCCCAGGATATGTCCCACGCCCAAACCCACCAGCAACACAGTTTGACACCTCCCCAGCCAAGTTGCGGGAAGTGGAGGATGTCATCAGGAAGGCAAGGTCAGCATCAGCCCCCGGGCCAAATGGGCTCCCTTATAAGCTGTACAAGAACTGCCCTCAAGTGGTGAGGATACTGAAGACTCAGTAAGAGGGAAAAGCGGGACCTGCACGCCGTGTGGCTAGATCTTGCCAATGCATATGGTTCAGTGCCACATAAATTGATAGACTTCGCCTTGGACTTCTTCCATGTTCCAGAGTGTGTAAAGAACATCATCACCAGATACTTTGACAACCTGCACATTTGCTTTCCGCTGGAAAGCAACTGGATGGCAACGGCTAGAACGAGGAATCGCCATGGGATGTGCCATCTCCCCAATCCTGTTGTGACAGCCGTCAAAGTCATCCTCAGAGGGGCCAGGCAGGTCGTTGGAGGGATCAGGCTACCATCAGGGGAGAGACTCCCACCACTAAGAAGCTATATGGACGATGGAGGATGACCATCCTTCAGACGGCACCATGCACAACACGACTCCTTGAGCGTTTTGACGAGCTGATCACGTGGGCAAGAATGAAGGTAAAGGCGACAAAATCAAGAAGTCTATCAATAAGGAAAGGAGTCCCCCAAGTCAAGATCACCTTTGTGGCGGGAGGAGAGACAATTCCACAGCTTGCTGAAAAGCCACTCAGAAGCCTGGGGAGGCGGTATAAAAAAAATACTTGTGTTGACAAAAAAAAGTACGTTTCAAAATGGAGGCCCCTGCCATTGCCTGAAGGGGCGGGGTCTATTCGCAAAGCCAATATCAGATTTGAGAGCGAACGGCACTAGAATCGTCCACACCACGGTGTCTTTGATGGAAATTCGTGTGCTTTGATGTCAATGAAATGGCTCACATTACAAAGGGATCTAACATTAACGTAATGAGAACTTCTCGGTGGTGTTGCGTGACACCCCTTTGGCTTTTTCTCCTCGCAGTTGTATTTTCAGATCTTTTCCCTCGCACAACAGCGCCCCCTTCATCACGAAGGCCGCCGCGGTCTACTACACTTGACCGGTGAAAACAGCTCTTGTGGTTGACAGCTCGAAGGGTCCGCAGACCTCCAGGGCGCCATCCGAGCGGCCGACGCCGAATGGCCTCCCCCTCCACACATGGCCGTGTAAGCGAGGATGCGACCGCCCAGTTCCATCATTGTGTCGGTGTGTCTGTTCACGGCCGAGACCACTGCGGCTATCTACCTGAGCACCACCTACACGTTTTCGGGGGACCAGTTCTGGCTGTTGCTCACCCTGCTCTTCACGCTGGTGCCGTCCTTTGTGGTGCAGCTGGCCCTCACCTTCATCCACCGGGACCTGAGCCGAGACAAGCCGCTCACCCTTCTGCTGCACATCCTGCAGCTCGGACCTATCATCAGGTCTGTTGGCGTTTTGCTTTTTAAAGGCTTTTAATTCTGCTTGAAAACACACGAGGGAAGGGTCGTGCGCGTGCTCGCTCGGCACGTGAACCAGCGCACGCGCTTGCACTGTGCTGATTGAATGCACTCCAGTTGATCAATACACACTACATGCACTCACAGGACCCACGGTTAGCTACACAATCTCAATGCAAAGGATTGTCTTTACAACGGATAACAATGTCGGCACCCTCTGCTTGTACAACTGCAGTATTTAAATTGCGGTAGTATTAGTGTACTTCCTGTGTCCAAAGCTCCTTATTCATTCAATCATTCATAGTTTATGACTCCTGACCTTGTGATGCAGTCCCATCACTTAGAGTGCAACATCTGTGTACAATGTGTACTGTAATAATACCGCAAGCCTCTGAGATGGGGATGATGGGCCTAATTCTTGTAGGAATCATCGTCCTCGTTTCTTCAGCCATTCAGAGGTGGACTTACTGATGTGTTTTGGATCTTTGTCCTGCTGCGGAACCCAAGTTGGTTTCAGCTCGAGGTCACCAACACATTCCTTCAGGATGTTTTGGTAGACGGCAGAGTTTCATGGTTCCATACAGCAAGTCTTCCAGGTCCTCCCCAGACCACCACCATATTGTATTGTTGCTATGTTCAATGTTTTTTTGTTCCACAGTGGTTTGGGTCTTGGATTTCTGCCATGCAGACCGTTTTTGCCCGAGTGTCTTTCTTATGGTGGAGTCATGAACACTGAGGCAGGTGAGGCCTGCAGTTATTTGGATGTTCTTGTGGGGTCTTTTGTGACCTCTTGAAGGAAGGTTCCCCGCTGTTCCCTATTTTCACCATTTGTGGATTATGGCTCTCACTGTGGTTTGCTGGAGTTCCAAAGCTTTAGAAATGGCTTGGTGACATTTTCCAGACTGGCAGAGCTCTATTTATCTCAGTTATGTTTTATATTTGCTTATTATTTGTTTATATATGTTTATATATATTTGTTTGATGATCTGAAACATTTGAGACAAACACAACACTTTTCCACACCACATTATATATATGTATATATATATGTGTATGTATATATATATGTGTATGTATATATATATACGTATACAATGCAATGTATATATATATATATACAGGGCTCTACATTAAAAACCAAAAAGACTTGCCCATGGGGAATCCTTAAGGTGAGAACTACTTGCCCGAACTTGCCCCATGTAAAATGAATGAAAAGATTGCCATAATGATATCATCTAATTTTTGTGGCATCACATGAGAATCTCAAATAAAGATGAAATGATTATCATTTCTTGTGGTTGTTTTCCTACAAAGATCGTGACGCTGCATGGAAATCTGGATTGCCAAGAGACTTCTAGGCACTTTGCCTTGATAAATAAAAGTACATTCATGATTGAATAAACATTGTGCTTAAAAAAAAAATGTGGAGATGTATGTTAACATGGCATGCCATACTACCTTACACAGCGTAGTCCTAGTAAGCAGTGATAATTATAAGTTGTGCACCACAATGAAACATTATTGAATAGACACATTTGTGTACTAGTAATGTGTTTTTAATCCAGAAAAAAATGCTCAATGGTCAAACAATAATTTGTGAAGCAAAGGTGAGAAAAATACACAGAGAAATGGAAGCGCTAGATTTTGTAGCTTGTGCAAAATCAGCACTTGGTATTGGATCTAATGGGTGGTGTTTCATTGTGACCACTTCAAATTGTCACAGCAATGTGATTCACTCACCTGTGCCATCATTTGATTTGCTGCCGCTAATAAAATACTTGTTTAGGAGGCACATGATAGATGTTTTCGTAGTCAAAGGATCGCTGATTGGTTGATCGCGAACGGGTGTGGGTAAAACACGGACTGTGGATTACGGACCGCGGTCTAAATAAACAATTCCGATTGGTCCATTTCAAGATTTGCAAGGATTGGTTTGCAAATTACCACCGGAATTACGCAGTCCGTGTTTTACCAACACCCAACAAGAACCGCGTTTAAAAAAACTCTTGGCAGTATGGCATGCCAAAGTGCACTTGCCCGACGGGAATATCACTGATTGGATTTACTTGCCCGAATTTTGTTTTAACTTGCCCCGGGCCATCGTACATCGTTATTGTCGAGCCCTGATATATGTATATATGTTTATGAGACATGTTTGGGCTATTAAGGCTCTGACCATGCCCATCCCTTTTCCTCCTCAAGTGTGCCCTCCAGTAGAGAGGGGCTACATGTTTCCTCAGCGAAGAACACATCTAATTATAGCACGTGTCACCACTGACCTCCTTATCTTTGCAAACAGAGAGGGGAAACCGGCAGCATTCTTCTTATCACAGCTTCTTAAAACACCCAGAGGAATGTACAGTACAGCACAGCACACACCTTATAATCAATCCATGGTAGCGAACAAAGATACAGTCAGAATTAGACCATGGCATACATTTGAAATTTGTGGCGCCCCCTATGGATTGTGCTAAAAATTCTTTGGAAAAAAATATTTGAAAAAGGCATATTCAGCATATAAAACCTGTTTGCCACCTTGCAAATGTGTTTGAAACATTATTAGAGCCCTCTCTGGAAATAACACCCCTACAGTCACCTTCACACTTGTATTATGCAATATTGTTGACATAATAAAAAAAAATAAGCCATACGTGTACACGCAATAACTCAGTAACACTCATGCGCGTGTGTATTGCAGAAAGGAAGTGATGTCGGTGGTTCAGAGTTGAGTTTTAGCTTGATGTGGGTTGTCGTGGCAACATTAGCTTGTGTTGGGAGTAAATGGTGCCCGTTGTGTCATACAGTAAACCTCGGATATATCGGACTCGGATATATCGGAAATTCGCTCACAACGGACAGATAAAAAAGAACCGATTTTTCTGTAATGCATTTCCAATAAAATTCATTGCATATATCGGATTTTTTATAACGGATTTCGCCTATTTCGGACAAAATCTCCAGTCCCGTTCCAATGCATTTCCATTAAATTTCCCTCGCATATATCGGATGGCCGCATCGTGGCGCTCCGATTCGCCGAATCCTGACAGGCCGCTATACGACGTCATTGGCAGCGTTGCCTGCGCGTCCAGGTACATTGGAAACATAGTCAAGGAAGTGCCTTTTTATAACGGATAAAATCCGATTTACGCATATACCGGATATAAATCCGATAAATGCGTAAAACGGACATTTTTCGGTATACGCATATAACGGATTTCGCTTATATCGGACAAAACCAGTGGGAACAATTGAATCCGATATATCCGAGGTTTACTGTAATACACACCAGCAATAAAAGCGTGTTCTTCCGGCGATCGAGTCAGTCCCGTAAAGTTATGTGTCAAATTTAGCAGTGAACATCATATAAACATCATAAAGCTACAATGGGTGTTTTTGGGGAACTGCACTGAAAAAAATTTGGAGTGCTATTTACTTGAGAAAAGTTAGGTAACAATTTGCACGCACAATTCCTAAGTAACTTTTACTTGGGAAATACTCAAGTAAAATTTACTTCTCAGCAAGGATTATTTTTTTTAATTAAAAATACTCTTTAACATTATGTTGGAATAATTGTACATAAAGTTATTCTATTTTTACTATATTCTTATGACCTATTTTTACTATATTCTTATGACCTATTTTCTTATGACCTACAAGCATTTCATATCACTCGCGTGGCAAAAGTAAGATTAACGCTGTGACGCTTGCACATTTGGTGTATATCATGATTAGAGAAAACAGAACGTGACAGAACATTCTCTCAACAGATAGTTTTATCCTACCCTCGTGGACAGGAAATAGCTACATGTGACCCAGAATGTATATATGTGTGTGTGTGTGTGTGTGAGTGTCTCCGGAAGATCACATGCCAAAGAGGAGATACCCACACACTATGATAACATGTTGTACGAAAGAACCAGTTTCAACTTGTTTAGTTAAACCCCCCTCCCCTTAGAAATTGAAATCTTGTGTAACTAGGGCGTTCCTGATTCAATAAATAGCAAGGAGAAAGGTGACTGTTTCAGAGTTGGTAGGAGGATTGTAACTGTGCAGTCTCCATCACTCTCCTTGCAAGTAAAAAGAAACTCACCTCTCTGTGTCTTCCTTTGTACAGGCAGTGTTTTTTTACAAGTGTCGGGGTTTAAACCTGACACATTACTTGAGATTTCCTGTCTTAGACACAAAAGGTACTCTCTTTGCTAGTAAATTTTACTCAAAACTACCTTTGAATCTACTTAAAAATCCATATAAATATACTCGCTTTTCAGGATTGTTTAACTAGTTTTCCCTTACTTTATTTGGAGCAATTTATAAGTAATATTTAAGATTTAAGCTATCACCGACACCACTTTTCTAATATGATTGTGTTGTATTTTTTAAAGATGGCCTTCTTTGAATTAAATGAAATTACACATCTTCTACAAAACATTCTTTCAAACCAGAACACCTTCACTACATTTGTAGTAACGCTGTATTTACTTACTTACTACCAGCAGCGATGAGTGTGGTTAGAAATACCACAGAAAACATTATAAATCATTGGAGATTTGTTTTATATTCACAATTATGCAAATAATTACAATCAAAAGACACAATAAAATGTGCTGAACTGTAACTTTTACGATAACAGTGAAATCGCTCAACACGTGTCATGTACTGCTTCCACATATCAGACAAACAGCTATACTTGCCAGCCACATTGAATGAAAACATTTGGCAGAGGGGCCGTTTATATACGTGGTCATCAAAAGGAATGGCATACTTGATCGCGGTGCACAAAAACACAACACATCCACAGGTTGAGGTACCTGTGAAATAAATTAAACATTTCATAACTAAACCAAAGACCTGGGTTCGATTCTCCGTTGTATCTCTGTGTGGAGTTTGCATGTTCTCCCCGTGCATGAGTGGGTTTTCTCCGGGTACTCCGGTTTCCTCCCACATTCCAAAAACATGCTAGGTTAATTGGCCACTCCAAATTGTCCATAGGTATGAATGTGGGTGGGAATGGTTGTTTGTCTATATGTGCCCTGGGATTGGCTGGCCACCAGTCCAGGGTGTACCCCGCCTCTTGCCCGAAGTCAGCTGGGATAGGCTCCAGCATACCCCCACCCTAGTGAGGATAAGCAACATAGAAAATGAATGAATGAATGAATAACTAAACCATGTTGGTGTCAACAGCTGTACTGTGATCTTACCTTGTCTAAGCTGTTGAGACCAAATTCTCGAGTGTCAATGTCCTTCAATATTCTGTGAAATGGATAGAGAAATTATTTAAATTATGGCAACAATACAAAATCTAAAATCATCACAATGGTTTCAGATTGCGTGCACATTAGTCTAAACTACAAAGCTGCTTGACAATATTTGATGTTTTTTTTTTTAAAGAAAACACTCAAAATCAACTTGTAATACAAATTAAAATAAGTTTTTAATGCAGTTTTTAACACATATTTATTCATCTGTGTCTTGAAACCTAACATAAACAAAACTATCTTGTTTCCTCACAACGGGATATTGTTGAGGAACTCCATTATTCAACTCTTTTAAATCAATAAAACAAAAGGCTAAACTGCCATTTGCAGATTCAAATAACCATATACGTATTATTGTAATGTTCCCTTCTCAGTCAGGTGTCTTAGTTGGTGCAAGCTGCTGCTTTACACACAGAGAGGACTCTGCTTTTTAGACGCTGTTGACAAGTGGAATAAACAACATTGTAGTGACAAATCATGAAAATATCATGTGTTCCAATATATGAAATTAAAACAAACGTTTATTTGGTTATACTTGGATCACTGTAGAACACGGATGACATTCCCGTACAATATTTTTGACATTAAAATGACCACAGATGCGGTGAACTAACCTTGCTCCAAAATTTCTAATCCTTCTAGGCATTATTTATATATTTTCAGGGCCTGAAGCAGCTCTGCTTGTTGCTGAAATTTTGCAATTCAGTTCCATGGAATACTTGTCACAAACAAAAACTCCCGCTCCCCAACAGTATCCACAAGACTCAGGTTGATAGCATACTTCAACAAATGTTTAAGCTACACGCGGTTCCCGTGGCTTAGAGCAGTGATTTTCAACCTTTTTTGAGCCACGGCACGTTTTTTACATTGGAAAAATCTTGTGGCACACCACTAACCAAAAATGTTCCAAAATGTCACCACGACCTCACACGTGCATCAATAAGTCTATGGGAGGAACAAGGTAGGTGTTGCCACACAGACCAATATTACATTGCTCTGCCAGTCTTTACACCACAGACACTCCACAGTAGCCACGTTTTTACATCACCACTTTTTCTCTTTCCGAGTGACCTTTTGGGAAACAATGGTATCCATAGAAAGGAATATTCCAATATCTTGTCTACATGCGCCATGAAAATCAACCAGAATAGTCAATAGGGCATGCCCAGTAAAACGTAAACATCAACATCACGTGATACCGGCTTCCCCAAGTTTTTCTTTCACTTGTTGGAATAACTCCGTATTGCCAGTTTTTCGTCTGTCCAGTCTTGAAATTTAGTTTGAATCAAAAACAAACTTTGCTTAGTCCAGTGCCGATTGCTGGCCTCCATTTTTAAAAGTGAAGAACGTCTGGATCTGCGTGTTACGTCATATCTGAGCATGCGCTGAAAGAACGCACCCGGGATCAATTTAAACAGGAAAATATCAAATTCAATCTTGCTAATATTTTATAATTAAACTCAGGACATGTTTTATATAGATATATATTTTCTTTTTTGTCAGTGATATTGATATTGATCCCTGATATTGATCCCTTTGTGAGGATAAGTGGCAGAAAATGAATGAAATAGTGCCTTAATGGGGTTCGATAACACCGCCATTTGTCAGAACAGTAGTAGCACAAGCAACACAGTAGTGGTGCATGTTTTGACAAATGTTCACCCTTCTGTGTGCAGCAGTTCTGGAGTAGAAGAATCAGACAACAGTGTTATAACTGGGTCTGCAGTGAAGTCAAGCCTGACTTAACAGACCCTGGCGTTTAAATCCTTGGCTAGCGTTATGGTACTGGCACCATATCAGCGCCACTTTGCCTTATGGTCGGAGCTGTGGCCGTGTGCTGCTGCCAAGATGACGGGCTCGCTGCTCTCTGCAGACAAACAGAAGCAATATGTTCCTATCCTGAGATATCAGGCTGGACAGTGTTGACATATATAGCTAATGAAAATGTGGAAGCATTCCCAAAATTGTCATTAAACCTAACTACGTTTGATTTCGTGTGAGACAAAGTAAGACATGCTGTCTTTTCGAAGATCAATTTTTAGAAAAATACATTCATTCATTCATTTTCTACAGCTTATCCTCACAAGGGTCACAGGGGTGCTGGAGCCCATCCCAGCTGTCTTGGGGCGAGAGGCGGGGTACACCCTGGACTGGTGGCCAGCCAATCACAGGGCACATATAGACAAACAACCATCCCCGCCCACATTCATACCTATGGACAATTTGGAGTGGCCAATTAACCTAGCATGTTTTTGGAATGGGGGAGGAAACCGGAGTACTTGGAGAAAACCCACGCATGCAAAATCCACACAGAGATGGCCGAGGGTGGGATTGAACTCGGGTCGCCGAGCTGTGAGGTCTAACCACTCGTCCGCTGTGCAGCACTAGAAAAATACAGTTTAAGACAAAATTCAGGTCTCGGTGTTACGCTCCCGGAGGGTCTGGGTCCCGGACACGGAGACTGGAGACAGGTGAGTGAGTTCTGATGGCTTTATTAGGCCCAAAAGGTAACAACGAAAAGCGATGGTGTCGGAATGGAGCACCATGGAAAAACACAAAGGGGGTTGGCTAGAGGCGAGCGCTGCTGAACGCAAAAACACAAGGAACAAAGAGACAGAGCAGCGGCATGTGTAGCGTAGCGGTTGCAGTGCAATAATCCGGCGTTCCCCAGCTGTCTGCAGTCAGCTTAAGTGCAAGGGGAGTAATTGGTCTCAGGTGCGTTCAGCAGCTCCGCCTCCAGCCAGGAACCGAGGATCTGGAGAGAAACAAAACAGTGAGGAGACTGGGGAACAGAGCAAGGGCACCAGGATATGACACTCGGCATTGCATCTGCTTCTCTTCAGGTATCACCTGTTGGGTTGCATGTGTAGATTTTTAATATTAAAACTTTTAATAATGATACTTTTAGAACGTGCCACCTGGTCGACTGAAAGCAGAGGCAATGAAAACTATGACCAGGATAATAAACACATTATTGTCATAAACACATTATTTTCTATTGTCATACAAAAGATATCAATCACGTGCGTGTAGTCAGAAATTCTGCCTGCCGTGTTCTTTCCAGGTGTCTGGAGGCGTTCTGGCTGTACGGCAGCGAGGGCCGTGTGGAGGAGCCCTATGTCAGCATCACCAGGAAGAAGCAGTTGCACCACAGGGGCCAGACTGAGGAAGTGGAGCATCAGGTGGGACAGGCTGAAGGCAAGCTGATCAGGCACCGGGCGGCGTTTGCGCGCACCTCCGTCATCCAGGCCTTCCTGGGCTCTGCCCCCCAGCTCAGCCTGCAGCTCTACATCTGCGTACTAGAGCGAGGCCTGTCTGTCGGACGAGGTGAGAAGGGGACACCCACGTGATGGGTGGTACCGGCTCATCAGGCTCTGCAACGTCTTGGGGTCTTATGTAACTGCTGATGTCGCGCGCGTGGGAGATTTTGGCTCCGGAAACCAAAATGTCTCTGAATCAGGCGTGTCCAAACGTTTCCCACCTCAAAATAAAGGATGCACATTTTGTAAGTAGATATGCTGCATCTCATCTTTGTGATGGGGGTGCAAAAATGCAACTAACATCACATTATTTTTCCTAAAATTGCAACATATTTATACAACTTAATATTTTGTGTTCTTTGTTTGTGCTCTTTTCTTTTCTACTTTTTCCAACGCTTCAAACTTTCTTCCTGTCAATTTTCTTCCTGTAATTATGACTCTATTCCCACAAAATGTTATTCTCGCAACATTACAGTCATCTCTCACAATATCGCGCTTCGGCTAGCGCCTCCTCGCTCTATGACATTTATAAATAAATAAATGATCGCTAATTTATCGTTGTCTAGGGCAGGGGTGGGCAAACTTTTGGACTCGGGGGCCGCACTGATTTAAGAAAATTGACGGGGGGGGGATCAGACTATATATTTTAAGTGTCATGCAGTCTGCTATATATATACTTATATAGATCATTTATTTGATGTAAAGTGCCTTATAATTTAAATTTTAATAATAATAATAATAATACTATTATTATTATTATTATTGTTGGGTTAATAATAATAATGATTATTATTCTAATTGTTATTATTATTGTTATTATGATTATTATTATGTGCTTGTGTCCCTTTTTTCAGGATCAAATAACGAAAATTGATAAGTCAGCTACTTCAACCATGAAAAGGTTGGCTCAAGCCATGATGCCAGGTTGTATGTTGAGTTTAAATGAAATACTTTGGAAAGAACGGGTGGGCCGTATTCAAACACTTGGCGGGCCGGATGTGGCCCCCGGGCCGTAGTTTGCCCACCCCTGGTCTAGGGCGTATTAGTAAAAAAACAAAATAGTGAAAGGTATATGTAGTATTCTGGCCGCAGTTGTTGAGATATTAGATTGGCATCACACTGCATGGAGTTAGCCGTGGCATGTCCGACATGCAAGGAGTTCTCTTCCCGTTCCATGTGGAAGTGGTATGTTTTTGGCTTCTCTGTTCTTCTTCCCACCCCGTTTTAAACCCCCTTTTTAAGTTTACAATATAGTAAATAAATCGGAGGCTAACTAGTTAGCTTGCCTGATTGCTAATGTTTCAAGCCATAGCCGTGGTCCCTGCAGTGATCCCATTACGGTTGAGCAAGGTGGACAGCCATACAGTTTTCTATGCTCCAACTACGAAATTCACTTATCATGCATGTTTGCGTCTGGAACCAATTAACCACAATAAAGGGCTAGTGTTCCAAAAATGACAACTTTTTTCATATTATGACTTCAATCTTCTTGAATATTGCAAATTGATGCTCCCAAAATTACGTTATTTGTCCTTAAAACATTACTTTTGGATAATTGAATATTTTGAATTTTGAATATAATAATAACAATAAATAATGGATTTTTTTCTTAATAATTTCTTTATTCACGTAATATTACTGCTGTTTTTTTTTGGTTTTCGTTTTGAATTCTATTTTTGGAATGAGCCGCAAGCCGCCCATGGGTCACACTTTGGACACCCCTGCTCTAAATTCACTGGTTGTCACTTGCATGCCAAGTCAATACACCCCCCGCCAACACCCGCCCAAGCGTGGCTCTACTGCTAATGGCCGTGTGGTTGAAGGAAGCTGTGTTTGCCGACTCGACCATGATTTTAGCCCATGTGGTTTCCGTTGCGGAGTTGACACTTTTTGTGTTTGTGTTCAGTCACCCTGATGGTCATCTCGCTGCTCTCCATCGTCTACGGAGCTCTGCGCTGCAACATCCTGGCCATCAAGATCAAGTACGACGACTACGAAGTGAACGTGCAGCCCATGGCCTACGTGTGCATCATCCTATGGCGCGGCTTTGAGATCACCACCCGCGTTTTGGTGCTGGTCCTCTTCAGCTCTGTGCTAAAGATATGGGTGCTCCCGGTGGTGGGCGTCAACTTCCTAGTCTTCTTCTTCTACCCATGGATCATCTTCTGGAAGAGCCACTCGCCCTTCCCGGAGAACATTGAAAAGACGTTGTCGCGCCTGGGTACCACCGTCACGCTGTGCTTGCTCACCTTTCTGTACGCCGGCATCAACATGTTCTGCTGGTCAGTAGTGCAGGTGAAGCTGGCCGACCCGGACCTGATCAGCAAGTCTCAGAACTGGTACCGCATGGCGGTGTTCTACATGCTGCGTTTCATGGAGAACGCCTTGCTGCTGCTGCTGTGGTACATCAACAGGACGGACTTCTACCTCTATGTCTGGGCCCCGCTGCTGATGTCCCTGCTGCTGCTGGCCTACACCGCCGCTGTGTTCTTCATGCTGGTCTTCTACCAGTTCTACCACCCTTGTCGGAGTCTCTTCACCTCCAGCATGAGTCACGGCATCACCGACTGCTGCGCCCTCATCTGCGTGCCGTGCAGCTCCACCGAGGAAGGCGGCCAGCCCGGCAAGGAGCCCGGGGGGGTGGCAGCAGCTGACGACGTGCGCTGCGACATTCCCGACGACACGGCCGACGTAGGCGCGGTGAACGGCGACGTCAGCTGTGTGCCTTCGCTTTGAAAGTGCCATTCCAGTTCCTGACTATGTTTACACCTCTAACTTTTTTATCGCTCTCCCACAGGTAGGCCGCTACCTGCATCAGCGTTCCTTTTTTTACACAATTATGCAGCCCTGAACAGCCGACAAAAAGATGTGCTGCATTTATAATGTTTGTATTTAGGTGTGGGCAAAAGTATTGGGATATCTGACTGTTCAGGAAGTGGACATGGAAGATGGACTTTTCCAGGTCACAGGTCGCCATCACCGATCTGGTCCAACCCAGAACGTGGGACATCCGCCATCTTTTTTTTCTTTGTTTTGTACAAACATCACCATCAACAGGATGAGGACAAATTCAACCTTCCCGATTTCCCCCAAACTCAGAATCACAACCCGCTCTTAGACACTGCCTTGAAAAGCCGACATGTCGTCCTTTTTTTGTACAAACACCAATACAGAATGCGACGACTTGTTCCCCAATCTACTCCCACAATGTTGGAATTTCTTTTCCTGTGTAAAAGGCAAAGGCTGGTTGAAGGGGAACTGCACTTTTTGGGGGGAATTTTGCCCATCATCCACAATCCTTATGTGAAACATAAACACGTATTTCTTGCCCTTTTCTGTGCATTATAACACGAGAAAACGTGTTAATATGAGCTAGCTAACAACGGATGTCATGGGAAATACCTATTGTGACGTAAATCCATCTAAAAAAAATCCCTCCAAACAAGTTTCCCATTTATATAACTGACTTGTATATTAACCAAGCTACAGCGATATTTTTGTAGGATAACTGTAACTATATTTATCTGACGGACTAACACAACGCCTTGCCAAGCGCTAGTCAGTGTCATTCACAGACGGAAGAGTGGATACTAAGCTCTCAGTTTCGCTAAAACGACTCACGATACTCGTTTGCCATCAGCATTTTTTTACAGAACTAGCATAAGTATGTGTATTAATGTGTCCTAGGAAAGAAGTTTTGGTAGCATTTTAAATCATCAAAATACAGCAAGATACTGCAACTATTACATGTTACGACGTTGTTAGAGGTGAAATAGGTGTAGTGTATCCCAATGACGTGCATCGTTAGCTAGCTCCTATTAACTCATTTTCTCATGTTATAATGCATAGAAAAGGGAAAGATAAATATGTTCATGTTTCACATAAGGATTGTGATTGATGGGCAAAAAAGTGCAGTTCCCCTTTAAAATGCTTCTGCTGCAGGTCTTGGTTTTGCAGGATCTCTTGCTGATGTGTCCCAGCTTCTGATGAATGAATCCAGAGACTTAGCCCAACACTTTTGCCCATATTTGGCATGCAGCTTTGTGTGCATGGAGCCCCCTAATTCCAACCTGGATCGCTCAGATCCTCCTTTTATCGCTTTTATGGCTGCAAGCAACCAACAATGAAAGCTTTATAATACCTGCTGCTGTTGTGTGATACAGTATTTGCGCTTAAAAATCACAAAGCACTGATATTTTGGCACAAAGTATATACTCCCAAGCCAGAATTGTGACAGAAAATGATTTGATTGCACCCTTCCAGCTTTTTATGTTTGTCAGTTTCATGTCTATATGTGTGAACAGAAATTAATTTTGTACAAGGAAATGTAGTATTTTTGCTTTTGTTTCAGTGATTTTGTTGTTTATTGCACAGCTTTTTGGAGCTCAACCAGATGGAATGCTGTGAATGGATGGAATTCTACTTAAAGTAAAGGTATGTCTGTACTTCCAACTACTTATTTTTCTTACTCGAGCACACACTCCTATGGCCGTCTCTCGTGGTCAAAAGCAGAACGGCACACTTCATCCGTAGCTGGCAACATGACTTGCAGTGGTGATATGTGGCACACTTGTAGAGCAGGAGCCCACAGGGGTCAGGGTAGCTGGAAAGCTAACAAATTCCCATGTGCACAGCATTTAGTACAAGGGTCACTGTCAAGAGAAATGGACATCTGCCGATCTTGCTCTGGTGGGTGTGGTCATGAGGGCCGTGAAAAGGCACTGAAAATTCGAGCCAGATTAGCTCCACCTTCTAACAAAATGAAACATATTGAAATTCAATCAGCATGTTGTATTGTGTGATAAATAAGCAAAGACAGACATTTCTGGTGGTGGCCTACCCCCGGCAGATACCAAAATAGGACAAGAAAAGTTTGAGCTAGATCAGCTTTGTGACTAACAAATTGAAACCGATGCTAAATTGTTCAGTACTGCAAACTTTCAAAAATCACTAATGACAGATCATTTTTGTGGTGGGATGGCCACGCCAGACACTTTGAAATGGCCACACCCTCGGAGCTGACCTAAATTAGCTTGTGGGCAAACAAAATAAAACCACTTGCAGAATGTTATCTATGATGATGTCTATTTCAAATAACCATTGCCAGACATTTCATATGGTGGGGTACCCCTGCCAGATGCATTGTATAGGCCCCGCCCTTGGATGACCCAGATCAGCTATTCACCTAACAACATAAAACCACTTGCAAAACGTTAACCATGTTAATGCTTATCCCAAATGACCATTGCCAGACATTTCGTATGGTGGGGAACCCCTGCCAGATGCAATGTAATGCAATGTAAATGGCCTTGCCCTTGGATGACCCAGATCAGCTAGGCTAGCCATTCCACCTTACAAAATATGACCACTTGCAAAATATTAACCATGTCAAGATCAATGGGGCTAATAATACTGTTACAGTCATGAGCTTGTGAATTTCTACATTGATTATAATTATTCGAAGCCTTCATCGTCCTCCAAATCAGAATCTTCACTCCATGCCTCATCTAAATCAATCGGTTCTTCACCCTCGGCGACGTCAGGATCAGCCTCCTCTCCAACGATGATAGTTTCATCGCTGTCTCTGTCGGCGCATTCTTCATCAAAGAGAGCATCTGGTGTTGCGGATCCTTGGAACCATATAGGTATGAGAAGGCTGTTGCTTTCAGCCCAGCCATAGTCTGTTGGTGATAAGCCATTCCCAGGATGTGCGGTTGTTGCTTGGATCCACAATATTGTGACATTGCGATCTCTTAACCTTCATCTGAAGAGTACGTTGACAAGGTGGCAACAAAGCACAGTCAACTCGTTTGACATTTGCCAATGGGTCATCCTGAAATGCGACAAAATAAGTTAAATACCTTAAAGATTTGTTAACCTCTGTATACATAGGTCAAAACACATTCATTCGAATGGTTGTGGTCATTGCAGAGAAGACTGGATTTGATCTAAAGAAAGTTCTAGCATTCCCAGTTCACAGTGATGGCGCACACATCAAAACTCCGAAGTCAGCCCTGTTGAATAAACTGGAGGAATTACAGACAGAGCCAGTAACGGAAACTAAGCTTCCGCTTAGCTACACTCAGGTCTATGATGGCGGACTTCTCCTACATTCTGTTCTCTCCCAGATTAACATGGGGGCATCTTACGCATCCATCGCCAAATCACTGCTGTCTGTTGTTTGTTCTGGCAGGGGAAATGAGGTGCATGTTTGTCTTGACAAATGTTGAGAACTCCATAAAGGAAGTTGAGAGGGGCAATAGATCAGGCATACAGCATCACAGGACCAGTTCAGACCATTAGACAAAATGGCAATAAGCTACTTACCAATGGGATTTTCAAGAATGCGCTAGCTAAGTTCCTTTTGACTGAGTGGCAGAAAAACCACTACTGGAACTTTTTTAGGGGAAAGACTGTGGTTGTCTCATTCGGTGGTGAATGCTACCAGTACATTCCTAGTGATGAGCTTGAGAACATTTCTGTGACCTGCCCAGCAAACCTTCAGGCTGACCATGAAGAGGCAGACACCCTCATTGGATTCTGCGTAAATTCAGATGGGCCCTCAGACAATTGTTTTTTTTTAACACAATGTGGCCATCCATCCATCCATTTTCCTTCGCTTATCGGGGTCCGGGTCGCAGGGGCAGCAGTCTCAGTAGACAAGCCCAGACTTCCCGGTCCCCGGCCAGCTCCTCCAGCTCCACCGGGAGGACACCAAGGCGTTCCCAGGCCAGCTGTGAAACATAATCCCTCCAGCGTGTCCTTGGTCTGCCCCGGGGCCTTTTCCGGCTGGGCATGCCCGGAACACCTCACCAGGGAGGCGTCTGGGAGGCATCCGGACTAGACGCCCGAGCCCCCTCAACTGACTCCTCTCGATGTGAAGGAGAAGCGGCTCTACTCTGAGCCCCTCCCGGAAGAGAGCAGCCTTGGTGGGGGCCAAGGTTTACCGGAAACAGGCTCGACTTACTACTGTCAATGCGAACCAGACTCCTTACCCGTTTGTACAAGGACCGGATAGCACGTAGTAGCGCACCACCAATCCCGTACTCCCGGAGCACCCCCCAAAGGACGCCACAAGGGACACGGTCGAATGCCTTTTCCAGGTCCACAAAACACATGTAGACTGGTTGGGCAAACTCCCATGCACCCTCAAGCACCCTCGTGAGGGTGTAGAGCTGGTCCAGTGTTCCATGACCAGGACAAAAACCGCATTGGACCTCTTGTAACAGAGGTTCGACCAACGGTCATACCCTTCTCTCCAGCACCCTGGAATAGACTTTCCCAAGGAGGCTGAGGAGTGTGATCCCCCTATAGTTGGAACACACACTCCGGTCACCCTTTTTGAAAAGGAGGACCACCACCCCGGTCTGCCAATCCAAAGGTACTGTTCCCGATTTCCATGCAATGTTGAAGAGACGTGTCAGCCAAGACAGTCCCTCAACATCCAGAGCCTTGAGGAATTCTGGGCGGAACTCGTCCACCCCTGGAGCATTGCCACTGAGGAGCGTTTTGACCACCCCAGATACCTCAGGCATTGTCCACGTATGTGTCAGACTCTGCTTCCTCTATGGAAGGTATGTCAGTGGGATTGAGAAGGGCCTCAAAGTATTCCTTCCACCGTCCGACTACATCCCTAGTCGAGGTCAGCAGGCCCCCGTCTCCACTGTAAACAGTGTGGACCGGGCACTGCTTCCCTTTTCTGAGGCGCCGGACGGTTTGCCAGAACCTCTTCGAGGCCGACCGAAAGGCCTCACCAAATTCCTCCCACACCCGAGTTTTTGCCTCGACAACCACTGAAGCCGTGAGCCGTTTGGCCTGACGGTACCTGTCAGCTGCTTCTGGAGTCCCACAAGCCATCCATGCTCGATAGGACTCCTTCAGCTTGACGGGTTCGAGGCCTGCCCCCACGACTAGCACCGACACCTTACGGCCACAGCTCCGGTCAGCTGCCTCAGCAATGGAGGCACGGAATGTGGCCCATTCGGACTCAATATCCCGGTCCTCGCCCGGGATGCAGGTGAGGCTCTGCCGGAGGTGAGAATTGAAGACTCAACGAAGGGGAGACTCTATCAGATGTTCCCAGCACACCCTAACTACTCGTTTTGGTCTCCAGGTCTGTCCAGCATCCCCCCTCGCCATCTAATCCAGCTCATCACCAGGTGGTGATCAGTTGACAGCTCAGCCCCTCTCTTCACCCGTGTGACCTGAACATGCGGACGCAGGTCGACTACAAAGTCGATCATAGACCATAGAATATAAATATAATGGTTGTATTAAATATAACATGGAAAAACTAATAATTAAGATTATAAGAGGAGGGGGGAATGACCTTTATTTTACCATAGACACTGTCTAAAACAAGAAAAAAGGGTGGAGCCTACACAAATTCTGACCATACAAGTAAATTAACAAAATCTTTCCACGTTTCAAATGCTACCACAACATTAACAGTAGTTGGGTGACTCTTCCACAAAGCCTGCGGAAAACAGAAAAACAGCAAAAAGCAACAAGTCCCATAACAACAACAGTGTCAAACTGGACTGCATCAGTTAAATGTCAATGATGGCTAAGGGTCACAATGGAGATGATATCAGTGAAATGAAACAGTCCAACTTACCAGTAGCAATAGTAACAATGAAGACATGAACCGTGATAGTAAACACAATTACAGCCATACAGTCACAGTAATTAAAATCTCACTGCTTGACATCAATACTACTGTAATAATAGCATACCAATAGCATTAAGAAATCAAGGATAAAATGATAGATTGTGTAGAGAAGCACCCATGTGCTGTGAATACCCATATGGAGGTGTGTACTTCTGTGCGCATATTCATATATGAGTGCGTAAGTGTGCTTGTACGAGTGAATGCGTGTGTGTGAATGTGTAATTGTCACTGAGAATCACAAAAGGGGAGGGACTGCCTTCTACCACCCAGTAAACCCCGCCCCGCGCAGCCAGGTCAAGCCCCCACCGGCTTGAGATCCACCGGCTCCGTGGGTGCGGGCAAAGCCAGGGCCAACTCCCCAAAGAGACCAGCAAGGGGCCATGGAGGAGAAATCCCAACCAGCAAAAGGGCGCCAGCAGGCTGGAGGAGAGCCACACCCCCAAGACCGGCCGGAGACCATACCCCACTAGGGCAGAAGGGCATCGAGGGCCACACACCTGCGGGCACAAGGGCGCCCCGCCAACTGGAAGGGAGTGTGCCCCCCACCCCAGGAAGACACAGGACCGACACAGGACCGCCCCGGCCGGACAGAAGAGGCCCGGACCCACTTGCTTTTAAATCCAAACAAAATGGAAGCAGACCAGCATCCCGTGTGCTTGCTTACCATCCGTGGTGTTGTCACAGTAGCAGGAGTTGGCCGTTTGGAAACCGTCGCTGCTCTTTTGCATGATGGTGGAGTTAACTACCAGAAAACAGCTTTGAGTGAACCAGGCCAACACAGCATGTATGTTATGTTGTACCTATGTACTTGAAAGGCCGGCCTTGTTTGACTAGGTGAGTCAGAGAGTGCTACACGATGCTGGCGGTCCACTGGTTCATTTTACTTTGGCTGTAGTCCGTACCGCCGATGACACCCTCTTTGCATTGTAACATATTAATAATATTTAATAGTACGAGGATTGTTATTAGAAGAAATGGTGTCCATTATACCTTTTTAATGTTGTTATTGGCATCATCAGCATTGAAGACCACCTTCAAGGAAAACACAGCACACGCCTTATGACACACAATGTGCGTTTTAAGTATGAGTTTTTTTAATCATAATTTTACGTTGTGAACAACACAACAACACGTCAGGGGGATAAACTGCTCAGTTAATGGACAAAAACGTAAAATTAGTTACAAAAATTTGTGGTTCTGATTGTTCTTTAAATATAGTCGTAGAAATCCTTCACTGTGTACTCTGGATTCATTTCATAACATAGTCCAGACGGCCGCATCGTTACCTGACGTCATTAAGATGCGACGCAGTGGTGTTTGTCCGGTACATTCGTTTATTTACATAATTTTGAAGCCGAGCAAAAATAATTCATTTACGATGTTACTATAATCCCCTTGGAACACATATTTCTTGCTGACTCATTGGTTAAAATGTATTATTAAAGCTAAACTCTGGCTTCTCCGGTCATGTGACCCCTTGGCAGAATGGCGTTGACATCCTTCTCGGTTAACACAGGCAAGCATCAGCTATAAAATGCAGGTAAATGTCAACAAGTGTACCTGTACCTCGTCGCCAGGGTTATAGTCTGGATTTCTAGTGTCAACACTGCCGCTTGTTAGGATGTTCGCGATAATCTTCCAAGCCAACGAGTGCAGAAAAGAGATAATTCGTTGTTAGTATGGCGTTCTCTCGTGGCAGTGTCTGGACACAACTCCCAGCAACCTCTATTATGTGCTGCCTTTCTATGATGTTGAAAATCATAGAAATCTCAATTCGGCATGCTTATATTTGACATGCAGTGAGTCTAATATGAAAAAAAAACACGATTTGTTTTTTGTATTTCGATGAATCCCAGTTTCTACGAGTTAAGTTAATATTTCAGCAAATGAAATTTTCATTTGAATTACATTTAAACAAGAGTATTTCAAGCATATTTGCAAAAAGAATCTCCAGTGTTTCTGCTTACCACTAGATGGTGCCGGTGTTCCACCTGTGGTACTTGGGCCACAGTGTGAAAATGAATGGGTTGTTAAAGCAGGGCCATTTAACAAGTAGGGCCCGTGGGCCAAATCCAGCCCAGGTATGACATCAAACCTGCCGGCAAGTTCAGAAAACCCGTTCATCAACTTCTAAATACGGTTTTAATTTTGTTAGAGCCCTGTACATGTGAATTAACACCCCTATAGTCACCTTTACACTCATATTACCAATACAATTCCAAACTAATATATTTTTAAAACAAAATGATTCAGTTCTATTCTACGGTAGAGTTCCAAGACCAAAAACACTAAACAAAAAAAAAAACATTCAGCCTCGTCTCAATTTTTTCAGAAAACAGCTTGATCCCCAAGACCTTGGAGAAAGTCCTATTTGGTCTGACGAGACAAAAGGTGTGTGTCCCATGTCAGAAAAAGAACATCACAGCAACAATAAAATATGGGGGTGGTAGTCTGATGGTCTGGCTTATGGTTTGCTACTTCAGGGCCTGGAAGAACCGTGAATTACCGTGACCTTAAAAAGCCGCTTCATGCTGGAAAAGCCTCCAATGGGGTTGAATGACAACAATTCTGCAAAGAGTGAGCCAAAATTCCTTGGAATTGTATTAATTATTTTTTTTAAAAACTGATCGAGTGCAGTCACGAAACCCAAACCCCAAAGAGATAAGGGATGGCTGTATAAAGTATACTTACAAAAAGGGTGTATCACTCTTTTTCCCTCGCAGCCTGCGCCAATCAAAGCACTTTCCATTGATTTTTTTTCCATTTTCATCCCAATTCAAAGCAGAGGAACGATTGTGAATGTAATTGTGAAGGGTTGATTAAACTGTAACTTCCAAACTTCACCACTAGGTAGAGTTATAATTTAGCTTACGTCTATTGATTTTGGAACACTGGAGAAAAGTCCGTGTATATCAGGTGTCGAGTTTCCCAACCCTGCTTGAGTCAAGAGACATACCAAACAGTGACAATAATTACACCAAAACATTGAAATCTGTGCTTCAGTGGGAGACTGTGGACACGCACACACACGCACACGCATGCACACGCACACACACGCACACACACCACGCCCCCTCATCCAGGAACACCCTGTCAGTAGATGCGTGTACTCAGTGCCGAAGCGCGCTACGGAGCAGCCCACACACTGTCACCGATCGCCCGGACTAGCTGGTTCGTCTCCCCGGCCCTCGGAGCCCTCGTGCCGGCTTCCCCCTCACCGTCCTTCCGCAGGTAAGACGTCCCTGGCTCTCGCGCTCCCTCGGTGGGTCCCAGCGCTGAAATAATAGAAAAAAAACACCTTCGTGTTTTTCCCCACTGACATATGGCAGCTGATTTCTACTTGTTACTCTTGTTGTGTGTTAAAACAAGATGACGGGCAGGGTGGAAGGGGGTGTGATCACGACCACGCAGCCATGGAAGCTCATTCTAGCACCCCCAGTGGGACTGTGTAAAGTTCGGAGGCTTTGCACAGGTGCAATGCAGCAAAAAGCCCATTTTCTCGTCGCGGCTGATGTGTTGGTGATAAGGCTAACTCCCCCCGCCAACCCCCACCCCAACCCCACGATGCAGCTTTCTGGTGGATTTATTGGCCAGTTGTAACAATACGGCACATTTACACGCTCGTGGGGCATGATCGCATCGATGTAGATGTTCATTGTTGGTGAGTAAATGTGGGTGAAGAGTTGCAGTCAGGTATGATCTTCACCTAGGGAGGGAAAAATATAGATTTCTTGTACTGTATGTACATGTACTTCCATGTACTTTAATGTACTTCCATTTGACAACATCCCCTTATTGTCAGACAAATAAAGGCACACAGGGGGCTCATTTTGTTTAACAGTATGTTTATTTGTTAGTTTGCTTGTAGTTTCTAATCTTTTAGATTTATATTAAAATTGGATTTCACTATTCAACCCACAAGGCGTCCGATGGGATAGATTATGGTTGCTGGCTACAAAATATACGAACAAATTATTAATATTATTCAAAAATAATCATTTTTAGATGGTGTTGGGTGAAATATTAGAACCATCCTTCAGAATACTGTGCCTATTTTTTTAAAAACCAATAATAAATAAATAATAATGTGAATTTTGGATCAACATTTGCAATAAAAGTGACCGTGATTAGACTAGATTCAGGTGGCATGGAATTCTTAATGTGTTTATACGGTGATTCCAGCCAAATGCGTCATATAAAGGTGTTCCTTCAAAGCAGTCCTCAATGAAAAGCAAAAAAAACTTGAGGTGGACTTCCATGCCTCTCCTTCTCTGCACTTGCTTCATCCATTTTTGTCTTAAACCTTCCTATTTCCAAAAAGAAAACAAACTTACAGTATCACCCAGACACTGTGAACATCCAGCAGCAACACAACATTTTGGCATGCTGACTATTTTGATGAAAAATATACCAAATCAAGTTGACGAGCTACCTCGAGAAGCTCGTGGCTGCCTCCATGAACTATACGTGTAATTTTGACCGTTTGTTTTCAATAAACAAACAATGTAGTACATGATTCCCAATAATATATAACATTTAAGCCAAGTTGATAACTCATTTCAGCCCTAAATATGCCTCACACACATATTAAATGTATCTAAAATGATCAAATATATAGGTACTAATGATTGTCAGAGCTTCCATAGCCAAGCAAATCTAAACTTGAAGGCTTGAACACTTGAACCACGTAAAAACTGTGGTCTTTCTCACAGTGGTGCATGTGACCTGCTTTGTCGTGTATTTATAAATGAAAAAGATTTATTTTTTGCTTCAAAAACAACGTATTTTCAGAAAAAAAAAGTTAGATTGTGCAGGCATCCACTGTACACGAGTAGGCCAAAATATTGTCAGCATCCCTCGGTATGTATGATGTATGTTGGTAAATTAAGGAAAATCTACAATAACTTGGCTCTCATTACAAGATGCAGGTGTGCTGACTGTTTTTTCCCCTCGGATTAAGTATTCATCTTTGCAAAATGCACGTTTTTTGTGATTAACAAACTGTGTACATCTCAAGTGAAAGCGTGCTGAGTGAAAAAGCCCCAAGCCCTGCAGCCCTTCCTCATTACTGCTGCTGCACTTCTTGTACTGCTGTCTAATAAGGTCACAGCAGCAGTCAACAAACACAAAATCCCCCAGAATGTGCTTCACATGTGTGCACAAACGTTACAAATGGATACAATGGATGGATAAGGAGGAGAAAAGCAGAGGGACTCCCCATTTTAGGACAACCCCCTCATCACATGCTGCAGGGGCGTGTTGGTGTGGGGTCAGTGCGTCATCATGGCACACAAATTACATTTATAGTGTTAGCATGGGGATGCTAAACCACACCACCCCACCAAAAAAACACACACTCTCACACTGAATCACATCTGATGGTGGTATAATAGCGCAGGGTTTCCCTCCCTCCTACTCACAGGTGCCCCCCGCTGCTGCACACTCGTTTGGTATGCAGCCGCAAGCCTCCTGCAGCATCAGACAGACGCTGTGTCCCCCTGTGCCATGACGGGCATGATAAATCCATGTATCGATCCTTGGGAATGTGGTCGAGCATGTGGAATTTGACCAGCGTTGCTATCAGCGAGGTTATGCTATGTCGTCGCCACATCTTGCTGTCTTGTCACGAGGAATTCGAACTGGGTTTGCTGCCTAGATGGGCTGCAGAAGGGCAAACATGTTTTTTATTCCCACATGGCTGTATGTCTTTGTGTGAGGTAAAAAGTGTAAACATTTGCCAAGCCTTGCCCCCTCTCCTGTGTTGCCCGTGCTGTTATTTTTCAGACATCTCAATGTGTAATTTTCGAGTGTTGAGCTGAATCACCATGAAATTTGGTGCACAACTTAACGGGACTGACGAGTACATGTGTGTGAAATTTGAGCAAGATTGGTTGAAAAACATGGTCACCGTTAAGCAAAATGTGTGCAGCGCTGCTATTTTTTGTTAAACTGTAGTAACTAAACACTGGAATATAAAAACATGTACTAATATGATTTTGAAATGAAAAAAGCACCTCTTTTAAAGTGTTCCCATAATCCATTGCATCTGAGCAATGCATTGGCTCTGGGTCCTTTGGCTTCGTCTGGTGGACAGAGGCATTATTGCAGCGCCAGCCACCATTTTCTATGCCACTTGTCCTCTGGTCTTTTCACAGTAAGGCACTCGGGGTAGATGTTAAAATAGCAGCTCTTATTTTCACCTCGTATTGGTACTTGTGCCAAGTTGCTGTGTGAAAAAAATAAAAAAAAATTAATGCCATAAAATTGAAATATAAAAGAAAACAAGATAAAAAATGAGGTTGTGGAAAACCTCATAAGGCTATGGGAATAATATTGTGAATAAAGTCATGATGGCCCAGCTGCAAAAGAACACACAAAGTGTCACCATTGTTGTGATATTTATTTAGCAGCAGCAAACAGGGAAAGGCCAACACGGCCTGGTAGCGTCTGTCAAACAAAAGGAGCTGGGGCCGGTCCACGCACATCAAGGTGTGTAATTAATGAACGCTGTTTGATCAAGGATGATGTTATATGTCATTTAAGCCTGTGTCATTTGCAGGTTAGCAGCCTATTAGCTTGCTAACTAGCTAACTTGCTAACTAGCAAGCTTGCTAATACCTACATGTCATCAACTGTCGGCCCTGTAGTTCTTTGCTAACTAACGCAGTTACAAAGTTTTACGATTATAGTTTTACATACATCAAACTATTTTAACTAATGCATATAAATGATGAAAGGGATGAATGAACATTGGCAACAGTCACATCTTCATTTTTAGGTAGAAGTAACCTTAAATGTTTCCATTTGTATTCATTATTTGTATGCATCTTGTATTGTTTTCTGCATGTAAAACTACTGCAGCATGGATGCTAATGTTGAACTGTGGGAATCACACTTTGCATCGGTCCAGGGCCGTTCCGTGTTAGTTAGTTAGTACCCGGGAGAAAATGCTTATGTCCTTTTTACAGTAAATGTATGACATTTTTCCATATGATATTGCTACTTTGTTTTTTTAATAATCATCATAACCTGTGGTGCATACACGTTATCATCGCAGAAGCGGCATACATTATTGCTGAACAATCAATACGTGACACAACAGCTTTTAGCCTTTTTAAAGCTGCACTCACATGGCGGAAGCAGTTAATTGGCCAATTAGCTGACACTTCTCCCTCGCTAAACGTGGACCACCATTTTGCATGTTGTGTCTAATGGATGTCAGGACCATCCCTTGTATAGTTTGATCTCAGGTCAAACCCGCAAGTAGCATAAGTCACATGGTCCCATGATCCATTAGCATCCGCTCACTTTGCCATGACATATGATGCTAGCTTGTCAATTACAGCAGGCGTGCTGCAGCACAAAGCTGCACCATGAAATATTGAAGCTCACGGAGACAGCTGCCGTGGCTACAGAAGTGGGTTAATAAGATCCAGCCTTGCTCTCTAAGGCAACAAGGGCCTCTTTTAAAGTGCCCGACAAACAAAAACCTTCTATTACGCCTTCCACAGCCGTGCATCTCATTAAACAGACAATATTCATCGTAGTCATCCGTTGTTCAGTCCTGATGGAGTTTTGCTTCTTTCGTGCGAACAGTGGAAGAAAGTTGAATTGGCATGCAGGTTGAACAGCATAGTCATTTAAATACTTTAGTAATAAGTAATAATAATATAGATATACATTTATATCTACACTTGTTGCAGTGTTAGATTACAGCTGTCTTTGCAAGACTTGTGTATTATTTGAGAAAAAGGAAATTAGTGCAACAACCTGCATGTATTGCAATGCTGATCAGAAGTCCGGATGTTCATGAATGCACCTTGCCGCAAGTGCATTTGGTGGATAATGACGAAGTGTTGTGCAGCTGGCGGGGAGAGCAACAGCGAAACGTGTGTGAGTTGAAGAATACTCATCACTCCCTCACTCCAAAAATGAAGGAATGAATAAATATCGTTTGGTGGTTAGCTACAACTCGTTATTAGTCAAAAATACTGAAAGACAAGCCATATGTAATATACTACAAAACGTCTTCTCCTATTTTGTGTGGAAGTGGTATTTTTTCAGCTTGTGAAAGGCGGGGTACACCTTGGACTGGTCGGCAGCCAATCACAGGGCACATATAGACAAACAACCATTCACAGCCACATTCATACCTATGGACAATTTGGAGTGGCCAATTAACCTAGCATGTTTTTGGAATGTGGGAGAAAACCGGAGTACCCGGAGAAAACCCACGCATGCACGGGGAGAACATGCAAACTTCACACAGAGATGGTCGAGGGTGGAATTGAACCCTGGTCTCCTAGCTGTGAGGTCTGCACGCTAACCACTAGACCACCGTGCAGCCGGTAAAAAACTATAAATATTTATATTAAACATATAGTCATACACAGGTTTTCTAGGCTTAACAAGACAAGGAAAATATCCAATTTTCCTTCCCTTACAATCCCCCCCCCCCCCCCGCCGCCTGTTCCTCTGCTGGTCATTTACGGGGGAAGTGGCGCTCATGTCCTGCCGCCCTCTGGCTTCTCTGCTTTTAATGAAAAAGACTCAAACATGTGACTTGTTCATACGGCCTTTTTAAAAATGGGGTCATTTTCAGCCTTTAATGACACATCGTGGGCTGTTTCCAGGATCATCGGTGTCGTGTGAACGATCCCTTAGAGGCAGGAGATATTGTTTTGCTTATTGGTGTGTTTTTTTCTCTAATTCTGCTCTATTGAACCCCCGCTAGAACTTGCCGGAAGGCCTGTTAGGTCATTAAAGAGGCAGACGACAGCTCCTCTGGCAGGTGCAATGTGACATGGAAGGGCAACATTTTGGACTCGCACCGATCAGCGCCCTGATGGCTCATGATCAGAGAGCACAAACCCAGAAAGGAAGAAGAATAAGAAGCAAGGCACCTTCCCCTTGGTTGAGCATTTCACGTCCCCACTCGCTTTCGCATTCATCTCCAAAGCTCGCCGTCTCATCTCATCCTCGCCGTGAAGGCGATGACTTAATCCCGACTGTCAAGCCACGGTGAACGCAGGAAGTATCTAGCATGCAGGGTGATGCACATCCGAGATAATGGCTTCATTCTTGCTTCACTTCCTTTAAAGCGGCTAAAGACGGCAGAGCTGCGAGATATTTATAAGAGGAGACAATGTTGCTGTGAATTTAAGGAGAATGTTTGTTTTGTCGTGCTGAACGGCGGACGAGTGGATAGCGTGCAGGCCACACAGCTAGGAGACCCGAGGTCAATCCCACCCTCGGCCATCTCTGTGTGGATTTTGCATGTTCTCCTCGTGCATGTGTGGCTTTTCTCCAGGGACATTCCAAAATGTTTTAGCCAAAAGGAGTTATTCACACATTTGCCTCTTTCTGATATGTTGAGGACCCAACCACTAACTGTTTACAAACAACACGATTCTGATGACTGGACTAAGAAAATGATCATGATTGTGTTTTTGTTGACATTTATTGTACTGAAGTGCTTTGACAAACATCTGTCAAAGCACTTATTTGCTCCCTCAGTAGTGAAAAATGTATGTTTTTTAAATCTGATTCACCGATTAATCGAAACAATAATCAACTGATAAACAAACCATATGTTCCTGACACCCTTGCCACAGAGAAAGGACAGGGAGGGTTGGCGCATGCTTGTTGCTAGGCAGAATACAAGAGCGCCACCATTTATGACCACTCTGTACTCTTTCTGTGGAAACTTTAGAAAGGAAAACGTTGATTTGACAAAATGATGGTCATGTCAGGTCACGTGCTTGTTGCTAGGTAGAATTCATGGGGCTCAGCCATTTATGCCCATGGGCGCTAGAGTTTCCATGGCAACATAGGGCAGAGGATTGCCCCACAGGACAGAGAAAGGGAAAGTGGGGAGGAACATCTTGTAAGGATTCACATGCATGTTGACAGCCAGACTGGGGTCATCCAAGTCAGCGCAGCGCCATCTGCTGGATCTGGTGGAACACGGCCCTACTGGTGCTTCTCTGCCACCATACAGTATCCGTCTCCTTCCTACTGATGCCCTTTGAATGGCTCACCTCTTTTATGGCAGTGTCCACGCTGAGGGCCTGTCACCTTAGAGGGATAATCGTGTTTTATGTCCGCCTAGGCTTTCATCATAACTACACGTGTCATGTATGACACAGCCCCTCCCCCCCACGGAGGTCAGCTGTAGCTTTTTAAAGTCTGCTTTGCCTTGCAAAAAATAAATAAATGCATCTGATAGCAGTAATGAAGTGAATAATAAATTACATTTTTAAATATTAAAATATATAATATATAAATATATATAAATAATATATATATAATTAAAAAATGACACAAATAATACAATACAAATTAAATTGTAAATAATTAATCAATAATTATACAAATTAAAATAATGTATTATTATAATGGGGAAAGAAAAAAAAAGAACATGAAAGAAGGTAGAATAATATTACAAACCAAATAAATAAAGTCAATCAATTACAATAAAAGAGCTGCACAGCCGTTGAGTGGTTAGCGTGCAGGCCTCACAGCTAGGAGACCCGAGTTCGATTCCCCCCTCGGCCATCTCTGTGTGGAGTTTGCATGTTCTCCCCGTGCATGTATGGGTTTTCTCCGGGTACTCCGGTTTCCTCCCACATTCCAAAAACATGCTAGGTTAATTGTGACTCCAAATTGTCCATAGGTATGAGTGTGGGTGGGAATGGTTGTTTGCCTCTCGCCCCAAGACAGTTGGGATAGACTCCAGCACCCCCGCGACCCTTGGATAAGCGGTAGAAAATGAATGAATGAATGAACAAAATTAATCATCATAATATGTAATATTCAATTGGAAAAATACAAATGCAATAATAAATACTTGAGGTAATGCACGTTCTATAATGTGAGATATACCTAAATACATAAAAAAATGAAATTGTCCCAATATCAGCATAATATCGACATCGGTTCATATCAGTATCTGATTTTTTTCCCTTTGATAATGAAAACCGCTATTTAAAAAATTCCACCAAAGGCGATATTTCTTGTTGGAGATATCAATATCGGTATTGAAAACTGAGAGTTGAACAATATAGGCATATGTTTTTTTGGTAAAACAGTCAATATCGGACATCCCTATTATATTATATTGTATTATTATATAATATTTTTGGCAGCTCAGCAGTTGATTGTTTCTCGACCACATGGTTCTTGGTCAACGTCTGCCTGTGTGTGGGTGGCATTCATGATCATGAATGATTCAGGAGGAAGTTGTCAATGCGTGTGACCTACCTCGGCGGTGGCATTTAAGATGTACATATTGATGCACAGCAGCTCCCGTCACATGACTTCCATGACTGCCATGGTGAGTGTGATGAGTAGGGTTACAATTAGGATTTATTATTCATCAATCCAGATTGGAATCCATCTTTCACTCCAAACCAGGCGGATACACCGTAATGGAGTGTTGTGAGTGTGTAAGTTTCCTATTGGAGAAATGTGTCTTTTCATGAATGCTCTGCAGTACTCTCATCAGTCATACTGAAGGCTCACTACTTTTTGTGATGATGGCTGGTTTATTTTCATGGCGCTGAGGAATATGAGAGGTTATTGTGGCCTCCTCTGGGCTGCTGCTGCTGTTTGCCAAGCTCTCCATCCTCCTAAGGCAAACACCACGCAGACCACCAGGCTTTTGCAATCATCATAACTGCAGTCCGCTGCTGACCTCCGCCAAGGCCAAATGAATTATACACCTTCTGGAGATATCATGAATGGATTTATGAATTATGTTACCGTTTCTAGCTGGATTAACGCATATGCATCATGGCAAGCCACACCTCTCTCTCCGTGAGAACTGGGCAGCATGAGCTTATCAACACATTCAACATCACAGGAGGTCATTACTCAATATAACAGTCAATTTGATAGAAGGCTAAAATCATCACACAGCAACTTAACACTTGTGATGGGAAAATGTATATTTCACAGGTATAACATGTAAGGTTACACATTGTGTGAATTACTTTACGGCCTATTGTAGAGCTTCAACATTTGCATCCAAGCACATCCTGCTGTCCCTTCAAGGATCGTGGGCACAGCAGGAGGCTATCTGTAACCTGGGGTTAGGGACCGTGTCGGAGGAGGTCCTTCTTTGATCAAAGCTCCACCTTCACGGGACAGGGGACATCAGGAGGTCCCACCAAATGGTTGACCCTAGGAGGTTATCTCGCATGGGTGTGACAAACCGTGCCAGAAGGTTGGGTGTGTAGGCTAACCCCCATACATGAGGGCGGCATGAGGGGAGTGAGAAGAAGTCTCCTTTCTTTTGTAATGTAATTCATTTGCATGCTATGGAGTATAAAATTTCCCGCCAAGAGACCACTCTTGGCCAGACACCTACAGACCACCATGCATACTGTGTGTTGTCTGACCCCTTTGTTTTGCAAAGGTAATAAAAACTGCCAGAGTTATGTATTGTTGTTATGTATGTTATTTCAGGCATTCTCTATCCTACTTAGGATGATAGAATTTTTTTCCACAACACACTCAAAAGGTAGAAATATACAAGTACCAATATTACTTCCCATCAGAGCACTTCACTGGCCAATGGGACCTATTAGGCTGATTTTTGGCCCTTTGTATTGAGTTGTGGAGTCCTATAGAGTGACTAAGCACGATTTCTAGATCTTCCAGCATCTGCACCTATTCCAGTTGTATTTCCTTGGATTTCCAAAACGGTCTGCTTTTATTTATTCCACCTCCAGGTATGCCCACTCCACTGTGATTGGTCCCACTCAGCTTGTACAGCTACGCCCATATAAGGAAGGCTCACTGTGAGCCGGTGTTATAAAAAGCTCTCTGCCACTGAGCATTCAGAGCCATCCTAAACTTCTTTAGGGTTAACTGCGCAAACCTCATTATCTGAAACTTTGGTATTATTTAAGACGACGATACAACATTCTAGCGACATTTATAGGTCAGAGAAGTGGAAAAAGCATAATACAACCCCTTTAACAATGTTTCACATGGAACATACAAATGCTTACGGTACATAGAAATTCACTGGGAAGAACAAACAAAAGGGTTTTAAAGCTCTGGCTTCTCCTTGATACGATGACGCGCCCCAGGCAGTTTGTACAGAATTGCTTTAGTACAACAATCACTAATACAGAGTGCAGTAATCCCTCATACGTTGCTGTAAGTTGGTCCTGCAGACCCGTAGATGTGTGTAAAATGTGTAGCGTTCCCCCCTACCGGCAGCACATTTAACATTCCCCTCACATGCCTTCTGATTGTCTGCCGCCGCCGCCACTGCCGCCGTGCACACCTGCGCTCTTTAATTAGCAGACCCGCGGTGCTGTCTGCATGCAAGCATGGCCGCCCCCCTGCGCAAAATTACTTACAAAGCACTGCGACGCAACCTCTTCAGCATTAAGCAACAAAGGGGCCATTATAGACTGCGGGCGGAGGAAAACCTTGCAAAGGTGAGTCACACTTTCCTCTGAACTACAACTAGAACCTTCATTATTACATCCAGACTTAAAAGTGGATTTAACTCTGTCTCGTCTCTGTTTGCAAAGTTGCTCCGTTTGTGTTTACTCAGGACACCACGCCGACTGCAGCACAAGCGCCTGTGAGGTGCACTCATCATAACTGCTGATACATGAGGAAAATAAGAGTGAATAAGAGTCAAGGGAAGGCCCGAAAAGACAAGAATAAAAGTCATCTTGTTATTTTACCAGCAAGAAGAAAACTAATCTAATTAATGACAGTTAATCAGCATTTCTCAGCTTGATAAATCTACTAAAGAAGAACAAATTCTGTCTGCTCACAAGACAAATAAAGACTAATAAATGGAAACTAGAAGCGGAAGAACTCTGAATACACAAGAATGATGAATGGAAGGAATAAATGAGCATTTAAGGTTACTTTGACCTTCAACGAAGACATGAAAAAATTAAATAAAAAAAACATTACCATTACCATGATGACGCGTTGCCAAAGACACCACGTGGCAGCAGTATCAACACGGCCACCTTCCTGTTTTGCCATAAGTTATTTTCTTGAATTCAGCAGTGTTTCTCACCAAGTCTCTGCTTTTCTTTTGACCAAAAATGGAGCCCAAGAAAGTTGGTGTCACTACTGTCACTAATGTTGTCTTATGCATGTAAAGCTATAAAAATGTGTCTGACTTTCCCAAATGGATTCATTTAATTTACATTTTTTCCTATGAGAAAACTTGATTTGGTTAACATACGTTTTGGTTAGAGTCGGGCCTGCCGGAAGGAGTTAATGACGCTAACCAAGGTTTCACTGTACTGCTGTGGAATAACTTAGCAAGTATGAGTGGCCTGTAAAGGCCATAGATAAAGTCCCATTTCCAAGCATGCATTTCCACCCTTCTTTCTTAAAGGACAAGCTAATCTCCCCAGTGATCACACTGAGCAGCTGCGGCTCCTCTGCTCCAAATGCTGCAATCATTCATAATGGAGCTAAGAGGCTTCCTAATGCGTGTAAAGGAAAGAGGAGGCGAGGCTTTTCCTGCTAAAAGGGCGGAAATGAAGCAGGAACGACGGACTGGAGAGAATGAAATAGCGAGGTTTCTTATGAAATCCAGTCAGTTAATGCTGAGAGATCTGCGTTGGGATTTTATGTCAAAGCCACTGTGGTTCTTGAAATGTTCAACACATTCTATTGATATCTCCCCGGGTTTCTCTGCAGAAGACTGGACAACTATGTGAAGTCAGAATGGTGGCGTTGGAAATAAAGGAGATTGGCGGTTACCCCCATGCTCTGCTCAGCTGATTCCACCTCCTGTGCCGAGAAGAACCGAGGGAGCGATGGAGGTCACTGACGACCTGAACCTCTCCTTCCTGCTGGAGCACGAGCGAGACACAATCCTGAAGGTGCTGCAGAAAGACGAGAAGCTAAGGAAACGAGAGGAGAAGAGGATACGGTGAGCGTTCTGCGGGCTTCACCCCCCCCCACCCCCTTCTGTCTCGTCACATCTCACATTCTCATGTTGGCGTCTCAACAGGAAGCTTAAGAACGAGCTGCTAGAGATCAAACGCAAAGGTTCCCGTAGCACGCCGCGAGAGTCCGGGGAGCGTCAGTGCGGACGCTGCGTCAAAACGCTGGGCCTGATCTTCGATCGCGGCGAGCTCTGCGACGAGTGCCAGATGCGGGTGTGCAACGAGTGCCGCGTCACCACAACCAAGCGGCACCAGTGGAGGTGTAACGTGTGTGCTAAGATCTCGTAAGTACCACGCCTGCTGGGGCCCAAATTAGCGTGTGTGTGTGTGAGGGCCTCAGATGCTTATCCTCATGAGGGGTCACGGGGGTGCTGGAGCCTATCCCAGCTGTCTTCGGGCGAGAGGCGGGGTACACCCTGGACTGGTGGCCAGCCAATCACAGGGCACATATAGACAAACAACCATTCACACTCACATTCATACCTATGGACAATTTGGAGTCGCCAATTAACCTAGCATGGTTTTGGAATGTGGGAGGAAACCGGAGTAACCGGAGAAAACCCACGCATGCACAGGGAGAACAAGCAGAGGGTAGAATTGAATTCCGGTCTCCTGGCTTTGAGGCCTGCGTGCTAACCACTTGTCCCAAATACTAAATATGTTATTTTTTTATTTCTTACATTTTTATGCTAATTTATTTCCACAATTTTCAACCTTTGACAATTAATACAAAAATCTCTTAGTTCACAAAAATGTGATAAAATGTAATTGAATGAAATGCATTTTCATCCACGGGGTACATCTTAAACACCCATTTTCAATTATTAAATACAGTTCCTTGCTGTAATTTCTTTGACATTTTTTACCAATAAGGTTTTTAAAAAAAAACAAAAAAAACTACACCACAGTAACCAACCTTAAACTGCACCTTTGATTTTAGTAAGATGAGCTCTGGTGAGATTTGTTAAAGAAGATTTGACCTTGTCATACATAGAATTCCCTAACACTGCTAGTTCAGTGGGTGTTGTGTTCTAGAGGTGTGTTGACATTGTGTCCTCAGAGAGCTGAAGGTGGTGACCGGAGAGTGGTTCCTGGAGGAGCGGTCCAAGCGCTTTGAGCACAAACTGTTGAGCAGTGACGTGGTTAAGCAAACAATCCTCAGCAGCCCGACCGGTGACTTGTCACTCACGCACCGCCTCTACTTCATGCAGGATACATTTTTAACAAGCACGTCCTCCCTGTCTTTGAACCTCCAAAGCCGCAGAGGACAGCTTGTCTCCCCATCCTGAGTCGGGGAGGTCCGACACACCGAAATCCAGCAGGAGCTCCAAACATCCTGTGGATGGACAGAGAAGAAGAGGGTATGATGGAGCTTATTTTCAATGAATACTCTCACTGGCCACATTAGGGACACAATTCACTGAGATCCAATGCAAGAAAGGCTCAGTGGGACATCAACACATACTCTATAGTTCTGGTCCACTCCAGTCCTGGGGGTGGCGGTAATGCGCCTCATTGCCTCATCGCCATGGAAATCAGTCATGTCGTTTTGGCGTAATCCTGCCGGGTGGGGGGGACTCTTTGACTCGTGGGCCACATTGGGTGATAAAATGTTGCAGCGGGGCGTCCATATATGGGTGGTCATCAAAGAGGGCGACATACACCAAACCGAAAACACACCACATCCACAGCAAAGGATCGCATCACGTAAACGGTTACTCCTACGTGGGTGATGAATAACAGCTAAGTGGCAAACACAACACGTGACTTCAACTGTTATTGAAGTGCCGCAAGGGATGTTGGGTAGTCTAACAATATTGGATACATCCCTCCTTGTTTTCTTCCTTCAACATGTTTTGCAATCAAGCAAAAAATGCGACACTGCAAACTGTTGGGAGAGAGAGTACCACAAGCTACCCAGCATGCCTTGCAGCAGAACTAGACAGGTTTTGCTTAGGTATTTATTTGTCTGCAGTAGGTACGTTAAGTTGTGCCTCACGTTTGTTGACATGTTTTACCCAAGCTACAGATTGCATCTGATTATTTCCTAAGCGTGCTACAATAGCGCTGCAAGCAAAGTTGCCGGATAAAGCTTCCATGTTAAACGTTCAGAAAAAGGACAAGTCTGAATGTATTTGTGTGTTTATCGCAGGAGGATGAATTTGGACAAACTCGGCACCCAACCCCTCAGGTCAGAGAATGGTGTCGACGGCCATAGCGTCAAGTCCGCCTCAGATGGAGACACCCACAGCGTGCGAAGCGTTCGCTCTGCTCCGAATCAGCATACAAATAGGTATGCCTTTTTTTTGTATGCTACTGCTACTGCTACTACCACTGCTAGGTTTTTTTCTTTTTTGAGATATTTTACACCCCCTAAATTTGGCACCTGGGTGACCCATCCCCCTGAGCCCCCAATGGGGTCCTGTACCAGCTGTTTTTTTTGTTGTTGTTGTTGCTCATTTTAAAATTCATTTTGTGCCTTCCAAAATGTTCCTCCAGGTTAACCCAGCCCCCTACAACATTTTTTCTACTACTTCTACAACTTGAACTCCTTTTGTACTACCCCTGACCCCAAAAAAACTAACAAACAAAAAAAAACAAATAACACTTTAGCTTTGGCTGTCTACCAGCATGCAATTTTTATTATTAAAAATGTTTTAATTAAAAATCCTACTATTTCTACTACCAGTATGACCTTTTTAGTATTTTCCCCCAAAATTCTGCACCTCCTATAGTACATACATATAATATCAGTTGATCCACCCTCTCATTCAGTCCTAATTGTTTAAAAAAAAAAAATTATATTTCTATACTACTACTACTAATAATAATGTATTGCATTCATGTAGTGTCACAAGGCATCCAAAGCGCTTTACAGTGACATGAACCCATTATTAATTCACTCCTGAGTCACACACACTGGTGGTGGTACTCTACATCCGTATCCACAGCTGCCATAGGGTGGTCTGGTGCCTTTTCGCCCACCACCAAACATTCATACGTTCATAAAACTATAATTCCTAACTTTTGCTTTCGTTTATTTTTCCTTCTTTCTGAAAAGTTCTCACCCAGTGTCACCCCCCCGATATTGTACACAATGCTTGTTGCTTACATGAAATGATGCGTCCCACAATCTCCTTCCTGTGTGCTTGTCACTCAGCGGAAGCATGGCGGCTTTCGATTCCTACGGGATGTCGACACCGCTCAACAACAACCAGCGTTGCCAAACTCCCGACAGATCTTCCACTCGCAGCAGCAACCGGCGGGTCAAGGTCAGCCAACGCACGCACGCACGGTAACCACACACGCCGCCGCTTCATTCCACGCAACGAACGCTGTTTTTCTGTTGTGCCGGCACGCAGCCTGACGGAGCAGAGAGCGTTTACAGCTTTCACTCCAGTAGCAGCGCGTCTGAGAGGAAAACTGCAGGGAATAACGGGAAGAACAACGGCGCTCCTACCATTTCCGTGTCGAGGGCTTCAGTGTCCTCAGGTTGGTGTTGCTGTGTGCCCACGCTGTCTGACATCATCAGACCACAATAACAAACACATCGTTAAATGTGGCTCCACGGTGAGCATTATTATCTTGAGGTCGTTTATGTCCCCTCAAGTGGCAGCTGCCGACAGTGAGCTCCTCACTATAGAAGAGGTAGTAAAGGCATAATGGCGCCTATTATGTCACAGCTCCTCTCACGGAGCTGCTGAACATCTTTATCATTTTAACCAAAACCATCCAAAGGTATCGTGCCCACATTGTGTATCATGTTATAAGAGCTAGTATGTCCCAATACATTCATCCTTAGTACTCCCTTTTCCTCCTTGCACCAATCAGATCACAGCCGCTCACAAATGGACCTGTCGGTGGCAGGTTCCGAAGCCGGCGACGACGCCTTCAGTCTCAGAAGCCGCTCTGTCCCGGGTCTCAATGAGACAGTAAGTGGTTCTACCCTTACACACTACAAACACACTTCACTTTTGTGAACACGTGGATTTCATTCTGAGATTGTTATCATTTTTAATTGTTTTGTCTGAACCAAGATGTTTATACATCTTTGATATTTTTATTTTTATTTTCAGTTTCAGGTCAGGGTTAGGGTTAACCCTAACCCTATTTTTGCACAAAAATAAGGATTACTAAGTGTTACTGACTAAGTCTTACTTAGTCAGTGTTAAAATGCAATAATACAATACATGTGTGTGGCGAGTGTTGACATTCTCTAGGCAAATGCCCTCAGGGCTCTAGATTCCCGGCCACTCGCCTGCTGTAACTTCATCCATCCACATTGTGATTTAGTACAACAGCCATGTGTTCCGCCTTGTTTTTTTAAAGTTGATGCGCCCACACAGAGCAGCTGTGGTCAGCCCTCCCCAGGGGCCTCACATCTCCCTTCTCGTTCAGTACGATTGCTATCGTCCTCAGGAGTTCTCTGACCAGGATGCGGAAGAAGACATTGACGCCCTGATGTCGGCTCACAGCCAGATGGCCGGCCTCCGCCTCAACAATGCCGTGTCGATGGTAATGGCGCTACCTCGGGTGAACTGAATGACAGAGACAGTGAATGTAAACATATATGCATGCTAGCTGGGTGTGTGTCTGCTGAGGGTGTGTGTGTGTGTGATGACTATGTAAACATGTAGCAAGCTTTATGGCGTCTTGCGTTCTCCTGCTGCTGGTTCGCTCTCTGGAGGATTAACGCTACATTGTTGTTTTATTATACTTAAGGGAATTAACAACTGTATTCTCATAAATTTAAAACTACAAATTCATAATGTTTTAAGAGATGCCGTGGACCTTAGTCCCCCGATGACTAGGGAAGTGTCATTTCCTCAAAGTCATCATGCAATGATGCAGGAAGTGTCCTTCAGCGTGATGATGTGTTACTCCATACAGATTTCATGGCCAATTCCTGATGAGCTGTCATCTCTGTCACTAGGTCTGATAATCGCCATGGTAACCCAGCGTAATGTTGTTTCTGGCTGTATTACGGCGGAGATCTGTGCCGATGCTGGTCTTGTGCTCCATTTCCGTCTCTTCCGCAAACATCAACAAGCCTCAGTTCTTTTTTTTCTCTCTTTTTCTACTCCCTTCCCCTTTTCCTCCTCAAAGCCTTCCACTCCTGCCTCAGAGAGGAGGTGGGGCTTCCTCAATGTCCCAGACTCGGACGCTGAGACAGTAAGTGGTATAATAGAGTCACATTGCATCCTAATGCAAACATTATATTCATTCAATACACAGTTAAATGTTTCAGGTCATCAAACAAATGTAAATACAAAAACACAAAATGCCGTTTTTAAATGAAACCAAGTAAGTGTAGCGTGGGGTTATTTTAGGGCTATCTGACTAAATGCAGGAGAATAGTTCTTGAGGGTCTGAACTGGTGTGAATGAAACACAGAACCACAGGTGCTTTTCAGTGAGATCATATATTGTAATGGGGGGGGGGGGGGTATACGTAGTATACGGTAAGTAGCTGGGTATAACAGTTTGATGAGTCTCTGGGGTAACGGTGGATTGAGGAACTCCACTCTGGAGGAATGGTCCTCGATCCTTTAGTCCACTATCCACAGAGCCAAAAGGAAAGACAGACCTACCAGTTCGCTGCCACTTCTGAAGGGCTTCCTTGCTTGGTGCTGAACCACAGCTGTTTATAAAAACCTGACCTGTACCGGCCAGAAACAGTCATCAACATGTCAGTCAAAATATACAAGTAAACATTCCAAACAATTACATTTTCAATTCAAGATGGCCATAGTCAATTTACACTTCATCATTTCAGTAACAGTTCAACTCATCATGTGGCATTCATCACACTTTACTGGATAGCAATTAGCAGTTTGAGACGTATACGTATACATACAAAGGTAGCGGCCGCAGACGTGGCCGGTGAGAGGGAAGCTCAATGCAAAGTTGCCTTCTTTAGGTTGATTTCAAAAAGGGTTGTGAGCATGCCGCTTGTTGTGACCAGCCACAGCCACCCGCTGGCCCTTTTTAGTGTTTCCTTGCAGCAACGACCGCGAATCAGGAGGGGACCTCACGTCAGCTGACCAAGTCATATGACTGCTCCTCATTAGTGTCGTGGCATGACATGGGTTACATAAGGGAGAAAAATAATCCAAACCTACATGCCACACTCATCTTTGAAGGCTTTTCCAGCATCTTAATATTCTTTTTGTTCAGCAGTGCTTTTGGTCTTGGCCATTTTTGCCCAGTGTCTTCCTCAACACCTTGACCTTAACTGAGGCAAGTGAGGCCTGCAGGTCTTTGGATGTTGTTGTGGGGTTTTTTTGTAACCTCTTGGATGAGCCGTCGCTGCCTTCTCGGGGTCAGTTTTGGTTGGCTTATTTGGTTTGGTTGGTTTTTACCCTTTGTGAATAATGGCTCTCACTGTGGTTTGCTGGAGCCCCAAAGCTTTAGAAATGGCTTCATAACCTTTTCCAGACTGATAGATCTCAATTCATCTCACTTAAGTCTGTTTTAACAGGTGGGGCAATGACTTTTTCACACATGTTTGGATTATTTTTCTCCCTTAATGACCTTTGACTTTTACTTTGAAGCTTTAACACGTAATGCTAAATAAGTGTTATGGTCAGAATACATTTGTTGTGCGCCATTAATGACTATTATGAGAGTTAGAGGCCAACTTGTCATTAGGTAACGACCAGGATATCAACACCTTCACGCCCTACCCTCCATTATATCCTCATCTCTGCCCCTTTTGAACCATCATTTCCTCCACGGTATGTATTGAGGATATCTACAGAGCTATCAATTATCCATTGTCTCCGCCCACCAGAGCAGCATCGGCAGCATGATGAGCATGTACAGTGAGACGGGTGACTATGGCAATGCCCGGGTGAGTGGCGAGATCCTGTTGAACATCAGCTACAGCTACAAGACAGGCGCTCTCAATGTGATGGTCAAAGAGTGCCACAATCTGGCAACGGGGGACGAGAGGAGGCAACGCACAGACGCGTGAGACACACACCCCATCGCCATCACCTAAGTGTAAAGTTAACCCATCACCGCTATATGCACATGTAAAAACTCTGCTCATAAAAAAGGTAAGCTAAAACAATCCAACACACAAGCTTCACTTTGCTAACAAGTGACAACGTGTAAAGTGATGTAAGGCTATTACCAAAAAAATTACATTATTCATTCATTCATTCATTTTCTACCGCTTTTTCCTCACGAGGGTCGCGGGGGGTGCTGGAGCCTATCCCATTATTTTTTCTCATAATATAACATGTTTATTCTTGTAAAATAGCTACTTTTTTGTTATTGTAATATAACTTTTTGTCTTAATATTTTGTTTTGTTTTTCCTCTTCTCGTAATATGATGACTGTATTCCCATAACTTGAGCCGCATTTTCCCCAAAATTACAGTTTTGTTTTGTTGTTTGATCATAATAACATGACTATAATGTAGTATTTCTGCATGACTAACGTGACATTATTATCCATATAATATCACCAGCTTATGCTCAAAATGTTGCAACTTTTTATTTTATTTTTTATTTTACTTTTTTTTGTCTTAAGATTTTCACTTTGCCGATTTCAACTTTCTTCTCGGAATTCTGAATTTTTCAAACATGACAACATTGTTTGTTGTTTTGTTTATTACAACAAAAAAACCCATCTCTTGTTAATATTTCTACGTCATGCTGCTAAAATGATGTCATGTACTATGACTAATGATAGTGATAATGATAATGATTTCATCCTGAGATTATTATCATTATTATTATCAAACAAGATGTATTTATACATCTTTGATGTATAAATGCTGCCACGTTTATTATTCTGATCTCACAAAATGTATTTTCACTCATCTACAACCATCGATTACCTATTTTTATTTATTTTTATTTTTATTTTTATTTTTATTTTTATTTTTATTTTTATTTTTATTTTTATTTTTATTTTTATTTTTATTTTTATTTTTATTTTTATTTTTATTTTTATTTTTATTTTTATTTTTATTTTTATTCTAGATGATACAATGATGATTTAGATTATTGATATTTATTTTAAAATGATATTTTTCTTTGCAATATGACTAATGATAGTGATAATGATAATAATAGTTGTAATGTTTGATGTCAGTTACGTGAAGACGTACCTGCTCCCGGACATGTCGCGACACAGCAAGAGGAAGACCAGCATCAAGGCCAACAGCATCAATCCTGTCTTTAATGAGAACTTGAGGGTGTGTGTTGAAGTAATCAAGGCTGTTTTTACCTTCATCCGGTTTTAATGTGTGTGTGTGTGTGTGTTCTCCCTCTGTAGTATGTAATCAGCCACTCCCAGCTGGAGACACGCACCTTGCAAGTGTCGGTGTGGCACCACGACCGATTCGGCCACAACAACTTCCTGGGAGAGGTGGAGCTGACCTTTGACTCCTGGGAGTTTGATTCCCAAATAGACGAGTGGTTCGTTCTGCAGCCCAAGGTAGCCAAGCCGCTTCCTCTGTAGCGTGCAGACGGACAACTGACGAGACAATGTGTGTGTAGCTGGAGAGCAGCATCGACGCCACCATGCAGTACAAAGGAGAGCTAACTGTCGTGCTGAAGTACATTCCTGCTGAGAAGAACCTCATGCTCCCGCTGGACCAAGTACAAGGTACTCAGCATAGTTACACGACCACCGTACACTTTTTGGGACAAGGAACCATAGTTTGCCTCACTATAAGACAGTAGTACCCAGCCAAACGGTGAAGAATGGTAAGAACAATATAACATCTTACAAAGAATACTAAACTCATCACACAGCAACTTATCACTCAAAAGGTGGCCAACATATATACAATACGAGTACCAATATAATATATATTTCAAATAAAAAACTACTAAAATGTATGCAATAATAGATGGCTGTAGAGGTGCTGCAATGTTGTCTCTGTCCAACAGAGGGAGCCAGAGGAGCCCAGAGGGAGGCATTGTAGCATCGGCACCAATGAAATTGAAATGAGGATTGAAAGTTGCTGTGTGGTGATTTTAGTGTGTTTTTTGGGGGGTAAGATGACACCAAGATTCAGACTCTGCCCTCATGCGATTTCCAAGCTTGTTGTGAGTTCACTGATGGCTTGTGATAGCACCATAAATTAGTTGCACCGCAGTGATCTTCCAAAAAATGATCTTCCAGACAATTTCAATAGGTAATGCTAGTGGATGCGTGTGATCTGGAAGAAGCCGCTCCCGCCATAAAACAGTAAATTAGCAAATTCATGGATAATAAAGCAAATATTTTTGCATTAAATGAATGAATGAATGAACAAATCATACTGATACTCATACTCAATCCTAACCCTGACCCCTAACCCTAAATCCTAACCGTAACCCCCTAAACCCTAACCCTAACCCTTGACCCTTTTTAACCCTAGCCTGCATTTGAAGAAACATTCAAATGGAGTGGTGAAGGACAGCGCAAGAAGCCAAAAAAATCCCAAAAAATACCACTTCCACACGGGATGGGAGGATACGTTTTTGTCACACTGCTGTCATAGATAAATAGATCAATACATAACTATGAAACAGGACAACCAGCACATGTTCCAGGAACCAGATTCAAACACCGCAAAGCCAAGAATGTGTCAAACAGTGGTACCTCGGTTAACATCCGCCCCCAGTTAACATCCAACATTTTGGCTAAAATTTTGCCTTGTCTTGCATTCTCCTATTTGTTTACCATCCAAAATACGATCTGTTTTATTGGACAAAGACAAGACAAGACCAAGACTTGCACGTGATCACGCAATGCATTGTGGGCCGCCGATTTAGAGCAACAGCGTGTGTTTATGTCAGACTTGTAGAGAAATCATAACAACCACATGGGACCAGGAATGAATTGTTTTTGTTCATTTTCCTGCCCAGGGGAAAACGACATTTAAGATGGGTGTGTTTGTTTTCTATCCACTCTACTGAGTGTGGGTGTGTTTCTCCCAGTGAAGAAAGGCTTCCTGAAGGGGAAGAAGAAGAGCACCTTCACACCACCTAAAGGGGGCATGGTCGAGCTGCTAGTCAAAGGGGCCAAAAATGTAACTGCTGTCAAGTCTGGAGGAACATCCGACCCTTTTGTCAAAGGGTGAGCGAGTGAGAGAGTGAGTGAGACGGTCGTCGGGACGTCTAAGTATCCTAAAATGGAGCCGTACATTGTGGGTCCAGATACCTTCTCCCTGACAGCAACAAGTCCACCAAGCACAAGACATCGGTGGAGCGTCGCACGGTCAACCCTCAGTGGAACCACACCTTCACCTACTGTGGCCTGCAGCCGGGAGACCTCAACAACGTCTGTCTGGAGCTGACCGTGTGGGACAAGGAGGCCCTAGCCAGTAACGTCTTCCTGGGAGGAGTCAGGCTAGGAGCTGGCACAGGTATGAATGACCTCACCCAAAGTGGAGCCGTCAAACCCAAACAACTTGCGTTTGTCCGTGCTGCTTCCTGGTTCATGAATGGAACATATCGGTCATGCCTCCCATCCAGGCACAAGTTATGGGAACGAGGTGGACTGGATGGACTCCTACGGAGAGGAACAGCGTCTGTGGCAGCGCATGATAGAAAACCCAGAGGTTCCCCAGGAGTGCACGCTGATGCTGAGGTCCACTATGAGGAAGATCTCCTCATGAGCCGAGACATCATCTGTTCACCTTCTCCAACCAGTCATGCCTTTATAAACATCTCTGATTACTGCCAACTTGTCCCACTCCCACGAAGCACAGTTGGTGTGCCTGAATCATAGGAGCACGTAGCTAACTTTTGTATCCTCTAGAACCAGGATTGATGGCTTTTTGGCCTTCCGTCCTTCCCTGCTCTAGCTCATTTTTGCTGAGAAGCACATACTGGCCCTACCAGCATTAGCTTGCTAGCTCACGCCAGCCACGATTGTTCAATTCCCATTCCCAAAAGCAACAAACTGTCATATCAAACTCTTACGAAGGAGTATGAGGGCCACATTGGAAAAAAAGCTGTCATATTATGAGAATGAAGTCGTAAATTTACAAGAAAAAGTCTTAATATTACCAGATGAAAGTTGTAGATTTATGAGAAAAAAGTTGCAATATTATCACAATGGAGTCATAACATAAGGTAAATCATATTATGAGCATAAAGTCGTAAAATTACAAGAAAAAAGTTGCAATATTATGACAATAATGTACATTTATTAGAAAAAAAAGTCTTAATATTGCGAGACTAAAGTTGTAATTTTATGAGGAAAAAAAGTTGTAATATTATGACAATATAGTTGTCAATTTATGATAAAAAATATCATATTTTTACAGGAATAAAGTAATATTATGACAATAACGCTGTAAATTTATGAGAAAAAAGTCTTAATACTACGAGACTAAAGTTGTAATTTTATGAGGAAAAAAGTTGTAATGTTATGATAATACAGTTGTCAATTTCTGATAAAATATCATATTTTTACGGCAATAAAGTCTTAATATTACGACAATAACATTGGAAGACAAAAAAATCTTTGTATTACGAGACTAAAGTTGTAATTTTATGACCAAAAAAAGTTGTAATATTATCATAATACAGTTGCCAATTTATGAAAAAATGTCATATTTTCTTACGTGAGTAAAGGCTTAATATTACGACAATAACGTTGTAAATTCACAAGAAAAAAAGTGTTAATATTACGAGACTAAAGTTGTAATTTTATGAGGAAAAAAAGTTGTAATATTATGATAATACAGTTACCAGTTTATGATAAAAATGTAAATAAAGGGAATAATGGGAATAAAGTCTGACTATCACGACAATAACATTGTAAATTCATTGTAAAGTCTTACTATCACAAGAATGAAGTCGTACATTTATTTGGAAAAAAGTCTTAAAATTATGAAAATAAAGTCGCACATTTATGAGAAAAAAAGGTGTAATATTAGAACAAAGTTGTCAATTTGCAAGGAAAAAGTTGTAATATTATGATAATACAGTTGTCAATTTATGATAAAAATGTCATAATTTTACGGGAGTAAAGTCTTAATATCACGACAATAACGTTCTAAATTTATGAGAGAAAAAAGTCTTACTATCACGAGAATGAAGTCACACATTTATGAGAAAAAAAGTTGTACTAGTACAAGAACAAATTTTGTCCAATTGCAAGGAAAAAGTTGTAATATTACAAGAATAAAATCATAAATGTAATATTAAATGAATATAAAATTGTAATAATTTGTATTATACAAGAAAAAAATGTCATAATATGATGAGAGCAAAGTCATAACGTTACAAGAAAAAAGTTGTAATTTTACAAGAATAAAGTCATACATTTACTAGAAATAAGGCGTAACATTACGAGAACAAAATTGCAAAGAAAGTCGTTAATTTAGTAGAAAAACAGTCATAATATTATGGGAATAAAGACGTAAAAGTCATAATATCTCATACGTGTCAGAGAGAAAATAGAGCACAGCTCTTCAGGAAGGAAGGAAACATTCCTTTTCCTTCAGGAAAGCTTTTTTTCATCAATTGAAGCCATTTTTCTTGTAAATTTATGATTTTATTCTTGAAATCTGTGCTCATTTCTTTTTCAATGTGGCCCTGCTACGTACTCCGCAGGAAACTGAAATAGAGAAACCCATTGTACCAATGTTGTGAAATGAATCCGCTCATGGGTTTTGACGTTGTTAGCATGCTAACATTAGCATTTAGCCCCAAGCACCACCGTGCCTACACGCACAACCTCAGCCGCTAGCTAGCATGATTTGTAGTCTCATCTCTATGAATTGCTAAAAATGTCTTTAGTATTTCTTTAGTCGTGCATTTGCTTCCCACGCCTGCAGCTTGCCTAGGGAATGTAAGAAAAAGCGGATTGAATCCAGCTTCAATGTGAACATAGTTTAACACTGTATCAGTGTGCTAACAGTGAGTTAGCAGCATTGTGCTGGAGGACACCAGAACAAGTGGAGCACTGATAATGACCTCATGATTTCACCATTTCATCCAGAAAAATGTGTCTGTAGTTACAACACAATGAATGCCAACAGCGTGCGTGTGAGTGTTAATCAACGCACTGATAATAATAATAATAATAATAATCAGATGTGGTTTTAGATGACAAGCTTGTGTAATACCTGAATACTGACTTTTGATGTACAGCATGTGTTTACCTCCGCGTTCGCTCTCCTCCTCTCCAACCTATTTTATCTCATGCAGAAGTATTTTCTAATAAAAACATTTACAACTATTTGTTGGGTTTTCTTTGCCGTTGAAAATATACTTGAGCACAAGGCTGTTCAACGACTTCAAAGATGTTTTACATGACTGGAGTGCTGTGTTTTTGAAGGATGTCCACTACAATCAAAGATCCTCTAAATAACAAGAGCACCCTGCTGTTTTTAAGGACATTCTGCAAAAATAGTCATCTGTATGACAGGAGTACATTGATGGTTGGACTACAAAAAAAAAATCACCAGTCAAAGATCATCAATCTAGTAGAAGTGCTTGCTTTTTTAAGGAACGTTAGTCTACTTATAACAGGAGCTGTCTGTTTTTGAAGGATGTACCAAAAACAATAACCAAAGATCATCTGTAAGACAGGAGCACCCTGCTGTTTTTAAAGACCGCCTGAAAAAACAATACTCAAAGATCATCTATAAGACAGGACTCCAAAAACCACCAGTCGTAGTTCTTCTATATAACAGGAACAGTTGGATTTTTTTAAAGACGTTTTTTTTTTTTTTTTAAATGTGAAGAACTAAAAAAAGGAACAGTGCTATTTGTAAGCACCAACTGCAAAAAATAGTCAAAGATCATCTCTATGACAGGACCACTGTTTTTTTGTACTGCCAACAAAAAAGATGACTGTAAAACACAAGCCAAAGATCCTTTATTAGCATAGTCCAGTTAAAAAAGGGCCACAGTTTGACCCTGGAACAGACAATGTCTGTGTCCATGATTTCCTATAGTGATGGGTGTTGCACAAACACATGGTATAGTCCAAAGAGTGTGAGAATACATTATTATTATTATTATAGTTCAAGTGGGACATAGCAATAGCATAGCAGATCTTTCCACTCCAAAAAGTAGCAATACCTTTTTGAGAAACAATCGTTATAAAAGTAAAATAAAAACCAGGTAGACAAGACACAGGAATCAATATGATTGTTGTGACATGTGGCTTGATACGTCTCCCTTTCACACACACACACACACACACACACACACACACACACACACACGTACACACACTGGACTGGACTGTATGACTTCCTGCACGAGTGCGTGCTACAAGTCCAGGGGCCGAGTCCACGGGGGCCCCATTATGATTGACAGCTCTGTCCGGCCGCCTGCTGCAATACCATGTCGTCCTTGCGCAGGGGGAAAGTGTCGATGGTGGTGAACAGCTCAGCCGCCGTGATGGGGAACGGGTAGCGCTGCTTGTCCGTGCCCTGCTTGTCCACCAAAAGCATCTGGAAGGACCTTTGAGGAATTTGGAGCAGTAACCTAGGCAACGCACAAGACGGTGACTACCAAATAAACACACGTGTGTGTGTGTGTGTGTGTGTGTGCGCGTACCTGAGCTGCAAGGACAGCACCGGGGGAAGAAGCCTGTGTCGGATGCGGCCAATCTGGGCCGGGTAAGTCCCGACCAGCTCGATGACAGTCACGTGACGCAGGTCCAGTCCGCACTGGGCGTGCTGTTGCCACCAGAGACATGTGACTTTAACAGCTTGTGTTTACACTAGTAGATACGATCAAATGTGAACGCCAGGCCCGGGGGGAGGGGTACACAGTGGGTGCCAAGTGCCAAGCCCTCGCTTGTGGCCTGGACGGGAAGGACAGGAGAAAACCCCCTGTGGTTTGTTGCCATACAGGTCCAATGCCCTAGGAACCGAGCATCAGAGGAAGAAGGTCTGCTGGTTAGGCCCTTACCTGTGGGCCAGGTTAGGGCGGGGGAGCCCGGAAGACCGATCCATACTGTCCATCCCCCACTGGAAAAACACAAGAATTCCACGGTGCTCCATCATACAGGAGCCAGGGTGAGGGCACCCGGTCGGGTCCTCACCTGTGAGGCCTCAGCCCAAAGACCCACACCCACGGACCCACCATCCCGTGAGGAAAAGGTTCCCGGTGCAACATGGGCACACCGGTGCTTGGGTTTTTCTTCCAGGAGTTCTCAGGTGGTGGGACCTCATTCATGGGGCCTGATTGGGGCTCAGCACATAGGTGATTATGCACCATGGACCTAGCACCCACAGTGGGACAAGTAAGGGTTCTATGTAGGCCCCCCCTCACGCTCAAGCCAGGTGAGGGTCAGGGCCCCTTGATAGCACCACAACAACTTGGGGGAAAACATTATGGTTCCTTTGTCTCCAGGGCCCTTGCCTTTGGGGGCCCAGGGGACCATCATGCTGGACCCAAGTGCTGATTCCCATTGTGATGCCATCCATGACTTAGCAGCTTGAGACAGGGCGGACTCTGAGAAGATGTGTCGGTGTCTCACATGTTCATCACCTTGACATCTCCTCCCTGCAACCGCCCCCACGCTTCCCGCCCCCTCATACAACATTAAAGAGAGGAAAGAGAGGAAATAGGCTGCAATTTCCTCCAGGCCTCACCTGTAGATTAGTCATCTGGAAGCGGTAATTATGATTGGCAGCCGTCGGGGCAGAGATAATGAGCAGTCGTCGCTTCTCGTAGAACTGGTCCAGCAGGGCGGCTGCCGTGCGCACCCCCACGTTAATGTTCATGGCTGCGATGGGGACAATGAAGCGTGACTGAAGGAGGCAATGCGAGCGTAGCCGCTTCAGATAAATAATTAGCATGAATAATAGAGGAGTAATACTTCATACATTACTGCCTGCTTACTTATTCTGTGCATGGTCAAGAAGTCACAACATTTTGGGCTGGATTCCACATCAAATAAACTCTCAGTGTTCCTTTAGTCAGGGGAATGTAATATCACATCATAATATATGTAATATCACAGAACTGACTAAAAACACGGTAACCAAACTCCACTATAAATACAGTATATATACGTATATATATGTGTACGTATACGTATATGAACAAAGAGTAGCTTGGGGACCATTTGAAGGAGCATTTTAGTAGCAAAAGTCATACACACGTGCACAAGTCGTGTCACTTCCGGACCAGGTGAGTCCGTACTGGCACACCCGGGCGGCGCTACCCTGAAGATCAGCGCCGCCCGCGCAGGTGAAGTCGCAGGTAGCGCCGTAGTTGTCTCCGTCGTTGTCACACTTCATGTAGCCGTTGTCCGGAGGGGACAATGGACTGCAGCGGCGCACTAGAGAAGAAGGCATTGCATGTGGAGTCACAAGACGAAGCCTGCTTCCCATCCAATACACATACAACACTTGATCTTGGGGTGGGTTTCTCAGAATTATGCTATGTTTTTGGGGGGGAAATTTACCATTTTTTAAGGTCATTGTCATACAACATTTCTTGTACATTTACAAATGTATTCTCATAAATGAACTTCAAACCTATTATTTACACCGTTATTCTCCTAAATGTAAGACTTTATTATTGTAATGCTACAAGTTTTTTCTCGTAAATTTACAACTTGTTTGGAAATCCACAACTTTATTTCCGTAAATGTACTCAGAGAGCTATAATTTACGACTTTATTCTCGTAAACGTAAGACTTTATTATTGTAATGTTACAAGTTTTTACTCGTAAATGGACTACTTTATTCTCATACCATTACACTTTTTTTTCTCGGAAATGTGAAACAACTTTATTTTTGTAATATTACAATGTTGTTCTCGTAATGTTACTTACACCTACAACTTTGCTTTCGTAAATGTATGACTTTATTATTAAACTTTATTTTTGTAATATTACAACGTTGTTCTCTAAGGTTACTTAACACCTATGATTTACAACTTTACTCTTGTAAATGTATGACTTTATTAGCAAGTTTTTACTTGCTAATTTATGACTTTGTTCTCGTACCATAACAAGTTTTTTCTTGTGAATTAGCAACTTTGTTTTCATCCCAAAACCAAAAATTTACAACTTTATTCGCATAAATATGACTTTATTCTCGTAATGTTATGATTTGATTTGTTTCTTGTAAATTTCTTGAATTCTTGTAATATTACACATTTTTTATCCTAAATGTACGACTTTATTCTTGTAAATTTGCAACTTGACTGTCAGAAAATCAAAACTTTATTTTCTGTAAATGTACTCAAAGATCTATAATTTACAACTTTATTCTCATAAATGTATGACTTTATTGTAGTAATATTAGGTTTTTTTAACAACTTTATTCTTGTAAATTTACTTAACATCTACAGTTTACAACTGTATTCTCGTAAACTTACAATTTATTCTGATAACATTGAGCATTTTTCTCGTAAATGTATGGTTTTATTCTTGTAAATCTACAATTTTATTCTCAAAATCGTTGTAAGCACAACGAGTCTGCGTTTTGATTTTGTAATCCAAACACAAATAAGTATTTGAAATAGTTTTTTAAGGACTAAATCGGACAGCAACAATATCATTCATTCATTCATTTTCTACCGCTTTTCCTCACGAGGGTCGCGGGGGTGCTGGAGCCTATCCCAGGTGTCTTCGGGCGCCAGCCAATCACAGGGCACATATAGACAAACAACCATTCACACTCACATTCATACCTATGGACAATTTGGAGTGGCCAATTAACCTAGCATGTTTTTGGAATGTGGGAGGAAACCGGAGTACCCGGAGAAAACCCACGCATGCACGGGGAGAACATGCAAACTCCACACAGAGATGGCCGAGGGTGGAATTGAACCCTGGTCTCCTAGCTGTGAGGTCTGCGCGCTAACCACTAGCGCGCTAGACCGCCGTGCCGCCCCGCAACAATATCATGTGTTGTTCTAAACAAGAACATTTACATATCAAGAACACGACATACAGCAATTCATTTCCGCTAAGTAGAATTCCTCATTTATAAATCCAACATGTTTGTAGTTTTTGGTACTATTAGAGCTTGTCATACTTTGGTCTGCACACGTGTGCATTTTAAACCCACCCCTCACTCTGACACTGAAGCGGCAAGACCCTTTGTTCCCTGCACGGTCCAACACAGAGTAGGACATCTTGTGGAGGCCCTCGGGGAAGTCCGACTTGGGGGGTTTCCCTTTCAGGACCACGCTGCAAAAGGACATGTTTTACGATTTCATCTGTCTTTGTGTGAATGCACCGTGGAATACCAAACGGGACCCCGGCATACTCTGTCAGGACGCCATCAGCCGTGTCCACGCCCTCTGGGGTGTCCCACCTCACCCTGGCCGTGAGTTTGCCTGGTTCTGCCCACCTGTCTTTCACGTGAGGACACTTGATTGTTGGAGGATCCATGTCTGGAGGGGATGGAAAAAACAAACGTGTTCCAAACAGCCAAACTACTGTAAGACAAAAACTGTAGTTTTTTTCTAAATACATATAAACACATATACATGATGGATAAAAGGTATACATGTTCCCAAAATAGCCTGCAAGTGAAATCCGTGTAGTAATCAATCTTATTTGTTTGTAATTATTAAATATGTTTACAGAAGACCTATTATGCTCATTTCAACCCTTTGTATTGAGTTGGGGACTCCTATAGAGCAGCGACACACAATAACCCACACAGACACAAAATAGATTTTTTTTTCACAAAACAACATTTGAAAGTGCAGGCAGAGATAGATAAAGCTGTGGATGTTAATCCTTCATGATAGTAAATCCCGAGGTTGCCTACAGCCACGGTAGCCCAAGGCTTCAAAACAAGGACAACGATCCAGCGTACCGACACAGGTGGGAACGGCGGTGCTCCAAGCCTTGTTGTGTTGGCAGGTGGCCGTCTTGGAGCCCTTCAAGGTGAATCCGGGCAAGCAGAAGAACTCACAGCGAGAGTTGTAGTAGGAGCCGTCTGAACACTTGTAGCCGCCGTTAGCGGGCATGCTCATTTTGAGACAGCGGATCTCTGCCGGAGAAAGAAGTACTTCCAAGGATGTTCGGAATAATACGGTACGCACCTGGCGAGTGTATCCCAGATGTATTCCAGAAGTGGTGGCTACAGAGTACAGAGTACACTCACCTCGACATGCGTAGTTGGAGGACCAGTGTTTGCTTGCCATGCACACCACCTCCGTACTCGGCGTCTCATATCCTTGCTTGCAGCGGATTTGACAGCGCGTCCCCATGACGTTCTTGGAGTGTTCTCCTCTGGGGGTGCGGCAGCTCACGTCGCCATGTTTCACCTTTATTGGCGCGCACCATGCTGTCCCTGAAAAGTGCAAAGAGGGTCGTCTTTGGATGCTTTGTCTTTGTTGGGGGGGGTGGGGCAGCATGAAGTGGTGGACTCATAGAGGCATTGGATTTATGACTTATTATTCTATTCTATCTTATTGGGTATGACTGCTAAGAGTGTAACAGTGCCCAACCACATCCAGCAGAGGGTGCTGTTTACATTTACAGTGGACGCCCCTGAGCTTGGACAATGAGGTTGCACAATTTGGAAGTAAAAATAAAGAAAATACATATAAAAATAGTCATAATAATACATTAAAATAGCAATAATGAGTATTGTAATAAGTATTGTAAAATATTAATATAATGTAAAAAAAATCAAGTGAAACCTCCAAAGTACACTGTAAACCCAAATGTTCAAAGTACTTAAATAAATGAAATTATGCATACTCATTGTTCTTTAAAAAGTTCTAATAACTTAATTATGTCAAGTTCATTTAACATGTTGTTCCATTTTGAGTACTTTTAACTAATATGTTTTGATTAAATTGAACTATGGTAATATTAAGTAAGATTAACTTAAAAACATAGTTTACATACAATTTAAGACACTGTAAATCCGAATGCTCAAAATAATTAATTGGTATAAGTATAGTTAACTTAAAATTGTCTTAAGTTCTACTTATAAATGTTGATTGCCAGTTGCATTATCTGTCTTTTCAGTTTATTTTACTTGTAACTTTTGATTAATATGAACTTTTTGCAGATTTGTGTAACCTACTTAAAAGAATTAGTAGTTACTTGTAAAATAAAGTATCTATTAAACATGAATAAATCAAACTAAGAATAAATTAAGAATAAATGTACTGCTTCAGATAGATTTGTACTGTGTAGGTTACACATGCACACCTTCTTCCTATGGAAAGAGTTGAAATGACAACGAAAATTAAAGAATGGAGAATGCACAGCAGAGAGAATGTGAAAAAGAAAGCTATTTCTCTCTTCACCCCAAAATTAAAAAAGTATATCTAATATCAACTCCAAATATTAAAGCTCTGATATACTCAAATGTTTGAGTTTACGGACTAAAAAAAATGTGGCAACTGATTTTTTTGAGTTCTGCTAACTTACTCGGGTTTACAGTGTAAGATTTTAGTACGTAAGTGTTTTCTGGAAAAATAACATGAAATCCCAGAAGCCAGCACAACGTGATCATACACAATAGTGAGCATCAAATGGTTTACTATTTTGCTCTGAATTCCAAAAGTGGTGGCCAGAGTAGAAGGACGTATGAATAAGACTCCACCATACTTTTTATCACAGTTACGGTGGACCACTTCCGTCGTTTTTAACATCTTTCAGTGCTTCCTTTTACACTTGGATAACAATAATGGGTATAATAATCATAATTATAATTATTATTATATAATATATATAATAATCATTGTTAGTATTATTATATATATTATTACAATATATATGATATAATAATTTTTATTATTATTACAATTCAGGATTGAAATGAAAGCAGTGGGATGAAGGAAGCCCAAACTTTGAATCTGTGGTGTACACACAAGACAGAATTAATTGTCATACTTTTCATAACTGCATCCAAGACTGGCATGATGACCAGAGAGCTACATTCCAATCATAAACTGTATAAGGTTCCTAAAATATTGTGACAGGTCAATAACACTCAATGGGTTATTACATAGGCCTATAAAAAATTAATTGTGCAATAAATACTTTTCAATAAAAATAATACAAATAATTTTGTAAAAATGAATCATATTTTTAATGACCTCTCATGGCCCACCAGCAGTACCACCACGGCCAACACGTTGGGAATCACTGATGTACAGTATTTTATGTATTTGATTTGGACTTCTTTCCTCGGGCGCACTGAAACACATACTCACACTAGTACTGTCAGCAACAACAGCGGGCGACAGCACTTGGGATGGCTGTGTCTTCCAGCACAAGACGTATGCTCCAGTCCTCAGGTAAAAAATGCTGACAGCAAACCACAGCATTTTGTTGAGTCTTTAAAGCGAAATTGAGAGATAGGTATGACGCTGAGACTAGCAATTAGACCAGAGCAGCATTAAAGACGCAAGTCTGCTAACTATCCTACGAGATCAACAACAACAACAAAAGGCTGCATCCAAAGGATTGGATTGCACCGATTGCTTTTGATTCTTTTTTATTTAAGTAGCACCAGTTACCATGTCAACCATCGCCTAGCCTAGCTTGAAAGCTGAACGTTAACCCACAAATCCCCCTCTGAGACCATCTCTCTGCCTCCCAATTTGGACACAGAGCTACAATGCCATTTGCCAAGTTTAAAGGGGCCCACATGTTTCTAGTGGGAATCCAAATCTGCACTTTATTTCCTGTTGGCTCAAACCCAGAGGACAGGACTCAGCTCGGCTAATTTCCACTCTGAATTGACAAAAAAGGAGCATTAATGAGAACAGGTGTTGCATCACAAGGGTATCACCTTTAAATGCATGAGAAAACCAGTCCTCATCATCTCCGTAGGCGGACTGTCCTGACCCTGGGGATGGAAGCAAAGGATGAAGCAAAAGCATCTAATAAGCCCGAAGAAGAAGACAAGCATCCAATAAGTTAGAGAATCTTTGAAATGGGATGACATTTTTAAAAATTGCTTTTACATCTGAAACAGACTCGCAAGTGAGAGAGCGAGCATGTTTGGGTTGAAGTCATGCAGAAGGAGTGAACCTCAAATGATCCATTTTTCCAGCAAGGCATCCCATGTTTGTTCTCTCACAGACGTCATGTTGTGAAAAATGTGTACAAATTCTTGGAAATACTTTCCTCCTCCCTCCTTTTTCGGGAGCCTTACACTGAAAGCTGCGCCTCATTACAGAGGCAAGAAAATGACATTTGAACAGCTTAAAAAATGTCTCTGTAGTATTTTTCACAAACGTCGACACTTTTGTTATTGGAAGCAAAAAAAAACAATCCGTCTAAAATGTCATTTTAATAGCTGGAGTTAGCAGCTTTAAAACGCTCTCTCTGACACGACAAAGAATAATTAATCTGCTGTGCCTCATTATGGGAACAGAAAAGCTTTCCATTTTGCATATCTGTGCTTTTTTGTTGGAACAAAGAAGAAAATATATATATATATATATATATATATATATATATATATATATATATATATATATATATATATATATATATATATATATAATTTAAAAACTGCTCACTCATTTCAGAGATGCACAGATTTTTTGACTCAAAAAAGAAGACAAATGCTAACTTCATTCATGGAAAGTGATGTACGTATATATATTCACTTTCCATGAAAACAATCATATCGTTCATATCGACAGAGACGGGATTTGACGCGGAAGTCTCGTGTTTCAAGATGGCGCTGGCCAGGCACAAGCTAGTTATGGCAGCTCTGTGTTTCCTGTGGCGTCTTAGTGTTTAATAGTGCTTTATTTATTACTTTCTTATGATTTTTGGTACCATACCGACCCCTTAAGCAAGTGTGCGGCGGTGGATGTTCATCTTGTTACGTTTGAAGCTCCATTTGTTTACACTCGGGAGAAGCCGTTAGCCTTGAGCACCCCCATCAACCATGATTACCATCTGGAAGCGCTAACGATGCTAACCCGGCTCATTTTAGCTGCTATTTTTTGATAAGATTGCTTACATTTGAATAAAAACTTGCACGCACATTTGGCTTTGACTTTTGAGAAACATTGGATATATATCGTATATAGATATTGACCCTAAATATGTCGGGATAGGAGTTTTGGTCCATCCGCAATCACGGATCATTTAACCCCCCAACCGCTGCACATTATTATGTTAAATACTCTTGAGAAATGAGTTTATTGCTTTATTGATAGGGTGTACTCACGTTATTATGTCAAATGTTATTATTAGATTAAAAAATGGTCAAATTAATGTTTATCTGCAATATTTTGCAGGACAGTTATCGTCCTGCAAAAGTCGTTATCGCGACAGGCCTGATTGTGGGAGCCAAAATGTATCAATTTTGCATATTTGCTGCTGCTTACACAAACTGCTGCTCTATTTTTTTGTTGGAACAGAAAATCAATCCATTTTGCATCAATGAAGTCTCCTATTTGCAACTAGAAAATTTGCAGGAGCTGCAAAAATGCATTTGCATCTCTGAATTATTTAGAAAAAAAGGATCCATTTTTGCACTGCTGGAGGGAGCCACATCTAATAAGAATGTAAGGCTGGATTTACACTGCATGTTTCAGTGTTCGATTCCAATTCACTGTCAACATGTGATTCCGTGCTTTGTTTTCTCTTCATGCTATCGGGATTGGGCATTGCGGCATAAATCCAGCCTACAGTGTGTGCAGCCTTGCAGGACAGTGAATAAAATGAGCAGAGAGCCGGTGTACAGCAGGTCAATCAAATAAGGCCGTGGTTAAACTCCCTAACCTCGGCACGTTAGGGTGGTGAATGTGTGCTCTGTTTACTAATCACACAGAGGAGGTGTGTTCTGTGCTCCTCCTCTCAGCTTCATACATCAGTCTTGCCGCACATTTTCTCAATGTGGCTTTTCTCCCCCCCGACACCTCCCTAACCGTGCTGGGATGGCACACACACAAACCCACGACCCACTGAGGTTTTCTCTTGACGGCGATGACACATCATCACTCACTGAGGAGCTGCTGCGTGCCGCCGACTGACCGGCGAAGACAAAAACTTGACTGTGTGCTTCATGAAGGGAGAGAATACGTATACTGAAAAGTAATTAGAGGAAATGAGACACCAAAGTGTTCTCTACTTATCCGTACAAATCATGCCTCCCTGCAGCCATTTTGGCCTAATAGCCTACAATCTCAATGCGCTTCTTACCATTATTAGAGCCCTCGAGACATGAACTAACACCCCTATAGTCACCTTTACACTTGTATTACCCAATATAGTAGACATAATAACATTAAATAAGACACAAATAAGCGCTTGTGTGTGTCCCTAAGTGCTAGAACGGCAGAGTGGAAGTGATGTGGGGATTTGAGAGTTGAGCTTTAGCTTGGCATGGGTTACAGCCACAATAGCAGAATGTGCGCTTTTTATATGGGATTATTATGAGAGCACTTAATTAAAGCCTGCTGTTCTGGACATAGTCCGGTGCTTGTGTGTCTCACGGAACATTACAGTAACATGACTATGGTAATTGTTTAATTTCATTAGAACATGCATCAGATTACAATTGAGTGCATCCCATAATCAGTTCCCAGTTCCACATGTCCAAAAGGAGTAGGAAGAAGCAAAGCTTATTCAATCCTACCCCTCCATCTGGTACTTTTACAACCAGTAACTGTTACATTTGTTCACTTCCTGCTTTCCTAATATCATTTAAGTATGTATTTTAAATTTTGTATTTATTTATTTTATTTTTTTGTCACTTACTGAAGTACGAGGTGATATGAGCATCCAATGACATAATGGGTACCATAGTAAGTGTCAATATAGTGATATATATAGCACATCATGACTGGTTCAAGACTCTTCATCCTTGTATTTAGCAAACATCAACTGCTTGTATTGTTTCTTGAATTGGCTCATCGTTGTGCATTGTTTGATTTCCTTACTCAATCCATTCCATAGTTTGATTCCACATACTGAAATGCTATGGCTATCATATCATATTCTGAACACCTTATATTAGCATTTTAGATCATTCAGCCATGCTTGCAAAAGATTCATAAAAATACATCAAATCTGCTTAAATATGGGGCTGCACGGCGATCGAGTGCGCAGACCTCACAGCTAGGAGACTTGAGTTTAATCCCACCCTCGGCCATCTCTTTGTGGAGTTTGCATGTTCTCCCCGTGCATGCGTGGCTTTTCTCCGGGTACTCTGGACTCCGGTTTCCTCCATTCCAAAAACATGCTAGGTTAATTGGCCACTCCAAATTGTCCATAGGTATGAATGTGAGTGTGAATGGTTGTTTGTCTATATGTGCCCTGTGATTGGCTGGCCACCAGACCAGGGTGTACCCCGCCTCTCGCCCAAAGACTGCTGCGACAGGCTCCAGCACCCCTGCAACTCTTGTGAGGATAAGCGGTAGAAAATGAATGAATGAATGCTTAAATATGCACATTTTTGAATAATAATTGTCCGTGTTCAACCAGAAAATAGCACAATTTATTAATTTAATTTAGAACTCCATGGCAGCTCAGGGCTTGGCATTAAGAGTTGAAGGAGTACCAGTACGTGCTCTCCTCTTTTATTTACAGTACTGTTATCTATTTTCATCATACAAAAGAAAACAGTTTGCATTTAATCAGACTCACAACAGCGTCAACCCGATTTATCTTCCCCAAAGTACTGGCGAGCACACGCCAAGTTAAACAACACAGTTTCACCACAGCCTGAACTCGTCACTCTGCTGACTTTTATTGTGCAAGAGAGAAGAAGTAGATACAAATAGTGAGAGTGCAGGAAGGCTCATAACAACAAAATATGATGAAATATTATTAATATACCTCTGGAGTTGCGCTAAACTAAGTGCATTGTAACCTGCGGTGAAGCGTGACTGCTATTCTTGGCACTCACCCTTTGAATGGAAGCCAGCAGATAATGAAGCGCTGACGCTGGAAAAGCCAGCGTTGATTGCGAGACTGTGGCTTTAGCAGCTCCAAAAAAGCATCTTTGCTGTTGCAAGTTAGTGACTCATGCTCTCGCGAGTGTTTCACGTCAAAATGTGACACATGTCGCAGCTAATGAGCATGTCACCCTGCCATTGCCATCCTTTTTTCTTTTTAACTTCTATGGAAGTGTTAAGATCAAAATAAAAAAAGAGTCAGTGGAGGAGGCATGAAAGCATCATCTTCCCGCTAAACCTCTGGGAATGACAAAGGCCAATTTCCAATTAGCTTCCCTCTGTGGGCTAGCAACACAAACTGGAAGCGTGTTTTCGAAATGTTAACGTGTGATTATGGGCTGAGGCAGAAGAGATGGCATTTTCTTTATATTCTCATTTCATTATGAGAATTGCATCTTTACTCCGGTGCAATAATGGTGGTCTGCACAGAACATTGCTCTTTTAGCATGAAATCACATATCATCAAGCATTACAAATAATTTAGACAAGATGCCCGGGGTGGGGGAGCAACAGCTCCATTAAGAACCACTGAGATCCTCATTTTCCTTAAAGGGGATCTATTATGTCTCTCAGGAGCACCGGCTGATGCTGAGTGAGAACACAAACTGCACATCAATACGTGCTTTCATTCTCACAATATTATAACTTATAATAATACTAATAATTATTAGTATTATTATTATAAATATAAATATTATTGTTATAAATATTATCATTATTAATATTGTTATTAATATAATAATAATTATTAAGATTCAGGATTTAAATGAAAGCAGGGGGATAAAGAAAGCCCAATAAAATTTTACAATAAAAATAATTAAAATAATAATATTTGCAAAAATGAATCATATTTTTAATGACCTCTCATGGCCCACCTGCAGTGCCACCACGGCCCACACTTTGGGAATCACTGACTAAATACATTCATTTACTGTATTGGTGGCAGCCCTAACTACATTACAACCAATTAAGAACTCCGTATGTTTATATTTTACTCTGAAAGTCTCACTTCCGCTGCACCCGATAATGAGTTTTCTGAAGAGATCTATTTGACATGAATGGCTTCCCCCGAGTCTGTGTGATGTTTTATTCATGTTGTGACATCATAATAGTCAAATGAGAGCTGTGTTCTTTAGTAAATAACATCGGATTGCTCAATGAATTAGCGATTATGGCTAAACTGCACACGCTGATGACAGTTTAATTGAGACTTATTATGTGCAGAGATTTTTGCTGTCATTGTTGACATGATTTGAGATGATTTGAGATGATTGAACTCAAGTCATGTACCATGTGTACGTCTTAAGTCTACCATTAAAGCTGATGAGTCCCTCAGATGCATCAGAAGGGGACAAACTGAAGTGGTAAACTCCTCCAGCCATAATCATTTCCCACCAAATTTTGCATTTTGGCCTTTTTTTATTGCAGCAGGCCAGAAAGTAAATAAATCCATGTCAGCCGTGTGGAAATGCTTCTGCATTGCAAATGAAAACAGTCCTACACGTAGTTGCCAAGATACTAGAAACAACAGAACGTGTCATCCGAGTCCGAAGCGTGTAGCAAGAGTTTGCAGGTGTGGAATGGGCAGATTATGCATCTCCCAGCATGCTTTGTTGTAGTTACAATGAAATTTCAGGGTATATACAATATTCTTTTCACTTTTTAAATTTAAATGCGAGAGAAGTAGTTTAAAGCAGAGGAATGGCTTAATTCTGCAGATTGTTGTAAAAAAAGCTCCCATGGTGGGATGAAATTGCAGCCCAGCCCTGATTTGGCCCCCATGCCTGAGTTTGACACATATGATCTACAAAAATATCGTCAAAGCATCAGACAGGATCTGATTCATACATTTAAAAAAACAATGAAATGAGACATCTCAATTGGCGTTGGGGATGTCAGTGTGACTGAGAAAGCATTCTGGCAGTCAACAAGCACATACGGGACTAATAGTGATCAAAAGAAGCAGTGGGCCAACACAGCAAAGACATACAAACACACCCCTGTAAAATAAACCCATCATAAACACATGAGCGGTCTTGTGGGGAAAGAAGGCCTTTTCCTGTGTGGAGCTGGATAAATGTCCCTATAAAGGAAGATGCATGAGTATGAATGTGCAAATGTGTTCATGTTTCAGCATGTGTTATGACATATAGCTCACACACCTTTGAAGTCCAAGTTTGATGCCGCACCGGAGGCTGGAAAAGTCAGCCTATGACCTCATTAAAAAACATGCCTGCGTGCGCCTAAACGTGCATTAAGTGGCCATTAAGGCCGGATGGTAGACTTGCAAATGAGGAAGACTGGGCCGCTGTGCTACTTTTTGTGCCCCCGCATGCACACTGCACTCCCCCCGCTCCATACCCCCTCCTCAAACACACACAAAAATTGACAAAAAACATTGACACATTATCAGCACACAGTGCTACAAACACATGGACCATGTTTCAAATAATGCAAGCCAGCTGGGTGTCTTTGTCCAGCTAAAAAGGATTCGTACATTTTTTAGGAGGGATTGTAATCTATGTTCTTACCTTCATACACAGAGCAGATACAGATGTGGACGCCGCACAAGAGCAGCAGAGCAGACCACGTGTCCATGCCGTGAGAAACGGGACGGGACGGGGCAGGGCAGGACAGGACAAGGACGGGAAAAGACGCTCCTCAAAAGTGTGCAGGAAAACTTCCAGCGCATTCCTCCTTTTCCCCCCTTAAAGCAGGGCCCGCCTCTTTGCTCCACAAACAGGAGAACACACAGAGTGGCTCACCCACTGACAAGCACTCTTCATCACCTTTAAAGAGAGAAAACATTTGACACACTTCCTCTTCTCTTTCACTGACCGCAACATTAGCTAACATTGTGCTAGATTATAACGCTTATTATTATAGTGCTTGTAGTGCTGTGGAACTGCATTGCATCACACATTGAAGTGGGAACCAGATTTGGTAATTTATGCCGGGATCACTTAGTGCAGCTAAGTGGGAACGCAAAGTATAACATACAGTAAATGGGATCCATGTTTCCTACAGTAACTTAAGTGGCAACCACAGTTGCTATATGAAGTGGGCGCCATTCTTGGTAACTTAAGGAGGGGTGGGTATCGTTTACATGGTTTCCGTTTGTGCCAGATCCATACATAAAAAACGGAAAATACAAGCACAAGGTAACCCTACTTGGTCACTGAATTGGGATCCATACTTGGTAAACCCCATGGTGATCATATTTAGCAATTGAAGAGGGATCAATATTTAGTAAACCGCATGGTAACAATATTTGCTAAATGAAGTCCATACTTGGTAAACCGCATAATAACCAACGCATGTTAACCAACGCATGGTAACCAACGCATGGTAACCAACACATGGTAACCAACGCATGGTAACCAACGCATGGTAACCAACGCATGGTAACCAACGCATGGTAACTGAAGTAGGATCCATATTTAGTAAACCACATGGCAACCATATTTGGTAACTGAAGTGGGATCCATACTTGATAAACCACATGGTAACCATATTTAGTAACAGAAGTGGGATCTATACTTGGTAATCCACATGGCAACCATATTTGGTAACTGAATTGGGATCCATACTTGGTAAACCACATAATAGCCAGGCATGGTAGCTGAGGGAAGTGGCATCTATACTTCTTAAACCACATGGCAACTATATTTAGTAACTGAAGTGGGATCCATACTTGATAAACCACATGGTAACCATAATTAGTCATGGATGCGGGATCTATACTTGGTAAACCACGAGGCAATCATATTTGGTAACTGAAGTGTGATCATACTTGGTAAACTGCATGGTAACCAAGGCATGGTAACTGAAGTTAGGATCCATATTTAGTAAACCCAATGGCAACCATATTTGGTACCTGAAGTGGGATCCATACTTGGTAAACCGCATGCTAACCAAGGCATGGTAACTGAAGTGGGATCCATACTTGATAAATCGCATGGTAACCAGGACACGGTAACTGAAGTTGGGATCCATATTTAGTAAACCCAATGGCAACCATATTTGGTAACTGAAATGGGATCCATACTTGGTAAACAGCATGGTAACTGAAGTGGGATCCATACTTGGTAAACGGCATGGTAACCAAGGTATGGTAACTGAAGTGAGATCCATACTTGGTAAACTACAAGGTAACCATATTTGGTCTGATGTGGGATCCATACTTGGTAAACAACAAAGTAACCATATTTGGTCACTGATGTGGGATCCATAGTGGGTAAACTACAAGGTAACCATATTTGGTCACTGAAGTGGGATCCATACTTGGTAAACTACAAGGTAACCATATTTGGTCACTGAAGTGGGATCCATAGTGGGTAAACTACAAGGTAACCATATTTGGTAACTGAAGTGGGATCCATACTTGGTAAACAGCGTGGCAACCATATTTGGTTACCATAGTGGGATCATTATAGTCATTTTAATGGAAACCATGAGTCTGTCAGGCGTCTTCAAAGAGTGAGTAGCTTTACTAGTTTTTTTATTATACAGTGATTAACTAGTTGTTACACTTATGTATATGATAGTTGAAATGTAACTCAAAACGCCGTCTATCGAGCTAATAATATCATATAATGAATATGTTATCAATAAAGGGGGGCGTTTGAGCCTGTAACAAATGAAATCACTTTACAATTATTTCTATGAGAGTGATTTAAAATGAGAGAATACCAAAATATGAAAAAAAAAATCAAATAAAAAAAATCCCAAGCAAAGCCACTTAATTCGAGGCAGAGAGCGAGGCCGCTCTTAATAAAAGACTCAAACAAAGAGAGGTGACAGCCGGCCAGACGAGTGGAAACTAAATAAAAAACCTAACAATACAATAAAACCGCTGACTCACACGGTGCCGCAAATGATCTGCTCATGGTTGACCAGTTTGCGCAACGTAGCATTAGCTGTAAAAATGGCAGATCAGTGCAATGCAGAAAACAAAGGATGACAGCAACGTTACATTGCAATTGTACGTGTACAAAAAAAGAGAGAGTTTGAGCTACATCACTGCATATCATAGCAATCCCTGTGCAAATACAGCGGAATGTCTACGGTGGAACACTGCCTTAATAATAATGCTTCCGTCATTGACTTATATTGACATTTGTTTGATGATCGGAAACATTTAAGCGTGACGTGCAAACAATGACAAATCGGGAAGGGGGCAAACACTTTTTCACACCACTGAATATAATATGTATTATTTATTGTCTGTAAATGTGATGTATATTTTCCTCCACTTCCTGTCTTGTTAAAGTTCTGTGATTAATAGTACTAATCTTCATAATATCTTGTATTTACAGACAAACAACACTAACACAAGACGGGGCTAGGATACGTTACAATGTACTGTACACACACAACTGAAGACACTTTTCCCAGCCTGAGTCATCGTGGAGTGTGGAAAGTGACGGGATGTGGCGTGTGTGTATGTGTAAAGAGGATAAAGGTGCTTTGACATGCTCATCATCTCTGAGTCTTCTAGGACGAAAGAGCAAATACTTAAGGCCCAAAAGAAGTGCTTATACTGGAAAATCTCCACACACACATATACACAGTAAGCATGTATGCTGAGGTATGCACATTTCATGGAAAAGTCAGTATGTGCTCACTGTTGCAGCTTCCTGCCCTTAAGCTCACACGATTAGCTGTTAATGGACTATTATAATTCAGCACCATCTCACCTTGTTTGGCAAAACTTGCGGGCGGTGACACACAATAATGATGATGAAAATGGTGATCAAGTGTTTTTCTAAAAACGAGCAAGGACGCGTAACATAAAAAAGTACTGTAATATTACACACTTAATGCTATCACTGCAGATGTGCTAAATTTGGTGAAACACTGTTCCCTGCTGGATGTAATATACACTGCAGTCGACGGGGCACCACGTGGGGTAGAAGACGCTTGCTGCTTCGAACCAGGGGTGTCCAACTTTTTTCCACCGCAAAAAGGAAAAATCCATGGAACCTCGCAGGAGACATGGAGAAAAAATGATGGGTATAAAAAGGGACGGAGCTCACAAAACTGCGAGAGAACACAAAACTGTTTGCATTGCTTCGAACTCACGTCCATGTTCGGAGGAGATGTTTAACACTTCAAATTAAGAGCAAAATTCTTTCAGCACTCTTTGAGTATTCCTTGATTACCGGCACCCGAAAGGAAATACATTGACTAGCCATATATCGGAATCCGACAATTGTGTCCATTGCTTGTCCTATACATAAACAGTCATATCAGAAACTCAACGAATGAGCTGCTTTTAATTTGAAGTTTCATGGCAAACATCCGCTCTGAACACGGAAGTGCAATGCCTTCTGGCAAACAGATTTGCGTTCTCTCGTGAAACAAAAAACAAAAACCCTACCTTAGGAAAAGAAGAACAAACCTTGAGGTACAATTATTTTACATTTTTGATACAAATATTCAAACACTATTTTAAAGAGGCAACTATTTTAAAATGAAAACAATTAAAATAAAGTCGATACTTTCAAACAGATTTAACATTATGATAAACGTGCGTCAAATGATTTTGATTTTAGTGGCCAACTCCACCCCAAAAAAATATCAAGAAGCCACGCCCACTTTTGCAGCCAATGGGACCTGTTTTTTAAGTGAGTGAATAAAAGACAGAAGCCAGTCACCAAAGTGTCATTATCTCTTTTTTAACGATGTATTTTAAAATATTGAACACTACAAGTTTCAAATGTGGATGTTGGAAGACTTATGCTCGTGGACTCAGGTATGGACACTTTTTCCCCCTCTTTTTGCAAATTTTCAAATTGAATTCAAATGAAATCAGATGATCTTCATTTAAATGACTGCTTTGTTTTGCATGTTCAGCACATAAATGGGAACGTCATTATTACTATTCTTCATTCGTATTATTTAGAATGAACGGTGACTAGTTCCTGCCTTATACAGGAGTGGGTCTGCTTTGCAGCGCTGTGAGAATTTAAAGGGTCGGAGCTGTTTGACACTGGCAGACTTCACTTCAGAGGAAATCAAGAGGCTGTTGTGGGTTTCTGCCGACTTAAAACATCGCATCAAGCATGAAAAACAGGTCAGAATTTCTCCGTTTTGCTGTGCAAATGCTGTGCATATGGTTCCGTCATGGACCGCTTTCTCTTTGTGTGGTGTGTGTTTGTAGTACCTCCCTCTTCTGCAAGGAAAGTCCATTGCAATGATATTTGAGAAGAGGAGCACCAGGACAAGAATGTCCACAGAAACAGGTGTCACGACATACAGTAGTTACTCAAGCATTTAAACGATCTAATCAGCATTGTTGCACACAAAAATGCAGTGCTGAGCATGCAACAATCATGCACCTCCCGAACAAAGGGTTTTTTTTAGGCTGTACACCATCCCGCTGAGCTTAGTTAGCTGCACAAGAGGGCCAACACATTACAAACAACTCTCAGTGTGTTACCACAGAAAAGTACAAAACTGAATGACATCATTGTTCTTCTACCTGTAGGATTCGCATTGCTGGGTGGACACCCTTGTTTCCTCACCACCCAGGACATCCATCTGGGAGTCAATGAAAACTGTACAGACACTGCAAGGTTCGTCATCAGTTACACATTTTTTTAAAAATACATTTTTATACATTTTGAACAAACTTTAAAAAAAATGCTCATGCTTTTTTAGATAATTTCCAACACATTTTTCAATAAATTATTCATAAATCCTTGGTTCATTTTGCACACATTTTCAGTTAATTAATTCACATATTTTTGGTTAATTTTGAACATACTTTTCAATAAAAAAAAAATATATATATATATTGGCTGATTTCTGACATATTTAAAAAAATATATTTTTACTTTTATTGTGAATTTTGGACACATTTTAGAGTAAATTATTCATATATTTTTATGGGCCGCATGTTGTACACACAGTCAGGAGACCTGTGTTCGATTCTCCACTTGGGCATCTTCTGTGTGTAGTTTGCATGTTCATGTTGGGTTCATGTTCCTCCCACATTCCAAAAACATGCTAGGTTAATCGGCGACTCCAAATTGTCTATTGTAGCTCGATGTCTTGTGCTACAGGGTTCTCTCAGGACTGTGTGATGTCATCTTGGCTCGAGTGTACAGCCACGCCACGCTGGAGGAGCTGGATAAGGACTCCTCCATCCCTATCATCAACGGCCTGTCTCACCTCTATCATCCAATCCAGATTTTGGCCGACTTCCTGACTTTACAGGTTCCACCACTAATAAAAGCAGCTTTTAAAAGCAATGTTTCATTGTGATCCATACACCAGCATCCTCTTCCAGGAGCATTATGGATCCCTTACTGGGCTAACACTCAGCTGGATCGGGGATGGGAACAACGTCCTCCACTCCTTTATGACGACCGCACCCAAACTGGGAGTACACCTGAAGGTTGCTACCCCGAAGGTAGACTTTTCATAATATGTTTTGGTTTATAAAGTGGAACTTGTGTGGAAACAGGAGGCGTAAGGGACAAGTTGAGATGCTTTTAATATTTTGATCTGCCAGACAAGTGTATATAAAAAAAGCTAACCACTGGATGACGAAAATACAATGAAGTCAAGGGCGGCAGGTGACAGGAAGTTGTACTGTACTAAGTTCTACTGTTGTCTGCAAGGAGCCAAGAATGCAATGCTAATTCTGTCATTGTTTTTAACTTCTCAGGGCTATGAGCCAGAAAGAGGTATAATAGAAGCGACTGAGAGGCTCTCTAAAAAGGTAAATATTTTTACAATTAACCATTTCAAAAAGATACGTTTCAAAGAATACTTTTGATTTTAGCATGCAACCCAGTTTGTGCTGACCTCTGACCCTATGGAGGCTGCCTGCGGCAGCAATGTGTTGGTAACGGACACCTGGGTCAGCATGGGGCAGGAGGAAGAGAAGAAGAAGAGACTTGTGGACTTTGGAGGTTATCAGATAACCAAGGAGGTGCGTGATGATGGGTTGTGTTATGACAAGAACGTGTTTCTCACTTGTTTTTGTTTTAGAATCTTTAATACGGGGCACTCACCATGAGGTCTCAGCAGTAGGTATGTGTTATCTGCAGACAGCGAGTGTGGCTCAGCCAGACTGGACCTTCCTGCACTGTCTGCCTCGTAAAAAGGAGGAAGTGGACGATGACGTTTTCTACTCCTCACGCTCCCTCGTCTTCCCTGAGGCAGAGAATAGGAAGTGGACCATCATGGTGAGGAATTAAAAGGACTAAAAGCATTTCAGCAAGCATATTCATCAAAGTATATCTTCTCAATGGACAATACTATGTGTGCTCCATTTTTGTGTAATACAGTATATTAATCTCTATCTTTTTTTAGGGTCTGCTGGTGTCTCTCTTGACAGACTACTCCCCACATATACCAAGGATCAAGTTTTAACATCAAGTTTAGGTGGAATAAAGACACATCAGTATATGCAGTCTATGAAGTGTAAAGATACTACTTCCTTAATCAAAACATATTTCATTTCCAGCTTTTCCAACTTATTTAAGGAGACATTTTAAGCAAAACTGAAATAAATACATTTGCACAAACGCCCTTTCATTGCTCAGCAGCACTACTACAGTTGGAGTAAAATGCGCCACCCTGTGGATAGAGTGGGGAAGTACGCGCTTTGTGATTGGCGAAGGAGAATAGTGACGTATTAGTGCGGGAAGCTTTGTTCTACTTGGGTGGTCCGACTAGTCAATCAATCGGGTCAGTTATGATTTGATAAATAAAATACACCGACAATGTAAATAAACTCATGACAACACCATATTTGGACAGAATTGTCGCTTAAATACAAAGTCGTACCTAATGTAAAGTAAAGCTTTCGAAATCGACGATACGTCTTGGAAAGTAACAGCGAAATGTTGTAAAAGCCTAAAACAAAGTTAACAATGGCGGCACAAGAAAGATACCAACAGAACCTCGACGACCACCCACATGCTCTGCCAAGAAGTAGAGGAAGGCATCTGCTGGGGAAAGAGGGGGGTGAAGTCGGAGTGGGAGGAGGACGCCATTGCCTCCGCAGCTGGTAGTGAATGTGTGTGGGATTCGGCGACTCGAGGTACGGACGCTCGCCCGGTTTGAGGACTACAATGTCGGCTAAAAGGTGCTCAAGGGGACCCTCGGTGGATATAAGAGATGGGGACGAGGAGGAGTAAGATGTTCAGCTCGCTTGAACAGAGGGAGAAAATTAGGTAAATACTTTCATGAAAAGGAAGACAAAAGGGAAGAAAGTTGCTCGAGTTAGCTAACCAACGGTGGCTATTTTTGTTAGCTTCGTTGGACAAAGTTACTCGTTTTTCTACGAACCACCCTTAACATCCTCGCTAACATACCCCCCTCGCCTCCTCACTACTTACAAACTAACGCGAGTGTCCGCTAAAACCTGTGACCACTTTTTGTGCTGCTTGTGCAGTTCTTTTATTGAACAGTTCAATTAAGTGTATGTGCTGTTACCGCTAAGGCTTACCAATTTCTTCGTTAATGGCGTCTCTTAGTGACGTCACCTTCCAGTTGGAACGCACAATAAATATTGAAGCTAACGATTGTTCCCATTTAAAACCAAATACATTTAAGCTATACGGCAACGTAAACCATAACGACACATGTTGGAATAGTGAAACATTGACTGTTTTTGCGGAATTACATGTTTTTGTAAATATTTTAATACCGGTGGCCGTCTGCTCAATAAACAATGCACTTGTTTGTGTTTGAGCTAATTCTGTACGTAGCATGTCATAGAAATAAAGGACAGCGACGTTCGAGAACTTCATAGATACTTGGGTGCAACGTTACCACATTTTCTAAAAACGACAAAGTTAGTGACGTCACTAGTTGTAACTTACTACAATGAGCGACTGTTTTGAAAGGCAGTTTACAAACCCATTAAGCTAGTATTGGGTACCCGACCACTGAAGTCTGTGTACTTTCACGAGAAACACTTGGTTGTATTTGAGCGAATTCTCTGCGAATTATGTATATATCTAATGGAGAAGCTAATATGAGGCATAAAAGTGGCTTAATTTGATGGGTCACACGGTTTAAAAAGGACTTCCATGCTTGTATGTATTCGTTCGTGTCAGCTCCTGTGACCATGAAGGAGTGGTTGAAAAACATGGCTGGTGTCAATCAAACCGCAGCATAGGCGGGACTTAGCAGCTAATTGTCCATAAGTCATCTTAAACAATGATGAAGATTCTACCAGCTAAGTGCACAACCCATAGGTTGCGTCACAAATGGTCATTTACAGTCATGTGAGCTCTTCAGTCTTCTGTGTTCCAGTCTCCCTGCCCTCTCCGGCGACCTCCCCCCTCAGCATGAATGCCAGTAGGAACTGCACCACGGTGGGCAACGGTGAGGGCCTGGCTGTGCTGGAGTCCGTCTCCATCGTGACCATCACCCTCCTGGCCTGCTTGGGCAACCTCCTGATTGTAGCCACCCTGTACCGCCGCCCTTACCTTCTGACGCCCAGCAACAAGTTTGTCTTCAGCCTGACCCTGTCCAACCTGCTGCTGTCCGCCCTGGTGCTGCCTTTCGTGGCCGTCAGCTCGGCCAAGCGGGAGTGGGTGTTCGGCGTGGTGTGGTGCAACTTCACCGCCCTGCTCTACTTGCTCATCAGCTCGGCTAGCATGCTCACCTTGGGAGCCATCGCCATCGACAGGTTAGTGTGAACGGCCGAGTGCTCCTGTCTGTTATAGAGGAGCTTTGGTTAGTGTTTTCACAGTAAGTCCTTAAAAGCAGCAGTGGCGTCCTGTCACAAAGAGGATCTGTGACCATTCTCATTTATGATTGTAACTTTTAGGACTCACGCAGGTATATCTAATCAATATTTCCATGGATCGGTTGATTACCTTTCCATCCCAACAGATACTACGCAGTGCTCTACCCAATGATCTACCCCATGAAGATCACAGGGAACAGGGCTGTGGTGGTCCTCGCCTATGTGTGGTTGCACTCCCTGCTGGGCTGCCTGCCCCCCCTGTTTGGCTGGTCGTCCTTCGAGTTCGACTGCTTCAAGTGGACCTGCGTGGCTTCTTGGCACCGCGACCCGGCGTACACGGTCTTCTGGGTGGCCTGGTGCATCCTGCCGCCCTTCTTTGTCATGCTGGCCTGCTATGGCGTCATCTTCCGTGTGGCCCGAGTCAAAGCCCGGAAGGTGCACTGCGGGACGGTGGTGATGGCCCCGGAGGACGCCGGCGGGGCGCAGAGGAACGGACGCAAGAACTCCAGCACCTCCACGTCGTCCAGCGGCAGTCGGCGGAGCTTGGTGTACTCGGGGAGCCAGTGCAAGGCCTTGGTCACCATCCTGGTGGTGATTGGGACTTTTCTCATTACGTGGGGGCCGTACGTGGGCGTGATTTGTACTGAGGCCTTGTTCGGACAAGGTAGTGTTTCCCACGGGCTTGAGACTCTAGTTGCGTGGCTGTCCTTCTGCAGCGCCGCGTGCCACCCGCTCATCTACGGCCTGTGGAATAAGACTGTGAGGAAGGAGCTGCTGGGCATGTGCTTTGGGGATCGTTACTACAGAGAGTCCTTCGCCACACGACACAGGACGTCCCGCCTCTTCAGCATCTCCACCAGGATCACAGGTTTGTCGCCGTCGCGTCAAGGATAAAGATGTGACGATTTCATGTTATTCAGGGTCCATCACACAGTTGCTTTGTCTTCCACAAGATTTGGGGATGTCGCCTCACTTGACGGCCATGTTGGCCGGCGGGGGGCAGCTTCTGGCTCCGGGGAGCAGCACTGGAGACACCGGCTTCAGTTTCACTCAGGACTCATGTGAGTGTCACAGTGGATTTCAATTTCATACCTACCGAGACTCTAATCCATTTACTCTTACAAACGCCCGTTTTACACGATCACCTGTGCAGGTACAGACGTGGTGCTACTGGATAACTTCTCCACGGATGGCTCCTCCTATCCGCACCATCACAGCATTCCGTCCGGGAAGAGGAGGAGCTCTGTCACCTTCGAAGACCAGGTGGAGCATTCCAAAGGTGTTCGCCCTTCTTCATCATAGGATCTTTGTGCTCACATGGAGCGTATTACTAACATGCTTGCTTACTTCACAGCGGAGCAGAAATCATCTGTGCAGGTCCACGCTGAGGTCCACACGTCCCTGGACACCTTCGCTTCCTGCTTAGCCAAAACCATAGAGAGTGACGTCAAGCTGACCCTATTCGGGGACGCTCTCGCTCTGCCGGCGGGGCTCTGCACGGCGCGAGTGGCGCAGAGGCCCAGATATCTGGACGGTCAGAGACTGAGGCTGGAGAGCATCGACGAAGGCATCGTCAAAGATGACAGAGACGACGAGGAGCGCCTCTCTCAGATACAACCATCCTGATGTTGGCCGTTGTGCTCGCTTTTTGTCCGATCGATTGTTACTTTCACCTAGGCCACCAAGATTGAAAAGTCAGGTGACACGAATGTGGATTTTATTCATTCCTACATTCCACCATTGCAGCAAGATTGGTGCTTTTCCACCGCACAGTACCGGCTCAGCTCGGTCAAAATACCATGCCACATTGAACAAAACACGCTAACAAACAAGCCTCCTGTATTGACTCCACCACAAAAGGAGACATTTTATCCAAGAGGAGAATGAAGGCAACAAAGCATCCACGGGAAAGTGTTACATTATCAGCAATAGTACCTGCTTTTACCAATGGAAACACTTTAATACGTGTGGGCAGGTAGAGGGGCTTATTTGGCATTAAGCAGTCTGATGGCCAGGGGGAAGTAGCTGTCTCTAAACCTGGTTGTTCTAAAGCAGAGCCTTCTCCCCGATGCCAGGCGAGAAAACAGTCCATGCTGGGGGTGTGTGGGTAGATCCGATGGGCTCTTGATACGCAGCGGGTGTTTGCCAAGCAGTATAAAGTGGCATAATTGCTCGGATTTAGTACAAATGTAGAATGTGTACTACTATATGACCGCATATGCATGCGGTTCTGCTAGCAGCAGAACAACTATTTGTCTCTCAAGCTTACTTTTTCTTTGTACATTTGAAGAGGATTACTAGCTTGTTTGTTTCTGTTTTGCATACGGTTTACTGTAGCTGTGCGTTTGTTCTGTGTATATGTAGTACCTGCCGTCGGAGTTCAGCAAGGAACCCTGGGTGAATGTATAAGCATTTAATAAGCACATCCACAGCGCTTCAGTCTTACCTCATATTTGTTACAATTGATTTGTTTGAATGGTACTTTTTGTTTTTTTTATAAGGAAAGTGACTGAATTGTAACCTTTTGATATTTCACAAATACTTGTATTGAGTTTCTATAAACGTAAACCATGTTGCTTTGTTCAATACTGCAGATTGAATCAGTCAATTAGTAGAACGAGAGGAGCAGCACATTTGTCACGCAGGCACCTAATGAAATGCCCTGTTGCTTTATTTGTTTTTTATTTCTTCAAAATGCTGTAAAAGATGCATTTATCAATGTGAACACTCGGGGCGAGTTACAATAGATTTTGTTCTTTCTGCTTTTGCTTTGTTTTTTTGACCGCCACCAAAAGTATGAAGTACTCTTGTTTACATCGCTTTAAACCCAACACTGAAAGATTACTCCCAACATATAATAATAATAATATTGCACTTAATCTTACATGCCACTCACCTCTCAAAGCTGATGCGTACTGACACCATTGCATTCACACACGGCCAGAGTTCACTCTTATACATAAACATTCGTAAGAAAGTCTTTAAAAAAAAAAAAAAGACAGCTGAAGAGGGACAGGGCTAGAAATGACACCAAAAAGGAAGTATTCTACACTTGTACAAATCTCAAGAAGTGCTCTGCAGCAAAAAAAAGTGTTCTCTTTAAAACAAGGAGTCAACAACGATCCACTTTACTGCTCATCCTCGTTTTCTTGGCCTGATCCTTCGGAGCGGTCGCCTTCGAGACGATCTGGGTGGTAAAAACACAGGAGTTTGGGTAAAGGACTAAGACTGACGGGTGCAACTGGGCGGTGTACCTGATCGGATGTGATTGAGGGACGCCAGCATTCGCAACATGAAGGACGCAGGCACCGTAATGGTGTTCCTTGTCTCCTCCAGCATCAGTTCATTTCGTGTTATGACCTGGGAGAAAAGGGGGGGCATGGCCATGGAAGTGTTGCAAAGGATGCAAAAATCTGGCCGAAGGCAAAAGCCGCTGAAGTTTACCTACCTCATCAGCGAGCAGCCTGTTGAAAGACGGTGACTCCTCCAGCGGCGACCAGATTTTGATGTCATAGTCGATCCCTGAAGAGGCCAGAACTGGAGAAAAGCGAGTGTGAGGTGGATACGTACAGTATATGCTACATATTAGCATGCCACTGACTGGGGTCGTAAGGATGCGGCTGCAGGCAGTTGACCACGTGGTTGTCGGCCTCCAGCAGCATGAGGTGCTCGGCCGTGTGCCTGTCCCAGATGAAGATATGGCCGCAGTCTGAGCCGCTCATCACAAAGTTGTTGCCCCAGAAACAAGACTCTTTAATCTGAGGCATAAACAAAACAACATATTAGACATGAATGGACCAATATTACATTGCTCTGCCAGTCTTTACACCACAGACACTCCACAGTAGCCACGTTTTTACATGACGAGTTTTTCTCTTTCCGAATGACCTTTCGGGAAACAATGGTATCCATAGAAAGGAATATTCCAATCTCTTGTCTACATGCGCCACGAAAATCAACCAGAATAGTCAATAGGGCATGCCCAGTAAAACGTAAACATCAACATCACGTGATACCGGCTTCCCCAAGTTTTTCTTTCACTTGTTGGAATAACTCCGTATTGCCAGTTTTTCGTCTGTCCAGTCTTGAAATTTAGTTTGAATCAAAAACAAACTTTGCTTAGTCCAGTGCCGATTGCTGGCCTCCATTTTTAAAAGTGAAGAACGTCTGGATCTGCGTGTTACGTCATATCTGAGCATGCGCTGAAAGAACGCACCCGGGATCAATTTAAACAGGAAAATATCAAATTCAATCTTGCTAATATGTTACAATTAAACTCAGAACATGTTTTATATAGATATATATTTTCTTTTTTAATAAAACTGCACTTGTGAATGGCGTATAGAAGGGTTTAGATTCTGTTTCACAGATGGCGGTAATGCACACGAAAGCTGTTTGCCAACCGCCAATAAACAGAAGAAGAAAAACACCACGAAGAAGAACGCACCCTGACAACTTTCCGTTTGAGCGGGCACAAGATACCTCAATCGGATTGGTTAAAGGAATATTCCATCCCTGTTCAATTCTTTCCGTTTGAGCAAATAAACCAAATGCAATTGGAATATTTGGGTCCATGTATACTATTGGCATAATGGCTATTGACATAATATTTGCAAATGATGATTAATAAATGTTAATTACAAAAAGTGATATTGGATAATTCCTCACGGCACACCTGACGGTTTCTCAAGGTACACTAGTGTGCCGCGGCACAGTGGTTGAAAATCACTGTTGTCGGGTGTTCCAGTCATTAGCTGCAGCAAACCGGAAAGCGCTGCGTCCAAAGTCGGTACAAACTTTGGGGATGGAGAGTTTGATGTGATTACTGGACCTTAGATTGTAAGCAGAGTGAGAAAGATGTAAGAGTGAAGAGGGATAGAAGGGTGTGATGCCAAGTATGGTTTTGTAGATGAGCTGGAGCCAGTGACGGAGCTTAAGAATACATTTTTATTTAAGGAAATATTCTCCTCCTAAACACATGTATAATTTGGCGTCAAACTCAATGGGGAGGGAGGCAACATGCCTCAAGGGAGATGAATGGCCAGTTAACAAATCAAGACTTGACGAGAGAGAGAGAGAGAGAGAGAGAGAGAGAGAGAGAGAGAGAGAGAGAGTTTGTGGGGCTCCAACTGCGGTAATGAGATCCTCAGGTAACTGGGCCATTTAGAAGCTGAAGGTGATAAATAGGTGGAGAAGACGAAGCTTGACAGTTGCTTGCGTAAGACATTTCACATCATCTTGCACAACTGGACAATGCAGTATTTTCACTGTATTGTGTTTGTCACTGATCACATTGCTTTGTATGCACAGCGCCGGTAATGTGATAGTGTTAGGTAAGAACTCCTACCAGCAATACAGGTATTAGTCAACATTTGTGGAGGTTATTTTTGGTTGGCTTACTCAACGGTTACATTCCTTTCCAGGTTGCACAATTTGGAATTATACTGTTTTGAGTTGTTATATCTCAAAATTACACCAAACATTAGCATTCAGCTGCCTCCATGACATCAATATAACATTTATATCAAGCAACTCATGAATTAATACAAATTAGGAAGTAACACTGGCAGTTCAGAGTTGAGTTTTATCCAGTAACCTGTGTTTTTATTATTATGATTATTATTGCAAATTAATTTAAATCTGTTCTGGTGAGCTAGTGCTTGTCTCACAGCGTTATTGACACCTAGTGGCCAATGTAGAATACTACATTCACAATTAGAATGCTTCCTCTGCCTTGTATTTCTTTCCGTTTATATAGTTAGCTGATGTAGCCATTTTTATGCTTGAAAATGTTTAATTTAGGCCAAGAATAGTACCATTTTGCTTAAGTATGCGTATTCTTTATGTGGTATTCAACCATAAAACAGTGATAATTTATGAATGAAAACAATACAGTGAGGGTATGTGTGTACAATGTACAATGTACAACCATTGTGCGGGAATTGCGGTGGCCCTTGTACACCATTTTCACAGAGGGCCTCCTGATGTTCTGCGTCTCACTCTCCTCCATCTCCCTTCTTTCTTTTCTCCTGCGAAACAGCTCCTGGATGCGAGCGGCTGCCGAGCGTCTGCAACACAAGGAGACTGTGTGAGCGAATACGCCAGTTGTTTGGTATGAACCTCATGCTTGTGATTTAGAAGGCTGGTGACAACACAGTCACTGGAAAACTCCATCCAGCTCCCAAATAATTACACATGACCCATTTGGCCGATACCGCCATAAAATGGAGATATGGGATGATGTGTTCATTCATTAAACAACATTAGTTTGAGGGAAGAGTTGTCGCGGTTGGTATCGATATCTGTGTAGCAGATCACAGGTACGAAAGCCAGTATGGAACATCCTTAAATATAATACACTTAATTAGGTACACTCGAGGAGATGTACAATTTAAAGACCCAACACCAACATTCAGCCTTTATAAAGTACAGTCAAATAATAATCCTCATTTTTTATTGGCGCTCTCAGAAATGAACAAATGTGCAAACATTATCTGAAATTATGGCATAGTTTAACGCGATAATACAACATTGTAACTACATCTCACAGCTCAATCCCACCCTCGGCCATCTCTGTGTGGAGTTTGCATGTTCTCCCCGTGCATGCGTGACTTTTCTCCGGGTACTCCGGTTTCCTCCCACATTCCAAAAACATGCTAGGTTAATTGGCCACTCCAAATTGTCCATAGGTATGAATGTGGGTGGGAATGGTTGTTTGTCTATATGTGCCCTGGGATTGGCTGGCCACCAGTCCAGGGTGGACGCCGCCTCTCTGACAAAGACAGCTGGGATAAGCTCCAGCAACCCCCACGGCCCTTGTGACAATAAGCGTTATAGAAAATGAATGAATGAATGAATTCAGCTACCAAAGAGGGCCAAAAAATGAGAATGCTGTAATTGAGTGCTTGTACTGAAGCACATCAGATAGTGCAGGTGTACCCAATGAAGTGTCTGTGAGGGTATGTTTCTTCTTAGTAAATATATGCACATCTTCTACTTGTACACACTCGGTGGAGTCAGTATCCGCATGCCAGAACAGTTAGTTTAGCGTGTATGTGCATTAGTCCCCCTTGTGTATGCTGGGCTGTGCTGTGTCACACACCAAGCGTGTTACCTGATCATTCTATCTCCTACTGCAGATCCTCTGGAATTTAATCTACATGTGCGGTACGACAAATCAATGACAAAAAGGACAATTCAAGTCAGAACAGGAAGCACGAGCGTGGTCCTCGCTGGTGTACGTTACCTCTGGCCCGGTCCTCTGAACCGTGTCGAAGGGATGAGGATGGGGTCGTCATCGCTGTCATCGGAGTCCTGGTTGGCCCTGACCGGCTGACTTTGTCCCTCCTCTGCCCCCTCCCTGGGCTCCTGTCTCCTGCAGTCCCCAGAGGTTTCTTCAGGAGGGTCAGAGGGACTCCTCTCCGTGACACCCCCCTCCACCACCGAGCTCTGGATTGGCGACCCGGTGGGACCACTGGAGCAGGAGGCGTCGCGTGGAGGATCTTTGGAGGTACTAGTCTCACTTTGTGGAGCTGGGGGGTCGCAGGGAGCTGAGAAGGGAAATGATGCTTGAAGTTTTACCTCCACCAAGAACTTATTGTATATCTCTATCTACATGATTGATTGTATGCAGCTTCCATTTCAAGAAATCTTCTGGGAATTGTTTCTCTTTTTGTTTATTCATATAATGGCCAAGAATTTGGGTGAGAATAACACCACCAGCACAATGTACCCAACCAGGCAGCTTCTGGATGTGTTTCAGCATAATAAAGACCTCATTGGGAAGCATATTTTAGAAAAATATAAAACTACTACAAAATTTTAATAATGATAATTAATTATTAATTCAATTAATAATTACATAATTAAATAATAATTTAATTAAATAATGTTTTAGCCTTGGACAGCTGTTCTCTGTCAGTGCTGTTCTTTTATTATTCATTATTATCAGTCATTATCCTTCTCATGATCATATGGATATTGATGGTAAAGGACATCACTCACGTAGCTCCAGAACTGAACCCTTCGTGGATGGACTCTCTCGGCTATGCAGTGTGTCAGACGCTTTGGGACCTGCACTGCCAAGAGAGCTGGATGTGCTGCTGCTCCTAATCAAACAAAGCCATCCTCTGAGAACACATTCAATCCTAAAGATGTGGAAAGTCACAAAAATGTCTGACCACTCATCCGTGAAGTCCAGTTTGATGGTGCTGGTGGTGGTTCCCTCTGAGCTGTAGTGCAGGCTGAGCACCGGTTCCGCCGCACCGGGTCGGCTGTTACCAGAGGTGGAGGGAAGGCTGCAGATGGCTGGCAGAGGAGCATCATCAGGCGGGGAAACAGAAACTCCTCCTGCGTGGAGAGACAGCAAAAATGTTACAATCTGACAATTAATGACAACTCCGTGCACTGGCTCTCATAGGATTGCGTGAATGGGAGATGTGGCGGATGGTTTTAGCACGCACCCTGCTGCTCATCAAGAGTCATGCATCCCAGCTGTTTGTTTACCACAGATGATGGGGAATCTGGAAGAGAAATACACCACTCAGAGGCCAAACACTGGAGCTGCAATGTGAACAATCACCCAAGTTCAAGGTCCCAACTAGCCATCCATCCATTTTCTATCCCGCCTATCTTCACTCGGGTCGTGGGAGTATGCTGGGGCCTATCCCAGCTGACTTTGGGCAGGTTGCCAGCCAATCCCAGGGCACATATAGACAAACAATCACTGAACCTAACCTAGTATACTTAACCTTTTGGAATGTGGAGAGGAAATGGCGAGGAAACCCATGTGAGTGGAGAACATGCAAATTCCACAGCGGAGATCTCCTGGCTGTACGGCCAACATGCTAACTACTCGAGTTAAAGGTCCCCCATTATAGTATTCAATGAACTCACAGGTGCGACAATAGTCCCAAATCTAGCCAAACATACAGCTCTCACGTCGGTTGTTAACTTAGGGGGCTTCACTTCTCAATGTGCAGCAAGGCCTGAAGTGGTGGGCGTATAAAAGGGGTGGGCTTATTAGATGTTCTATTGTCTCCATGAAGAAGGGTGGCTTTTGAAAAGTTAATGGGGCACCTCTTCTGTCAGATTTTCCTCTCTAGGGCAGGACTTCTCAAATAGTGGGGCAGGCCCCCGCTGTGAACCATAAGAGGCTCTTGAATACGCTTGTATGCTTCACACTGCTCTCTGTTGTGTCGCATTTCGCTGGTTTCAGTTTTGAGTTCAGTCTGTACAGTCCAGAAAAATCAATAAATAGTATTTCAAATCGGGAGTGCCCCATTGGGGGCATGACAGAAAAGCATTGGGAACCACTGCACCAGGGACGGGCTGGACGGCGTGGGTTTTCTCCAGGTACTCTGGCTTCCTCCCACATTCCAAAAACATGCTAAGTTAATTGTCGACTCCAAATTGTCCATAGGTATGAATGTGGGTGGGTTGTTTGTCTATATGTGCCCTGGGATTGGCTGCCCACCAGTCCAGGATGTACCCCACCTCTCGCCCAAAGACAGCTGGGATAGGCTCCAGCACCCCCAACCCTCGTGAGGATAAGCGGTAGGAAATGAATGAATGAAAGCTGTAGGGACACTTATTGCTGTCAGAGCGTCATTAAAAAGTACATATTGCATAATAGAGGGCCTTCAGAGTAGTACAGATTGAGTCATCACTCTTCAGTAAAATTAGAAATGAGTTTGCATATTGTTTGGAACTGGCTAAGATGCCAAGTGTTGTGCAAAGTGACATCTGGCTTGATGAACAAAGCAGGAACACTCCTCCTCCTCGCACACACCGAGCATGCTGTAAGATCAAGGTCAAGTATAAGTGGCACCACTACTACAGACGAAACACGTGGAGTGATGCAGCATGGTGAGTATGGGATTAGTGGCGTTGGGGTGAATGAAGGAGGGATGGCAGTGGGATCAGGTAGAAGTCATCGTGGAGCTAACACAAACACGGGCATGAAGAGGGGAAGAAGGGGTGCCAGGCAGACAGCGGCAAAAAGGGTGGGTTGGGGTAACCTGTAGGACGCGTCTCAGGAATAGCAGTGGCAGCCAGTCTTTCTGACTGTCTCTCTGGGGGTGCAGAGGCAGAGGAGGAAGAGGAGGAGGAGGAAGAAGAAGACGGGGTCGCTCGCCGCCCCTGTCCTGGGGGGTCAGCCAGGCGAAGTAACCTCTGCAAACGCCTACATACTAAACTTATGGGCAGTCGATGAGGGCCGTACTCTGACAGAGAGAGGGTGGGATTAGGGAGAGGGAGGATGGACAGGGAATGGATGACAGGATGCTGAAGGGGTGAGGCGTGGCTTAACTCACACTAGCATGAAAACCACAAAGGTGACAAGGGGACTTCTACCTGAGAGCGCCGTCTCTGAGGTGACCGCTGTTGTCGGGGCCTGCCTCCTCGGGGCGGCCTGTGTAGAGGGTGGCGATGCTGAACTCTCCACGGGAGGTAACGCAGCAGATGTTGAAGACTCTGATGAGGACGAGGACGCAGGTGAGGGTGTCATTGTCTCTGCACCCGCTACACCCCTTTCAGGGGGGCTGGACCCCTGGCTGGAGGCAACTGCAGCAGGAATATTGGGGCGGACAGCTGTTCCTGGAATCAAGATGATAAGATTCATTCATGATAGATGATGATGATGATGATGATGATAGATCCACCATAAATGCTCCAGTTCACACCTCAATTTCTAACCCTAACTGTGGAGTCTAGTATACTCTGCCGGGTGAGTGGTACACAAGAGCAAAAACACCAGTCTCCAACTATCTAAAGCAGTGATTCCCAACCAGGGGTAGACGTCCCCAAGCAAATTGCAGGTTGTACGTGGAAACATCTAACTCAATCAATCCCAGACATACGTAGCCCTCCAGTACCGTCCATTTTAAACGACCAATGACCGATCTTTCAAGGCACACAGAACATTTTGTTCTATGCCTATGTAAGCATGGAACCCACCAAAAGAAAGATTAGACTCCTGTCTTTCATCAGTAAAAAAAAGTTTTTTTCTACCTTTTTCCATTCTTTAGTAAATCAGCAGTAGAACACAGGTAAGTTTCAGGAAAATATCAGTTCCCAACTATGAAATTTCAATCGTAACTTTTACAAATATTTTTTGCTGTTGTGACAACGTATATGTCTTAACAACTATACCAACATAAACAACACAAAAAAGGGTTGTTTTACATCAAAATAACACTTTAACTTTAATAACACCATGAGCTATTTACAATTTTCACATTTGGAACTGAACTATGTGTGTGTCCTCTACACGCCTCCTCCTTCCTGTCATGTGTGATGACCCTCTGAAATGTCAATGCATTAGTGCAGACTTGCATCATCACCTCTTTTTGCCTCTGGTGCAAAACAAACATATAAACATGTTGTTGGGATTGAATGAGTTCATTTCAAGATGATAGGTTAGTTTTGTCAGTCGTTTCATATTAAGCCAGACTATAAAATGGAAGGAAGACAAGAACCTAGTTGTACTTTTGGAGAATGACCAACACGTTCTAACCTCGGGGCCGAGACTGAGGCCGTGTCCCTCTGCTGCTGCTCTGAGCCTCGCTAGCTTCCTCAAACCACCGTGATAACATGTCCGACATCCTCTGCATTAGAGAGACATTAGGACTCTGCTCACCTGGAAGAGAAAACCCGCCTATGTGTAAATGGAGGATGGCATTTTTGGAGAACAAGGAATTGGTTATGGTAATGGTTTTTATTCATTTGAACATGCATCGGATTACAATTGAGTGCATCACATAATTGATGAGATATACCTCCATTTGACACAATATTCAGTACCTCTACACAAATTGTACAAGTACAACACGACAGTAGCATTACTGACACCTAGTGGCCAGTGTAAAATACGACTTTGAATGAGTCTTTTGAATGCCGTATGTTTGGATTTTAGTTTATGTTGCATTTTTGTGCTTGTAAATTGCTTAATTTGTGCAAAAATAGATGTTGAAATATGCATGTTTTGCCTAACAATAGGCCGCATTCAACCAAGAAACAGCATGGTTTATAACATTTACCGAAAACACTGTTTATGTTACATAAACACCGGACACCTTTTCTTTTCATGTTTATTTTTTGTGTAGCTGAATAACCATTGTGTTAGCATATCTTTTTTTTTAATATTGTGTTAGCATATCTTACACCTATTCAGCCTGTTCTCTATTATTTTATTGTCAAGTTCATTTTTATATTTATTGTTTGTTAGAACTTGCCTTATAATTGTAAATTATAATTGTAAATTACATGCAAAAAATGCGACTTATACTCTAGTGCGACTTATGTATGGTTTTTTTCTACCTAATTATGCATTTTTGACCTTATGCGACTTATACTACGGAGCGACTTATAGTTCAGAAAATACAGTATATATTTCTGAAAAACCGTGGCAGAGTGAATTGCAAAATTTGAAGCGCTAAGTGGCCAGGGACGACTGTATAAAAATAAAAACGTTGTCTTATATTCAGGTCACCACGGCACATGTTTACGTCATGACTTTGTACTGTGATCTTACCATCTCTCTCCCTTTCGCTTTCTGGACGAGCTCGGGGTCCGGTGTCTGACCAGTCACCTCGTAGACGGAGGCGCTTCACTGGTGGCTGCCTCAGCTGTGGAAAGGCGCGCGCACACACACACACCCACGCACTGAGAGATTAGCAGTTTGTCAGTCAAAGCGTGGTCAGAAATAGCTGGGCTGCACATCGCGGTCAGTCCCCCTGCTTCTCTCACAACACTAGCCTTCACTTTCCGTTAAAGCCTCCTGGCGTTATCGCTACAGAGCACAAATAGAACACAGAGGGGTCTTAAAGAGTATCCAACACTCCAAGGAGGAAATCCAGCTGGAGGTGGTGAAAAGTGGAGCTACAGGTGGAGGGAAGGGGAAAAAGGCTGTCCCCCTTTAAGAGACCATCCACTTGAACTATTTGAGGCGAGCGTGCATGCATGGCTCGCTGTATATGGAAAGGAATGTTGGTCGCATCTAGCCACAGCTGAACGCACGAGGCTTTGCAACACCGGCTGGCACCGTGATGGAGCACATCTAGTCGCACATAGGACGCAGCGCCAGCGTCCAATTCCTTGCACGGATCCCATTTCCAAACTAAGCGCTCCGGTGTCGTGACCTCTATGTCTACGTGTAGGAAAAATACTGCAATCGTGCTTCGAAAATAAGGGTGCAGCAACTTGTTTCGTCTCTCCTGCCTTGTGTGTGATAAAATGAAAATAAAGTAAAACTACTCATTCTTATTGGTATGCTTCTCTTGCTTTCATGCTAGCCATTAGCCCTTCTGCCAAGCATTATGTTAGCAGAAGACTGATCAAATTAATTTGTGTAATAATTTGTTTAACTAAATGTAATTTAATAGTAATAGTTAATTTAATAGTAATGTCATGAATAGTATTGACCTACTGAGCAGCTCAACCCTTTCCGATATTGCAGAAAAGTTGAAATTCTGGTTCTATGGCTATCATCATACTCCTTCCTCTTTGCCAGCACTACTACCCTTCTGTGGTGCTATCTCAAGATATACCAAGAAGGTAAAAGACTTGTGGAGTTAATCAATTATATAACTCCCAATTATCACTTCTTTTTACACGTGCTTGACAACAAATGAGATGTCCAGTTACAACTGAACTTTGTGCCATTTTGTAGCGTTAATGAGAGTACTATTGTTTATTATACTTGTATGCCTGTACACTTGAGACTATATTCATTTCTCATATTTTCTATGGGAAATATAAGTATGTATACGTCAAGAAGAAACTAAAATATAATCTCATGCAACAGACACTTACCTCCTCCCTCCTCTCCTCCGAGGGCCCCTTCAGCTCTCGGGCCTGGTCATCTTTGGGATCAAACAGGTAGATGTAGTCTGAGGAGTAGCTGACCAGCACCTCCTGGCCGTCCTCGCTGTAGCACAGAGATGTCACGCGACACGACTTGTTGGACAGGTGGTCGGGCACGAACCTCACGCACATGCCCGTTGTCCCCCGACCCATGTAGTTACCTGACAAGAAACACATTGATGTAAGCTGCTTGCCACAAAAGGTTTGCGCACACGTGGCGTCCTTACCCGTTGCCCTGGTGCCCAGCATGCGTCTGTCGTAAATGCGCACAGAGCTGTCGGAGCAGCCCACCGCTAGATAGTAGGGCATCAGGGGAGAGATGGAGATGGATGTCGCTGCTCTGCGGCAATTTATTAGGATGTCCTGTTAACATGTAAGCCACACTGCTATAAAGCTGCCTTTATGGAAGCTTAAAAAGCCTCTACATTGCATTAAATCAATCACTGGACACTAAAACATAATAATGCTTGGTTTTACAATAGGTTCATTATAGTGTAGAAATGCACTGCCAAGGTGTACTCATGAGTGTAACACCACCTGCAAACAATGAGTCAGACACAGGAAGTGATGTTCTGCATGAAACTCGAGGAGATGCAACAGCCAACGCTAGGTCACATCAAGAGGATACCAAGGTCCCGCAACTCCAAATCTGACCAACATGTTCAGGAAAATGGCCAGAATTGGGACTTAGGAATTGGGACGTGAGCTTGCATGACCTCACAAAGGCAGTGGTCAACTTATTTTTACACTTCAATCTATTTAAGCTATCACTTAACTGCCTGTACCGTTTATAAAAGTGTTATAATGGTCACAGGTTGACCAGGTTATAATTTACAAAGTCAAACACTACAGTTCCAACTTCAACCAAAATGTTCAAAACACTTTAAGTTTAGAACAAATAAATTGGGGGCTAACGAGTTAGCTTGGTATAGTGCAACATGGTATGAGCGGTGGTCATCACTTATGTCCCTGCAGTGATCCCGTACCCTACATCCTACTTCTCGTAAATTGGCTACGATAAACGAGGGACGACTGTATAATGAACTAAATATCGACGCTTCATGAATGACAGTAATACCAATAAGACACCAACAGGTGGCAGTATTGCTCTCTGTTACCCTGGTTTCTGTCAGGTGCCTAAATGGGTTAGCACTTTTACTTTATTCTGGTTTTATTTCGGGTTTTTTTCCCAGTGGTTCCTACGTCTTTCCATTATTTGCTATGGGAAAATTAGACTAGCTGGACAAACCCGCAGCCCTGAATGGATTGTGTTTTGACTTTGGAGGTTATTTGCTGTGCATTATTATCGCAACATATAAGCGATGTCAGCGTACATCTTTGCAGTCTTCTTTAGTGCAGCTGGTTTTCGTGCGGAGGTCGAACCATCGCACCGTGCCATCCTCCCCGCATGACAAGAAGGTATAGGGGTCATTTGGTACCGTCATAATCTGACAACACAGCCAAGGATGAGGTTAAAAACAGGACAGATCAACGAGGGGTTTGAGCGCGTGTTTTTGGGTACCTCATAGGCGGTGCCATAATGGCAGGTGAACTGACACTGTCTGTTGAACTCTGCGCTCTTCTCCGTGTGTGTGTAATAGATGATTCCGTCCCCGGAGCAGGAGATGATCTCCTGGTCGTTGGTGTGGGGCATGAACTTTGCGCTGAAGATGTTGGCACGGTGACCGGACCGTATTGACTTTTTGACCTGGAGGAAGAGAAGTATAAACAAAGATGGCACCTTATTCATAAAGAGAACTCATCATACAGCAACTTTACACTCAAAACATATACATGAGAAATATATAAATGTGTACCAATTTGAGTTTAAAATGGAAAAGAAAACTCTTTCCATTCCAGTTTTTCCATACTGCATTGCGTCTGAGCATTCGCATTCATTGCGGCGCTGCAATGACATCAGCCCCTCTTGGGGCTCTGGTGGACAGAGACAGCACTGCGGCACCATCCACCATTTTCTATGCTGCTTGTCCTCCAATGAAATGCTTTGCTCAAACAAATTGATTAAGAGAAAACTTTTAAACCCATATTTGGTCATAAAATAATCTTTGTATTTTATGACGTGGGCATGTGCGGCACGGCTTATACTACATGTCCAAATCTGTTTTTCTCCTAAATTTAATGGGTGTGGCTTACACACTTGTACACAATCTTGCTCTTAAAAGGAAAACTGCAATTTTGTTTGGAATTTTGCTCTATCTTCCACAATCCACACAATGAGACATGAACATGACATGTCCTTCTCTTTTCTGTGTGTTCTAAAGATACAAAGATAAAAACAGATACAAAGAGATAGCTAAGAACGCATGTAATAATAGGCCAAATTCTAACACAGGAAAGAATGGTTAATGTATGAAAACCTGTGATAGAGTAAAGTCGTGAAATTCAAAGGGCAGAGTGGCGAGGGATTATTTTACAAAAGGCAGGCATGTGAAGTCAGCATTAAACAGCAAGATTCAATGCGCACCATCACTTGTTATCAAGGTTGTTGTTGTTTTAGAGCGGTTAACTTCCTTTTACATGTGTATATTAGTCACAAATGGGAGTGGCCGATGCACCGTGTAACGCCTTCACCATTAACATGACAGTTAAAAATGTTACTTAAATAAGGTTTTACACATTATTCTCACATTATTTCCGCTGAAATTTTCTTTTTCAATTATGATTGTCAGGGAAATTTATTGCAACCAACCTTTTTGTTGTACGGGTTGGTAATGGCCAGGAAGGTATCATCTGACCCTGACAGGATGTATTCTCCTGTGTCATTCCACGAGATGGTGTTGACCTGAATGAAACAGCAATGATACAGCAAACAGGAAATCTCAATCAGCATTCACACACACTAGCTGGCAACACAATTGAGCACCAAGATAACTGTTCATTGAGGTGAAACATGGAGGAAATAACAGGAAAAAAACAACTATAGAACTAACTGCATAACTTGACTTCAGATTAAGTTGTTTTTTTGTTCGTATTTGTGGTGTCAAACAGGGCTGCCAGGGCTGTGTAATTTTCAGGTCAGGTTTCCCTGTTTGGGCCCGAAGTCAAAGATCTGCTTTCAATGATGTTGCTTTTCTTACTATTACAAGTACAACCTTGGTTAGAGTCATTCATTCGTTCAGAAAGTCCAAAACGTACTCTAACCAAATCCATTTTCCCATAAGAAATAATGCAAATCCAATTAATTCATTCCAGAAAGCCAAAAGGTGAACACAACAACACAACAATTATAGTATGACACGCATAAAACAATACAAGTGACGATTGAAATGAATAATTGAACATTTAAGCTTACTTTCACCATTGACGACGATGTGGCAACTAGATCAACATGGACACCACAACGTGTTTTGCCAAGAGTTATTTCTTGAATTCAAACTGATGGCACTTGCGACATTCTTTCCCTCCATTTGGGCTTATCTTGCAGCCGTGCAAAACGAGAAGGTGGTGTCTGGTGTTTGTGTTGATCTCGCTGCCACATTGCCACACTAATTAAAACAAAACATACGTAACTCATGGCAAAACATGAAGGTGGTGCCACATCATGTGTTTTTAACAATCATATCTTCAATGGTAAAAGTAACTTTAAATGTTCATGTTATATGTATTTACAATTGTTGCAAAAAAAATGCATGTGAAGTATAATGATAAAAATATAAAATGGATATAAAATTGAAGGATATTGTTTTGATGCAAAACATCTTAAATATCTGGAATACATCGCTAACCAGCACAGTTATCGATTCCTTTTCAGTTCAGCTTTTCAAAATAATCGCTCTTATGTGTAGACCACCAAGGTTCCACTGTACTACATCAACAAGTGAAAGTACTTACACAGCCATCGTGTACATTCAGCGTTGCTTCGAGTTTAAGCCTCTGAACAAACTCTCTTCTACCTGTGGAGGGGGGCACAAGCATCCATGATGTGAAAGTTTCTGCTTTTGGATGCTCAGCAACACCAATTTGTCAAAATACTAAATAATAATAAAAAATATTCAGTCTTTCAGGCAGCTAAGTATTGAAGTGAAGACACCTCTGTTAAAAATATTACGTTTTTTTTATAATGTAAAGAAAATTAATCTTTTAGAAAAAAAATAACGCGTCCCTGGAACCTGTTTTGAACCCCACTTCTTTGCTCCACTTTTGCGAGAAACCCACACATTTGAAATTGAAATGTTTCCAAGATGTCATGAAGGGAAAAACCTCCATCCTCATCCACATAATACCACCTCTGACCCACCACTGGATAGATGATCCCACCCCATGTACACACCCACCACTAATAAATAAGATTGAAAACAGGCTTTGTTACACATTTTAAAATCAAGCTCTGTCAGCTACATATGTGGTAGATGTAAGTTTGATCATTTTGTTTTTGCTTCAAGGTGCAACTTATAAACAATCAATTGCAATACAAAAACACCAGTGGAACCAGTGTATACCTTTTAATGTATCCCCTTAATGCGTGTAATAATACATAATACTTTCAGCCTCCTGTCATCAATCATCTAAATAGTTTGTGATTTGAATATACAGCCCACAAGTTGTCCCCTCACTACCCTCTTTTCCAAGTTAAATATATCCTGGGAGAGCTCCCTCTGACACACACACACACACACACACACAAAATGAAAGCTTGAAGTGTATCTTAGTCAAGCTAAATACAGCCGTGACTGAAGCTCATAGGCACCTGCCCCACCTATCCAGGCTCCGATCTTAATTTAAACACAATCAGGTACACACAAGCGTGAAAAAACATCAATACCGTTGAAGACAATTCCATCAATGTGGTCTATACATAATGTACTGCTTCCCAAGACAGTGTCATAAAGTTAAATAGGGATGTTAAGTAACTACATAACATTAGTAATGTTTTCATCGCTGGTCACATTAGGTTTCTGGTTGTCCCTGTGAAA